>NW_024412417.1:16259475-16291921 GCF_014898765.1 Herpailurus yagouaroundi | reverse complement strand
CACACACACACACACACACACACACACACACACACACACACACACACTTCCAGAAAATCAAAGGGACCCGCCTACTGGCACAAACAGAGGAGCCCCATGTTTCATGATCCCAAATACTGCTTCATAAGGATAAAACTGATTTTACAATGTCGGAGGCATGAAAAATACTACTCAAAATTCAACTCATTTAATGCCGCACCCTTTAATTTATTTTATTGCCTCAAGGGTGGAAAAGGCATGTTCCTCACTGTCTGTGAAACAAGAAGGAGTGCCAAGCTAATGCTAATGGGAATTCTGTGGCCGGAGCCCACACTCGAAGACGCTGTGCATGCACTCCGGTTTGGGATTTACCTCCTTTTACAAAAGAACATAATAGAATGAAGGCATCCCAGAAGAGAGCGCCTTTTAGTTTAAAACTATTGTCTGAAACATCGCACCCCCTCAGCCCTCCAAGGACAGAAAACATCTGAATTAAATTGTGGATACTGCTCTATATGGAACTTTTAATAACATTTTTAAACTCTCTCCATTTCCAGGCACTATTAAAAGAGTAACTTTCTTTGAAACTGAGCTAAAGAGTAGCAAAGTCCCTAATGGAATAAAAGAAGAAAAAAAGTGATACATTTCCATAGAGTAACAAACTCCCTTAGGAATAAATAACACAAGAGAAGTGTGATGCATTTCCAGAGACTTAGCAGCAGGTCAATAACAGACACCTTGTAGGAAATATCTTCCCCTGAACAAAGGTAGCAGAGCGTTCCTGGAGATGCCCCAGTTCTTTACTCTGATTCATTCTCGCCACCCTATTGGAGCATTTCAATATGCCACCAGCAGTCAGAAGCATTTTTAGGTCTGATTTTCTACAATTTCAATCTTCAAATTGGTAACTTTCCAAGTTAGAGTCACAAATGGGAAGAATTCTCACATAAACTGAAGATACGTTTAATTATTGTAGCTTTCACAAGTACACTGGCACTTTTAATTAACAGTTTGTGAATCAGCTTCCAAAATCTCACCAAAATAAACATACGCAGTGAAAAACCTCACCAAGATTTTCCTTGCACAAAGTGAATTTCTTCCACTCAAGACTGTACACGATGGCTATGCCACTGCCAACTTACCTTGATACGAGAGCAAATGGCTGATTTGTTATAATATGAAAACAGCTAGGGCTGAAATTTTGTCTTTGCATTATTTAGAAAAAAAGAGGCCTTCTTCCAAACAGTTTACCTGTGGTTGCAAAATGCTATATGAGCATCTTTAATTCCTTTTAAGAAAACATATATCACTTTTAAGTATCCCCCAAACTAAAGTTTTATCCATTTCAGTGATCTATTTCACATTTGAAAGTTTAAATAACAATCTTTTCAGTATAGCATATGCCTCACTTATTTTTATTAGGCTGCCTTCTATGCTAGCCTCTCTTCCAAATGTAAATAGTTTGAAAGCTATGATGGTTTTTATAGAGATATTGTGTGTGTGTGTGTGTGTATAAATGTGTTGTATTTTCTTTATATATATGTATATAAAACAAATATACAAATCAAATATTTCATAAAATATAAATCGAACTTTGCATTAGATCATTCTTCACCTGGTTATTGTAAGTTTATTTCTCATGGACTTTAAGATTGAAAGGCGCCATCTGGTTTATAAACGAAATCCCTTCATTTTGCAGATAAGAACAGTGAATCATGCTTAAGTTTTTCACAGAACTTGTACTGGCCACCTGGCCTCCTACTTCGCCACCCATGCCTTTACAACACACACTAGATGAAGAAGCTCCCTTCCCATCACTGATCCCCAGTAGGTATGGCTTGAAAACAAAATGCGGATTTAAGGTAATGAAGTTGGCTATGTGACACCACAGACAGTAACGAGAACTGCAAAAAAAAAAAAAAAAAAAAAAAAAAGGTAGGCTAGAAAAGTCACTCCAGTTTCTCATGTATAGATTGAGGACTGAAATTCAATGGGGTGAGGCAATTTACTTGTTTGCATGTTTCAAAAATATCCTTGCTGATCCTCTTTTTAATCTGTATTAAAAATGCAGCAGATAAACGTGCTACCAGGGAGATTACAGCAAAATAGTTTTCAACCAAAATTACAATGATTAAGCACAAATGTCTGTGTTTTTGTAAATGTTCTCCCCTCCATCAAACTATGTATTATTCATTTCTGTATGTTCCATAATAGAGCAGTGGTTTGGTACATAGTTGGCACTTAGCGATTTGGGGGATATGTTAATATATTGTTAGCCAGAAGCTAGAGAAAGGAATGTGATATTTAAAAAATATATACATGTGCTATAATGTAGCTTTACCAACAGCTTTTATGATATTCTGTAGAAACACTACAATTATTTGCAATTCGACCATCTCAAAACTGTAATTTCTTTAATATACTATGACTAGTTGTAAGCCATTTTGTAATTAAAGAATCAGATGAATAAATAAAAGCACAGACTTTAATCCCATTTTGTTAACGAGTCTGTCTTCAAGAAAAGCGAAATTTGGAAGAGAAAGGTTGGCTTACCTTTCTTGTTGATATTTGTTTCAAATTTTTATTTAAATTCTAGTTAGTTAACATATAGTGTCATATTGGTTTTAAGGAGCAGCATTTCGTTATTCATCATTTGCATATACACTCGGTGCTCATCATAACAAGCGCCCTCTTTAATGCCCATCACCCATTTAGCGCATCCTCCACCACCCTCCCTTCATGAACCCTCAGTCTGTTCTCTGTGGTTAAAGGTCTTGGGTGCCTGGGTGGCTCAGTGACTTGGAGCTCTGAACTGAGCTCTCTGCTGTCGCTTCAGATCCTCTGTCCCCCTCTCCCTCTGCCCCTCCCTTGCTCATGAGCGCATGCATTCTCTCTCTCTCCCTCTCCCAAAAATAAACATTAAAAAAAAGAGAGAGAGAGAGTCCCTTATGGTTTGCTTCTCTCTTTTTTTTCCCTTCCCCTACGTTCATCTGTTTTGTTTCTTAAATTCCCCATATAAGTGAAATCATACGGTATTTAAGCCAGACTGCTGTAAAATATGGTCAATTTCAAAAAGTTAGAAATAGCAAAATACATTAATGTAATATTATGCAACTATTCTTAAATCAAATTTTAAAAACCACTAACCTTCCTAGCTTTACTCCTTCCTTTTCAAGGTATTTTTAAAGATTGGTCAAAATCCACATAAGATTATTTTCCCAATATTTTATTTTACTGAGTACCCTGAATTTATATAAATTTGGGGCAAAATCCAATTCATGTTTAGAATTAAAAGAAAATAGGTATTAATGTTAAACATTCAGGCAAAAAGTAGGTAGAAATAAAACTACAGGATAAATGTATAAAAGCTCTGAAAAATGAATACCATTGTAAGAGACAACAGAGATGATTTCACCTGAAAATGTTTTGTCAAATTAATCTATAAAAATTTAGAAAATACGGGGTGTGATGGACCAATTTTTACTTTGTCTGTGGTTTCTCTTTTCCCTCCTATAACACACGGGCGTCTGCTTTCTTTCTATTACACTTTTTCCCACAGCAGTGTTACTACGTTTCAGAGCTCCAACGATCCATTCACACTAAGGAGTTCTGACTTAGTATATAATCCTGACAATTCTTTAAACCTCCAGTACGCATTTCTGCACTAACTACCCTGAATTTACATCATGATTTCCCACCAGTATCTTCAATTTCAAGCATCTAAACTTAGCTCATTATTAACTCTCCCTCTCCCATCCCAGTCTGCACTTCCTCAAATATTTCCAGTCGCCAAAGATTTAAAAATGAGCTTCAAGTTAGATTCCTCTGTGGTATAATTCCTTCCTCGTCTATTTCTCCACTTCCATTACCATGACCACACTTAGCACTGTGCTGTATAACAATAACAATAATAATAATTATTATTATTATTATTATAAATGTCTTCTTTTTGTCCCGGGTTCCTAGAAGGGAATTCTAAGCCCTTAGAATTTCCTAAGTGATAGGAGTGACTCTGTGATTCACAGAGGGCCCCTGACCTCCGGGGACAAGATGGGGGCTGGAGAATGAGTTCGCTTACACGGTTCAATGATTCAGTCAATCATGCCTATGTACAGAAACTTCAATAAAATCAATGGACACAAGGCTCAAGTAAGCTTCCTGGTTGGTGACATAGATGGGCCAGGAGGGTGATGCGTTCTGACTCCATGGGGAGAAGACAGGGAAGCCCTACTTTCAGGGTTCTCCCAGGCCTTCCTTTGTATGTGTCTTCATTTCGCTGATAATGATTTGTCCTTAATAATAAATTCTCTTAATGAAAATTCTCTAGTGAATTATCCGAGTGGCTCATGGAAAACCCCCAAATCTGGAGCTAACTGGTCCAAAGTACAGATAATGTGAAAACCCTCAAATCTGCAGCTGGTTATCTGACCTAAGGACAATCTTGTTGGAGACTGTGCCCTCAACCTGTGGAGTCGATAATAACTCCAGGCAGTTGGCATCAGAATGGCATTGCAGTGTTGCAGGTTGCCGGATAAAATACAGGATACCCATTAAATATTAATTTCTAGTAAATACCAGTCTTAAAATATAAAAATGTCCCCAAATTCCATGGGGGCATATTTACACCAAAAATTCAAACCTTGACTGAACAGGGCATACTGGTTTTGCTGTTTTTCCTAAATTGGGCAACCTTATACCCTAAGACAGGGTCTTATCACTCTTTGCCTAGTGGTTGCCCAACTTCACTTACTTTCTCTAGGCTCTATCTATTTATCTTTCTTACCTACCACTCTCAGATTATTCTTTACAAACATGGTTTTGGCCACGTATTGCCTTGTTGAGAACTTTGAGTGGTTTCTCATTACCTATATAAATATATACAGATTTATTAGGATGGCATTTAAAGTTATTTATAAAGTACCCCAGACTTTGGAAATTAGACAAAACTGTGTTCAAATCCTATCTTCACCACCATGGCAGTTGGATAAAATGGGACAACTAATTTAGTTCTTTTTTTAATGTATTTATTTTTTTACATTCACTTATTTATCTTGATAGAGAGAGGGAGAGTGTGCACAGGTGATGGTCAGAGAGGAGACAGAGAATCCCCAGCAGGATCCATGCTGTCAGCACGTATCAGCACAGAGCCCAACTCAGTGAGGCTCAATCCCAGGAACCGTGACATCCATGACCTGAGCTGAAATCTAGAGTCAGACTCTTAACTGACTGGGCCACCCAGGCACCCCTTTATGTATTTATTTTTAAATTTTTTAATTTAAATTCCAGTTAGTTAACATATAGTGTAATATTAGTTTCAGGTGTACAATATAGCGATTCAAAACTTCCATACATCACCCAATGCTCCTCAGAACAAGTGACCTCCTTAATTTCCAACACCTATTTAACCGATCCCCCCCACCTCCCTCCATCAACCCTCTGTTTTTTCCTTGTAATTAAGTCTGTTTCATGGTTTGCCTCCCTCTCTTTTTTCCCCCTTTGCTTATTTCTTTTGTTTCTTAAATTCCACGGATCAGTGAAATATACGGTATTTGTCTTTCCCCGACTGATGTATTTCACTTAGCACGATACTCTCTAGCTCCAGCCATGTCATTGCAATGGCAAGTGTTCATTCTTTTTGATTGCTGAGTAATAGTCCATTGTATGTATATACCACAACTTCTCTATCCATTCATCAGTCAGTGGACATTTGGGCTCTTTCCATAATTTGCCTGTTGCAGACGATACTTCTATAAATAGCAGGGTACAGGTATCCCTTTCAATCAGTATTTTTGTATTCTTCGTGTAAATACCTACTGGTACAATTGCTGGATCATAAGATAGTTCCATTTTTAGATTGTTTTAAGGAATCTCCATACTGTCTTCCATAGTGGCTATACCTGCTCGCATTCCCAACAGTGTAAGAGGGTTCCCCTTTCCCCACATCCATGCCGGCCCCTTTTGTTTCTTCTATTGCTGATTTTAGCCATTCTGACACATGTGAGGTGATATCTCATTGTAGTTTTGATTTCCATTTCTCTGGTGATCAGTGATATTGAACATCTTTTCATGTGTCTGTTGGCCATCTGATTCTATTTCTTGTCCTTAATCTCTTCATTGTAATATGAGAACAGGAATATACCAGAATGTTATTTTAAACAAAGAAAGAGAAACTTTGCATCTACTTTTAATTGGTCAATGACCAATGGCCTTTTACTAAGCATGTGCAATAAATCCATCCTAGTATTTTCCAAATACCAATCTTTATTGAAATTCCTGCCTTTTCTTACACTATCCACCATGGTTTTCCTCTTTGTCCACTTTTTCCCATTGTATTTGTACTTCTGTAAAGTTCTGTCCTTGGTCCCTTCTCATTGTGTACCTTTTCCCTAGTGATTTCACTTCCAAGATTTTAAATAATGGTAAACTCTTGCTATATGCTGACATATTTCAAATATGAAACTCCAGCCCCACATTCCTATGTCCATCTGCTTATTGACATGTCTGAATATCCAATAGTCAACCATAGGTCTCCTCCAATCCCCTAGTCTTCCAGCAATGCCTGTTTTGTATAGTTTTGTTTTTTAATTAATTTATTTATTTATGAGACACAAAGAGAGCAAGCGGGGGAGGGGCAGAGAGAAAACAGAGAGAGAGAATCCCAAGCAGGCCCTGCGTTATCAGCACAGAGCCTGACACAGGGCTTGAACTCACAAACCATGAGATCATACGGAAACCGAAATCAATAGTCGAACGCTTAACCAACTGAGCCACCCAGGCGCCCCCGTTTTGTACAGTTTTAACATCACTTCTGTTAAGTAGGCCAGCCGGTAAGGTCGGGATGTCCATGATTCTTCCCCTCTCTCGGACTCACACACATACCTGTCAGCAAATTCTGTAATTCTGTTCTGTAAATGAGTTCTCTTCTCTGCATGTGCACTGTCTCTTCCTTTGTTAGGGCCCTCAACCCTCTCCTCTGGATTACTGCTATGGTGTATCAGTCAGGGTCAAAACAGGAAACAGATACAACTCTGAGGACCTAAAGTAGAGTGAATTTATTGCAAGGATTGAGCACAAGGTGACAGAGTGCAATTCATTCATTAGCAATAGCAAGAAGCCAGGACCTTCCCTGAGCTAGAGAAAGACAGGAGAAAGAATCACCTGGAAAAAGGTGAAACTATAGCAGACTTGTGAGACTGAAACAGAGACAAGAAACAGTCCTTAATGCAGATGCTTTCACCTCCCCTTTCCCTCTCCCAAAGGTTCTCCTTCCTCTACCCTCACTCTCTTTCAAGACATATTTTGCACTATTACCCTTCTAAAAGGAAAATCTGATCGTGTTTATCTCAATGCCAAAACTCTCCAAATAGTTTTCTGCTCTCTGTAGGTAGTCAAAACTCACCTCTTCTTCAACTGCTACGCTGTGCCGTGCCCACAGCTCCCCAGAAAACTTTGGTTCCCTTACATATTCTATTCCACAGCCAGAAATCCTACCCCCCCCCCGTCCTCTGCGCAAACACCAGAAAACGTCTTCTCATATTTCAAGATCTACATGACAAGTTATCTCTGCAATACCATCTTCCACGTTGTCCCTGTCCTCTCCCTCTTTCCCTTTCTTTATCCCACTCCCTTCCTTTCTCTTACTCATCTCGTATTCTCACAAATCGAATCAGTAGTTACCATGATCCTCCATGAAAATGTCTACATTGGCACTGATTTCATAGCACTACAACTGTACACGTGCACGTGCGTGTGCACGCACATGCGTATTTTGGCATGACTGTTCAGTCACACGTCTACTTATGGTGCCGGGTCACAATCTCCTCGAGGGCAGGGCGTTTATCGTATACCTTTCATCAGCTCAACAATTTCTTGAAAGATGTTTAGAATGAACTTGAGATGCTCAAATATATTTATGTGTTCATATTTTTTAAGACAAGTAAAGTTTAACAAATATTTTATAGGAATATCTCAAGGCCTGAGGAAGAAAATTCTTGAAAGAGAAAATGTATTTCTTACATTATGTTACTCAGGGAGAATACAAGTTCACTTCCTTCTCTGACAGTTTTGAAATCAAAGTTTGTGTGGGGTTATTGATTTGATCTCAATGTCAAATGGACTTAGGATCCCTTCTTCCCCTGCAATTCTAATGCTTAAAAGAACATGTGAGGGGCGCCTGGGTGGCGCAGTCGGTTAAGCGTCCGACTTCAGCCAGGTCACGATCTCTCTGTCCCAAAAATAAATAAACGTTGAAAAAAAAATTAAAAAAAAAAAAAAAAGAACATGTGAAAATTCAAATAAAAAATTGCACTTTAGGCTTATGAAAGATTGGACAATACATATGAATTATGGCAAATGCAATCTCTATATACTGTTTACCTACTTTTTGGTGGTCCTGCATAAGTTACATCAGGAATATGCTCTTGGATACCAAAGTTCAGAAGACTCTGTCTCTAATTCTCCAACGCTCTTGCCCCATTTATTGGCCATGAGCATCTATCAAAGGCAACAGTTGTTTACTTACATTAATTTAATGCCCACTAAAACTACATGAATGTGGGTTACTACCTTAGCTCTATTTTACAGACAAGGAAACTGACGCAGAGAGAAATTAGGTTAACTTGCCCAATGTTACTTGCCAGTGGGTAGCAAAACTCATCTATAAATCAGTTCTGATGTCAGTTCCCATATACTTAGCCACTAAACTACTCTTTCCCATGTGTCAATGTTTCCTTTCAGCATAGTCCTCGGGCTCAAGAATGGAGAGTAGGGAGTAGGAAGCACACCGTGCCCTTCACAGCTTACCCCTCCCGTCCTCTATTGGAGAAAATATGCCAATGAAGGAATGGCATTACTGCTATAGAGTGAGCATTGGGCTTCTTCTGCTGACCACGTAAGATCTAAAAGTGATGTGGATTGAAAGCATGGAAAATAATATTTGCATGTATTTACAACCTGCCTTTCTCAGTAAGGATTTAAGGTGTTTCACTAAGATATGCACATTACTGACAGATAAAGTAAATTAAAATAGGCAGAAAAGCAAAGCAAAGGGAAAGTTGGGACAGAACAGGACAGTGTGTGCACGCAACGCAGGTCATGAAGTTATAGAAACTTGCCAATAGCAAGCTCGACGTTCGGCTCTAAGCTACAGAGTAGCCAATGAAAACAGAGAAATGAGATTATGCAGTTGATTTTTCTATAAAATACAAACAAAGTAGTTGCTCAGGAGAAGCCCAAATATTTCCAGGGCTAAAACAAGGAGAAATTACTTTCCTAGTCTTCCAGAGAGGACACCGTAATATAATAAACAGCGTCTTCAGCGCACCTGGGGACCAGAGTTTCCAGAAATGAATGCCAGAGATTGCTTTTCACAACATCCCTCCAAAATGAGGCCTATGCATATGAAATACAGGACGCAGACTCAGTCTTGCCAGAAATACTTTATTCTTTTACACATCTTTGAGAAGTAGTTTAGTATAGGCTGATACAGACTACCTGGATTTGAATCCTGGCTTTGTCACTTACTGCCTGTGTGACATGGGACAAAACCCTAAACCTCTCTGGGTGTCTGATAAAATGGAGATAATGATCATAACTGTCTCATGCAAGTCTTTAGTCTCTATAAAGTCCTTAGGATTGTGTTTGGCACACAGTAAGCGCTGCAGAAGTTTTTACTATTGTATTTATTATTCAATAACTATATTTATTTTTTTCAAATCCTAACCTCCCAGCTGACAGCAACATCAAGTTAACCAATACAGGGTTCCATCTAAGTTCCAGGGAGCATATTAGTGAACAGTCACTGGGAGTAGTAGGAGAATTTGGGGGAGAAGGCAACTTGTCTTTAGTGCCATTCAGCCATGCTAGCTAACATCCCTTGGGACTTCCCTTCTTCTGGTTCAAAGCTCCTGGTCCAAACAGGTGAATGTTTCCAACTACTTGTACCCTGTCAGATACATGGAGATCATTATAATTCTCTCCTAGGGTAAGGGGATCACAAAACAGTGAGGCTAACAGGCTTCTCTGTCTCTGGGTCTTGATGACTTCCTGGGCTCTACTTAGGAAAACAAACTCTCTTAATTAACCTAGTGGGGGACTCCATTAAAAATCTACCTCCCGGCATTGACTGAGGGAAGGGGAAATTGTGATCCACTCTCTTCTCAGAGATTATTGTTTAACCACGCATCATTTCTCCTCCATCCGTAAAGTCATTTTATCTCGAGGGGCAGAGTTGAAGTGGGTCTCCTAACTTCTTCACAAATTCATCAACGCTGCAATCTTGCTTGCAGTTGCTCTTGCAACTCAAAAGCCAAGAACTGGCACCTTGTCTCTTTCTGAGGTGTGATTCCATCTTTGAGACAGTAAGTGGGGAAAGCTGATGTGAAGGCAGAAGGTGGAGGGGATTCAAAAGGTCCACAGTATTGTGAATAAAGGGGGTGAATGACAGCTGGCTAACATTGCCCAATATCACTTGCCACATGAAAATACAGCACTCTTCCTACGCATACTCCAATTAAGACAATTCTGGGGTTGTGCGGTGTGATGAGGTCCGCATTTGAAGCTTTCTTTTCGTCGTATCAACCCCTAGGCAGACTTTAAAGACGGTCTTCGTGGGCAGACTGAAGAGAAGAGCCATATACTAAGGTTACTCAGTTTTTAAAACTTAGAGAATGTGCTAGCGTTGGTAGTTCACGTTTTCAAAAGTCTGAATGGCAGGTACTAGTCTGCTGCCGGTTGATTCATCAGGAGCTCCAAATGGTCTAGTCCAATGTTCAACACAAGTTTGTTTTTTTTTTTTTTTAAGTTTATTTATTTTGAGAGCGAGCGAGCAGGGAAGGGGCAGACAGAGAGAGGGACAGAGACAATCCCAAGCGGGCTCTGTGCTGTCAGTGCAGAGCCCGACGCAGGGCTGGATCCCATGAACCGTGAGAAACCAAGAGCCGAAACCAAGAGTCAGATGCTTAACTGACTGAGCCACCCAGATGCCCCGCCCCAATTATTCTTTAACTGTAAACAAAGCTAAAAATACCACGCAGCAATGTATACGATTAGTACTCAATTTTCATACAATCAACACCACTAAAAAGGTAACTCTTTTGTGTCATGTGTTGCATATGGATAAACTTAGAACAAAAAACTGCAATCATCTGGAAAGGTCCTCAAAGGTCCGATTCTTTGGTGTCTTTATTTTAGATATAAGAAAACCATGACTGAATCGTTATTTGAGATCACATTTCTTCTCTTTTATATAAATACTTTGAAATGTAAGAACAAAAACCATCACATCCGGTCAGATATATGTGTCATTCCTCCTAGAATTCTGCTGCTTGGCAGGCGTGATGCCCTCATTTTGTTCTGTAATTGTGCATAGTTTCTGCAACTTTATTAAAAACGCTTCTAAACTCAACTCCACAAACCCCTTAAAGTTGTAAATTCCTCATGGATAAACATCAGTGCCTGTTTCTGTCTCCCACAGTGCCTAGTAAAATACCTTAAAGAAATCATAAGTTAAGGTGCTTGTTAATGGTGATGATGTTGTGCATCACAATATTGATGATCACATGACTGATTCCTTTCCCAGGTTCTGCATCTCTAAGAACCCCGTCTGTTCTTTAAGGCTCAGTTCAAGCCCAGTCTCAGGTCATGGTGTCTTTCCATACTAATCTAGCCCTCCCTCATTCCTCTCTGCCCTAACCACCT
Source organism: Herpailurus yagouaroundi (assembly GCF_014898765.1). Taxonomy (NCBI): domain Eukaryota; kingdom Metazoa; phylum Chordata; class Mammalia; order Carnivora; family Felidae; genus Herpailurus; species Herpailurus yagouaroundi. The sequence continues at coordinate 16,280,245 of NW_024412417.1, read as the reverse complement.
ATTTTCCTTTTCACCAAACATCTATCCATTTAAATAGTTATTTATTACTAGTTATTCAATGTGTTTTAGTATGATTTCCATACAAGCTGTTAGATTCTCCCAAACATTTACTATATTCTACATTTTTTATGTTCTCATCACCATCATCATCATCATCAAAGCTCATCAAAGTTGAGGCATAAATACTGCCCCTTGATCCTTCCTTTTACACTCTTAAAAGTACCCTTCTTATGACCAGACTTTCTTGGGTTTTAAGGAAACGATTCAGCTCCAGAGCTCTAAGTGTTTCCACATCAGCTATGTCCAACGTTCTTCCATACTCTGTGAGGGAAATCCTATGTGCTCTTGGATATCATCTTTCCAGTGTAAAATCATAAATATTGTAAGCCATCCCCCAATTTCAGAAGTTATCCTTTTACCCCCTGTTCTGTAACATTTCTCTGGAACGTCTTCCTTGCCATTTCACATTTTAAAGTGGAGTAAGCATATATGTAAACAGTATGTGCCATTGTACTGTAAAAGATAAATAACATTTTCTGTTTTGTTTTAAATATTTCCCCTGATGAAGGTAAACTTTATAACATGAGAATAAGAAAATAATATCGACAAAGGCACTTACTAAAAAACTGTTCTATATTTTATTCCTTTTTTTTTATTTTTTTTAACGTTTATTTATTTTCGAGACAGAGAGAGACAGAGCATGAACGGGGGAGGGTCAGAGAGAGAGGGAGACACAGAATCTGAAACAGGCTCCAGGCTCTGAGCTGTCAGCACAGAGCCCGACGTGGGGCTCGAACCCACGGACCGTGAGATCATGACCTGAGCCGAAGTCAGACGCTCAACTGACTGAGCCACCCAGGCGCCCCTGTTCTATATTTTAACATTTCCTACCAGTCTATGTTGAAAATACAATAAAGTGTTGTATTACACACATAAGAATAACTGTGTTTTGTAATTTAAACGCAATTTTTTTTTACTCCCTTTAAGATTATCTAATGATTAAAAATGTTTAAGCACTCTCTAGAGTGCATTATATGGATAAAGAGATGGAACAGGGAAATTATTCTACTGACCAGAGAAAAAGAATAAAAGGATAATGTTGTTAACTACTCAAAATAGTAGGGGCCATAGAGGCACATTAAGCCTGTACTTATTCAAAATATAATCTTCTAAAAATTCCAAGAGTCTCCAAATACCCATGGAAGGTCAGGAGCAGCTGTTTCAGACAAATAAGTTTTTGAATCTTGAATATATTCTCTGCAGCGATTCTTTCAGTGATGGCGTGTTAGTGCCTTAAAATGATATATTTGAATTTATGGCAAACCCCTTAACAGAAAAGCTAACACTCAATAGACCAAGTGTTTGGAACTACAACTCATAGCTTATACATCATGTTGATAGCTTAGTATTTCAAAAACAGTCTATGGAAATATACCATGTGAGAGTAATCCTGGTTGATTATACAAACTACAATTATGCATACATTTGAAGCTTTAGTTTTTCTCTAATTCAAAATTTCACTGCCTTCCAGAGACTCTCTTTGGGAAAAATATTGGCATGTATGTAAAAAGCAACACAATTAAATTTTAACACACTCCACCGTCTTTAGGCTCTTAATACTGTCAAATGATCTTCAGTCAAAGACCATCTGGAACACACCTGTTGTTGAACAAATGTGAGTTTACTGCCTCACTGTGAGGAGTCGCAGCAAATATGTTAGAAATAACTTAAAGGACGTGGACTTCTGTTAGATGATTTTGGGGAAAGTTTAAAAAAAGCAGGATTTGGCTCTGGGCTGGATACTGTCAGGGAGCAGAAGCCATTCTACGATTGGGAATCTTAAAAATTCTTACCTAGAAGGTAAGAAGAATGTGATTGGTTAAAAACAAAAAAGTTGTGATTAGTTTTTTAAAAAGATGGGAAATATTTGGTCTTTCTCTGATCTTCAAAATGTCCCTGTCTTTGCCCAAGTTCACTTATGAGTACAGAGTGATCTAGTTTTTGTCTAATCCATCATGATCACAAAAGGTCCTTGCCTAATGTCGATGGTGTGTGAAATGTCATGTTCAACAGAACATCGCCCTATCAGCAATGCTTTTCTCTTTCTCCAGATATAAAAAACGAGCATCAAGTGCGAAGGGGCCATCATCTCCACAGACTGAAATAAAGTTACAAACAGGAATGCATCTCCATTTAACTTGCGTCGTAGGCTATAAGCTGGGTCTTGTATATTTTTGGCATCACTCTGTATGCTATGAACAGCCAATGTCCATCAACTGCTTCAACTAACTCACTTCTCCCTTCAAAAAATTCATTAATGATTCTCAACTACAGACAATCTCTAAGTAAGTAATCATAAGTCTGTAAGGAGAGTAGCAAAGACTGAATCTCATTGTGACGAAACTAACGAGAGAAGAACGGAGGATGAGGAACGCTATTCTCCACTCACATTATATCTGAGTTCTTATGTAAGGAAGCACTTGGTAACAGGTGTTTACTGTACATAAAAGCACGGCCAGGCCTTTGGAATACAACAGTGAATAAGATCAAGTCCCCATCCCCAGTGGGCTTGCGGCCCTGTGACAGAGTTATAGTTTTATTTTCTCATTCTTCATCCTACACAGTGAAATAAAATTACATCATTGTATCAAGCAGTCAAAAGAGAAAATTAATACTGGCCTACACCATGTGTTTATGGCCAATTTGGGTCCTGACTACAAATTACAATCAACGTAATTTTTTAATTAAGTTTTGGCCACTGGTTAGCTGGCTCACTATAAGATTTTAAATATTTCCTTTAAAGTCCACAAGCATCTCACATAAACTCAACAGTGCAGGAACTCTAACTGCATTCTCAATAATGAAGAAGTGTTTCCTTTTTTATGCTGTCAGTGAGAATGTTATTTATTTTATAATTTGATGAACATACACTGATAATAGATATAAAATTAAGCTTTACAAATCACACTAGAATAATAAACTGCAATTAAATTTTATCACTGAATTAAAATTGGCCAAATGTGGAAATTAACAAGTTATTGAAAAACAATAATATGAATAAGAGTTTTTTGAGATTTTAACTATTTACATTCAATTTAAAAACATGAAGTGGTCCCAGATTATTATTTCACAGGGAAATAATATAATTATTGACCAAATATTTCAATATATGCTAATTTTCTATCTCCCTCCCTCCCTTCCTACCTATCTATCTACGTCAATCGATCCATAAAATTAATCCTCTAAAATAAAGTTTCTTAAAAAAAATTTTCAGGGGCACCTGGGTGCCTCAGTCGGTTAAGCATCCGACTCTAATATTGGGTCAGGTCATGATCTCGCAGTCATGGGATCGAGCCCCACATTGGGCTCCATGCTGAGTGTGGAGAAGCCTGCTTGGGATTCTCTCTCTCCCTTTCTCAAAATAAATAAATAAACATTTTTTAAAAATTTACTTTTAAGCCAATTAGAATAGTACCATGTTTCAGAAATATCTTTTCTTCCTTTTTATTAAATTCATTACTCCTTACTGAGATTACCATTCTCTCCAAATCTAGACACACGTATATTAAGTAAAAATTCCTCAATAGCTTTTGTTTCTATAATGATGGTGCTCTTGTAGTTACACTATTTTTTTAAATGCATATACTCACATAATTTAGCTTTATCTGCTACTTCTTCACTCACTCACAAAGTAAATATTTACTGAGCGTCCTCCAACAATTTGTAAAAAAATTACGTGGAACAAAGCAATTAAAACAAAACACAGTGCCTCCTCTGAAGGAGTTTACAACCTAGGAGGTGAGATTAAGACACGTACACAAATATTAAAAGAATGCAGTAAACAGTAGTTATCATTATAGATAGGGACAAAATCTTCTAAGGATTCAGATAGGAGAGAGGCTCCAGGCTGAAAATATCATGGGAGTTCTCACAAAAAGGGACATGTCTTAACTATGCATTAAAGTATTGGATTACAGATAGAGATTTAGGACATCTACTGTGTTCCTTGGGGACCCAAGCCTCCCTAATTCTCAGTTCACCCCCCAGTTCTTCTTCACATTCACCACTATCAAGTTTCCATTGACCTAGGCTTGTGCAGCTCGCCTTTCAACTCTAAATACAGGACTCAAGACTCTCTGCATTTATTTTTCTTAATTTCAACTGGTTTTTCCATCCAATATATAATCCCAGATTTTAACAATACTTCTTTAATAAAAAGTATTATATTGATGTGTAAAATGCAATGTGGCAATAATTTTGAATCCTAATTTTGTTTTTTACCTCCATCCTGGAAGTTATCCTTCCCTGCTTTTCCAATTACAAATTTGGTAAGCACACCTTTTATGCACTCATCCATAGGGACATTAGACAGGTGTTCAAACTTCAAGAAAATCAAACTCTGGTTGAGAGGGAGATATGCATAGTCTAAAATGGGCCTAAGGAATTATGTCAAAATATATTAATATTTATCTATCCATTAATTTATTTTTCTATCCAACACATGTCTCTTGAGTACCTATTATGTATCAGATACTCTTTTATGACTCTTTCAGTATTGAAAAACTCCCTACTCTCCGTGGCTTTTTACTCTAGTGTGAGGTGAAAATGAGTGAAGAAATAAATCAAGAAACAAATGAATAAAGAAAATGCATAAACAAATAAAATTATAGTTATAAGCAATAATGTTACAAGTGCTATGGAGATAACTGATTTAGAACAATGGGTTATCATAACAGGGTGTTTGAGAAGTGAGCAAAGTCCCCTTTGAGGAAGTGACATTTCAGATGAGATATAAGTGACAAGAAGAAACAACTATACAATGATCAAGGAGAAGAGTGTTCGAGGCAGACAGAGCACCCTACCCTAGGAATGAACATGACATGTTGGAGAAAAAGTATGGCTGGAGTGCAGAGATGAGAGGATAGTGGTGTAAGATGAGGACAGAGAGGTAAACTGGAGGTTCTAAAACTAAGCCAAAGAATATAGGTTTTATTCTAATTGCAATAGGAAGCCATTGGTAAGTTTTAGGCAGGTGAGGGACATGATATGAATTATGTATTAAAAGAATACTCTGGATCCTGGGGGGCCTAAGGAGCTCAGCTGATTAAGCATCTGACTCTTGATTTTGGCTCAGATCATGATCTCTTGATCATGAGATCAAGCCCCACGTTATGCTCTATGCTGACAGCGTGGAGCCTGCTCAGGATTCTCTCTCCCTCTCTCTCTCTCTCTGCCCCTCCCTCGCCTGCACTCTTTCTTTCCTCAAAATATATAAATAAACATGAAAAACAAAGAGAGATTAAAAAAAAAAAAAGAATACTCTGGCTCCCGAGCTCAATGGATTTTAAGGGAGTAAGAGTAAAATTCGGAGAAACCACGTTAGGCAGCAATGATCCAGGCAGGAGAGGATGATGACCAGGACTAAGGTGGAAAGAAATAGATGGATTCAGAAGATATTTTAGAGACTGGGTTGACAGGAGTTATTATGAATTGGATATGAGAGGGAGAGAGGAAGAATAAATGCTGGCTCCACCCAACTGGGTGTGTTGATGAAATTGACTGCGATGGAAAGATTGGATATGAAAAGATCTGGGTGGCAATGATAAAGAGCTGTTCTTAGGACACATTAAATTCAGATGCTTATTACATATTCACGAGAAGCTTTAAAGTAGATAATTGGAAATACGAGTTTGAAGTTTTAGGGAGAAGTCAGATCGGGAAACAAAGATTTGAGAGCCTTTCATTTACAGATTGTATTTAAAGCTACAGAATCAAAAGGCCAAACCTGGAGAGAAAGCATATCCTAACAAGAGAAGAGGCAGGAGAGTCTTCAAGAATTCCAATGCTTCCATACTGAGCAGTGGAGAAATTAATCAAAGACACCTAGAAGGAGCAGCCAGTGAAATAGTGTGAAAACAAGGAGCGTGACGTTACCAAAGTCAAGAGAAGAAAATGCTTCAAGGAAGGAGCAGTCCATGTTGTTGAACAATGCTAAGAGTTAAGAAGAGAAGGGAAGATAGGATTGGACTGCGTGGAAGTCACTGGTAACTTAACTTCAGTTGGTTATGTGCTAGGGAAAGGGATCCTAGGTGGTAGACTAGGAACAGAGCCCTCACTCTACCTAGGAAGTTGGAAAATCTGAACCAAAGAAGGTACTGTCTTTACACCCATAAACTTGAACCACTCTGTAAATAAGGATACTGCCAAATCCTGGATGTTATCCTGGACTCTGATTTAGTCATTAACTAGTTACCACTCTGGGTGGTTTCCCACTTCAAGCCACTGCTTCTTGTTTCCGTTCCTGTTCACTTGATCAAATTTTTGTTGTTCTCCCCATCTAACTCCTGAAAGAAAAAGGAAAGGAGAGGAGAGGGCAGGGGAGGGGAGGGGAGGGGAGGGGAAGGCAGGGGAGGGGAATCTTACTTTAAAACTAATATTTAAGTAACTTGATACAAATTCCCTGAGGTTGCTTAAAATCATTGATAAGTATCTCTGAACCCATGAGGACTTTACTTAGCTAGTTGTGCATCTTTTATGAATAATTTTATAAATAGATCACATTACATCATTTTATTAGGAAGTCTTACCCAAGACCAGCTTATTGTGTGCAAATTTCTTGAGATTTGGGGCTACCTCTAGTTATGTCTGACTTCCTCTAGGCTCTGCACATACAATACCTATATTTATTATTTAATTGAAAGAGATTGTATGTATCATGTAAACCAAAAGCCCCCAAAGAAGGAGACAACTGACACCCCATACTTAAAAGAATTCCATTTATATATTAAAGTTTGCCAACCCCAGTATTTGAACAACCTTTTTTTTTTTTTAACACACTCTCTAGTTCATTCCTTCTTTTATCATGATTTTCTGCCCTCCCAGCCCAGGTGTTGGCTATTCCAGTGATTAGATCAAAGATGACCTTTTGGTGTGAAGACAGAGGTAAAGAAAATACTTATTAAAAGTCTCTACCTTTTGTATGTCATCAGTTAAGAGTTTTCCTTTCCCATCTGATAAAGGAACAATGTTCTCCTTTATCATTTTCTTGAGTTTTAATGTATTTAAAAAAAAATACAGCGTTCATTTTTTCTTCACCAAATTTCTTTTGTTTTGTTGTAGTTGTTGCTTTTCTATGACCTGAACATGCAATTAGGCACTAACTCCTCTGCAATTTTTGTTTTGTCAAATAACCCATCTTCCAATTTTGTAGCATTCATTGTTTGTATTTTTAAAGCACTGTATTTATCCAGGTGAGATTTATTTTCCTCTGCCTACCTGGTCTATAATAATTATTACTACGGCACTGGCAAAAGCCACTTCCCTGTGAAATCCAGACTCCTCTTCATCAGATCCCTTTAAGAGATAGATAGCTTGAGATTTTTAAAAGAGAAAGTGCCTTGGTACTCCAAAGGAGATTTAAGAAACAGAGAGAAAGGAAAATGAAATTGAAAATAATAAATGGACTCAGAATATAAGCTCTGTCAAACAGAGGTCAAAATGATTTCTAGGGGTACATGATAAAAAAGAAATGTTGTAAAATATGAATGGGGTTAATGAATGGTTGGCTGAATTGAGGAAGTAAAAACTAAAATATGGGTTTCCTTGACCCTTTGCAGGTCCTTTGCTTTCATTTTAAGCGTACAACAAAGAAAAGAAAAGGGGAAAAAGACCCACAAAGACTGTATAGTGAGGATAGAAGACCAAGACAATTTGCCACCAAAGGGTCTTCTGGTCATCGCGATAGTAACGGAATTGTTTCCCAAAGGCTTAAGAATGAGGACCGTGAAATCTAAAACCGTGCTAGATCAGAGCGCTCAGTGGCCTTGTGTATATGAAGTAGGAGACGCTCTGCGGGTTTTAAATACTACTCTTACCTAGAACATTTTTCTCCCATTTTCTTCTACACTTACTGAAGTCTCTTCTTTATTCACACGTTTTCGATTACACTCTATTCCAATCATTATTATCAGCCTTCCCATCCAGTTAGAATCCCTAATGCGTCACACTCCTAATGGATACAATTTAGAAGAGCCTTCTTTTCTTTCTTTCTTTCTTTCTTTCTTTCTTTCTTTCTTTCTTTCTTTCTTCTCTTCGTACATCACAATATTATCTGCAACACAGTTCAAGCATATGTTAGATGATTTGCAAAGTTCACTGCTCTTTAAGAAAATGTTCCAAGAGAGTCTTCTATTGCTAGTAGGCATACACTCATATGTACATATTTAAATTAACCTCAGAACTTCATAGGGAACATTCTATTCTAGTGTCTCCATCATAAGTATTCTCACTTTGGGTACTTCTGCATATCACGTCTTTCATTCACCTAAAAAGCTGAGTATACATTTATGATTACTATTATCATTACTACTATACTACTATTACTATCAATAATCTTTTTTGGTAGTTGTATCTATTTTTTCTACCTTTTATTCGATATATTTTAAACTTTCAAAAAGTTAACTTAATAAACACCCATACATCCTTCACCTAGAATTACCAGTTGCTAACATTTTGCCATATATGCTTTATGTCTCTTTCTCAGTATGATATTATCACTGTTATCATTTTGCCGAACCATTTGAAAGTAAGTTGCAAGCTTTATGGCCCTTTATTCTAAGTTTTCAATATATATCGTAAGAACAAGGACGTTCTTTTATGCAGTCATAGTACATTTCACTAATTAAGGATAATTAATGTTGATAGACAAAACTAAGTAATACACAGTCTATATTCAAATTTTGCCAATTATCCTAATAATGTCCTTTAAGCCACTTTTTTTTCTACAGTTAACAATCTAAGCCAGTATTATATTCTTACATGCGAGTATCACCTTTCTTTGTCTCAGGCATATACAAATAATCTATACTTTAATTTCATACCTCCAGCCATAACCAATAATTTAATATTCCTGTTCATTTACACATTTCCTGAAATTGAATTTATATAACCATTTGATGGGTCTAGAGTTGGTCTGTTTTCCTTTCTGGCCTTCTGATAGCTCTAAAGGACCTATGCCTTTAGATGACTTCTATAACCCAACTCACCCACTCAATCTGGTTTCCTTCCTCTAAATTTACAAACTCCTCCTACAGTCCCCATCTGTTCTTGGATGTGGACAGTGTAATTACCCCCATCCTCCATTATTACTAGAAAAGTATATAGATCTGCATCCTTTAGCCATCTCACTGCCCGTTATCAAAACATACCAATCTTGAAAAATTCAGCTCTTTGGGCTTACATGAGAGAGACTACTACTCAATTTCCTATACCCTCCTTCTTGCCATAAGTCTTGTTTGTCCAGCTCATTATATGTCTTAGCAATATCATCATGGTGTGTGGACACAGGTTCACGCGCACACACACACACACACACACACACACACACACAGAAGCAATAGTATTAAATAGAGGCTTAACATTTCCGGGGTTTTAGGAAGTGCTACCAAATACCCTGAATTCTGGGGCTCCATGACTTGCAAAATAGATACATGCACAACCTCTTGTTACCCTCTCAGGATGCTGTTTAATATTACAAAACAAGTTACACTGTTCCCCCCACCATGCTACACCAGTTCTGGCCTTGACTGACTTTGCACTGTGGTTTTAAGAAGCTGTTTTTCAGTAATTTATTGGCGTTTCATCTGAAAGGAGGGCCAAAACTTTGAATGAGTACACGGATTTCCTCTCACTGCTTATCATATGTCTTAACACATTACTATAGATTCTTTTTCCAAAATTTTAAGCATAATCGATTGACACTGATAAAATTCCCAAGGAAAATATGTAATATTCACTACCGCGATCCTAAACACATATAGATATACTATCATAAATGCATATTTATTATTTTAATGTCCATTCATGACCTTCAATGAAATTTTCTAACATTATAATCCCATGATATCATGCTCACTTTCTCCATGCTCACACGCTGAGGTAATTCAGACAAACCATACAGTGCGGTTCCTTTCCAGAAAAAAAAGAAACTCTTGGCTTATTGGATAAAAATGTTACAAATTATCCATCCAAAGCACAGATCATAAACTTGACCCCTTTTTTAGATTTTTATTAGTACTGAAATAATTGATACTGACAGAACAAAGAGAAGATTCTTACAACCATAAAAATCACTTTGCTGCTACCAACATAACTGAATCCTACCTCTAATGGATTATGTGGCCAGGCCAGCCTCATAATAACATTTAGTAACTAACTCTGTCCATACACTGGTGTTCAATGGCCAAAGGCCCCATTTAATTAAGAAGATGGATTTATATGCACTAATAATTCAGGTTATAGCTTTGAGAGCACAGTATTTACTCTAGCTAAAGAAAAAAAATCTTTTTAGCCTAACCACTTTTTTTTCTTACTGAGTATACTTCCCATATCTGTAAGACATCTGATTAAAAGTATAGTTACAATATCAGATATGCTTTAAACTAGATGAAAGCATATTATTTCACACATGTTTATAACATCCACATCAGTATCATTGTCTTCAATTTTAAAACAGACTCTCTTAACAAAGAGGGATTATTAATCCTCTTGTGAAAGCCTGATGTTGAGATAAATCTACTTATCAGACATAGACATGGAAAAACACAGCCAGTTTAACTTAGGAGCAAAGTTATCTAGAAATAACTTAATGGGCCCCATCATATGTGGTTTTATATATTTTATTATTTGCTCTGGCCATAAATCATGACAAGTATACCCCTGGCTAAAACATCTTCTGGGAATAAGGCTCCTTCATTGCAAAGTTAATGCTGAAAAGTACTTTGTAAATCAAATGAAACAGAACCACTGAGACTCAGAGCCAAGAACCTCGAAAAGTTCCTAGGTCAAAGCTACATGTTGCCTTGAGCTAAACAAAGATAATAGAAGTGACCAGTCCCAGACAACGTGGAGATGTTTTTTGTGGAGCAGCTATTATCCACCAGGCACTTTAATGGTCTGAGCCAACACAACAGTGCACTAGACAGTTGTATTCAGCTTCCCTCCACTGTGGTGACCACTCCCTTCATTTGAGATGGTCCTGGTATCTCCAGCTCTCTCTCTATATATATATATATTACTAGAGGTTAAGAAGATCTGACTCCAGTTGTACATCCTCTTGATAGATCTCCTAATGATATTAAACATACTGAAATTAGACAAGATATGTTCATCTAGCACTTACATTCAAAATTGTTCATCGCTATTAATGGAGTAACAATAGAGGGCTCATTCATAGCTGAGGCTAGATGAAGCCCATTCCCGGAATTATGGGTAATGAGAGTTCCTTGCTGCCAGTTTCTTCTTCCAGAATCCAGAGCTGTGGTCCAAGATCTCTCAGCACACTTCCTTTTTCCAGGAATATTTCCTTCATTGCCAGAGCACAAGTCAGGCCTCACCCCCACTTACTCTCATGTTAGCCAAACCTAGTCTTCTCTCCCCGACCTTCACGTTAATGGACAGTAATGGTAAAACCAGGAAAAGAGAAAGGAGATAGATACATTCCACATTCTTCTAGATGTGTCAAAATACAGTCATTTTAATAATGTAAGTTTGGAGAACAGGAATTGGGGAGTAAGAGAGGTAACACAGTCTTAATTGAGTATTCGGTTTCATAGTAAAATGAATAAATTTATGCAGGAAGAAAATAAAGGAAGAAAAAACCGTGCTTGCCCTGCCTTACTTAGTACTTAAAGTCAAGCATCAAAATCTCAATACAACTTTTGAATGCCTATAGCACCCCTATTAGTCTGCTTAGGCTCAAAGTGATGAGACTATATGGACCAGCACATAAAAATCCCAGGGCCTTAGGTTGATTTATACAGTTTTAATAGGAAGTACTAGTAACCACAGCAATTCCCTTTCATCTCCTTAAAAATTTATCTTTATTTTATGTTTACCCAACTTTCCTAGCTTATATTTAATATAAGGATATTCTCAGTAAAATGTTGATTTAACTTCCATGTAGAGATTTAATATCTCTTCATAATATCTCTTTAATAAAGAATTGACTGTATTTGTGGAAACCATGCAAATGGTTATGTTAAAACATGTGTCTCCAGTGAGTCCTCGATCAGTACCTAGAAATCTTTACTCTTGGATCTCTCTCTCACTACCTACCAAGAACACTACCCTTAGATTACAGGTGGAAAGTCTAAGTCTAAATACTATATTGTACAGCATGCCTGCTGAATGAATTATGTAAAGTGCAATAATTTCCACACATAATTAAGAGGCAACTGATGTCAATTCAGTGTTTTCACAAGTCAATATGCCTTTCCGCATTCAAAATTAGCATGGCCATTTATTTTGAGATATTGTAGTATCATTTGAGTATTTAAGGGGATGCTTGGATTTTAGCCACTAATCAATCCGCAAGAGTGGATTAACTAAATGGTAAATTTATAAAGATGATGTCAGTCTTATACCTAAGCTTTAACAAAGGCTGAAATTATGGCTGGGATATTGGAAATCATCCATCATTTTGGAAAACTCCAACGATTCCAAACAGCATGGTAAACTAAATGAAAGTTGTAATTAAATTAAGTTGTTCCCTTTAAAAATGCCTACGTTTTTAAGCCCCAGCAGTTGAGTAAAGTGTTTGTGGCTGACTACATCAGTCTTTCTCCTGGGGAAGTCACTGTGAATAGACTAAAACAGAAATCATTTTTTCCTCCTTTAAGCAAAATCGGTTGATTATGGGCCTTCCCGCCCCCACTCTATTTGCTAAATAAACAACACATTAAAAACCTGAAGCTAACTACTGCATTTTGAACTTACTGGATGAATATCTGAAAACGCTTTTTCACAGCAAAGAGAATCCTTTTTAATCCCAATTCCATTACTGATATTGGTTACTTCTACAAACTGCTTCAGAGATTATGCATTGCATTTAATCACCTATTTTAAATATTGAAATTGAATATCTGATAATGGCATTTACTCTATTCCTTAAATTTGCTACCCTAGGAGAGGTTTACCAGCCACTGGAAGGAATTTTATCTGGTTCCAGCAAACACATTCTGAGCAATTTCAGTGTAGGATTTCTAGTCGTCAAATCTAAAACCTTGTCTTTTATATCGCCATTTTAAAATCAAATGAGATTTCTAATATTAGCCATGGGAAGAGTAGACTTGCAAACTGAAAGGCCAATGATCTCCCATTCATCTGTTACTGAATCTAAAATTGCTGTATATTAGCTTCATCCTATGAGTTATGAGATCACCAGAGCTCACACCGAAATCATGCCAATTGCCCTAATGCCTAATAAATAATCAAGGGCAGGCCAGGTCCCCCCAGACAGGGCAAGCCACGGCCCCCCACATACCAGTCCTTATCAATTAGGCTGTCATCAGAGTGAGTACAAAGGAAGTTTGCAACGGTGAGAGCAAGTTAAGATAATAAGGCCCAGGACAGACAAGTTTAATGGGGAAATGAGGAGGATGGAGAGTGAGCCAAAGAGTAAAAAGGGAAGGACTAAATGGGAGCCCAATAAGAGCAGTAATAATCAGGGCCCTCAAAGGCCAAAGACCAAGGCTGTGAGACTTCAGACCTTCAGAGTTCAAGCCAGCTTCTAAGGACGCGCTCCCAAGAAGTGGATTGCCAGCTGGAGACAGTTGCTGCCTAAGTCAACATTGAATAATTTCTTCTTCATAATTTGTAGATATGAGGACTTTATAAGAGCTTTCACACTTGCTTTGGCCAACAGAACACATCACTGTCAACCCTGTAAAATCAAGTATCCACAGCTTTTGTAGTCTTGCATCATGGACATATACATGGATTCATCAAGACATACACACTCTCTACATTTGATTATATAGAAGTTTGGAGGTTAAAATTTGAGGCAGTTCAGTCACACCAAAATAGGGTTTTTCAATCTCTTTAATGGACCCTGACACATGAGTTGAATCTAAGATCTTTACTAATTTGTACTCACGATGAGTACATATAAAATTACCCTGAACCTCTTTCTTTTCCCTCAACTTTTTATTCCTGATTATAATTTAAATTAAATGTCCCATAATTAATTTTCAGAATGTAAATGTCTCACTCCTACTTGCCATGAATCATTTTTTAATTGCCCTATTTCTTGACCTAGTAATTATTGCTTGTCTGAATTACATGAGTTCTCCCCTCCCCCAATCAACCAATCTGCACAATATGTCACAACATCATAAAAATTTACAAGTGTACGTTACAAACCAAAATGAAAAGCTATTTTTTATAAATACGCTCAATTATTATTTTATGGGTGCCTTTATCTAGCAACCATCTATTCAACCCTGGAGTAAGAAAGCTCCAAATGAATCTTAAATAGTGTTCCCATACCATTAATACCATAAAGATGGTCTGAGTAAAACGTAGCTCATGTATATCAGTAAATAAATGCATTTTAAGTGTCCCCAACTTTTGAATAAACAGTATACAAATAAAAATCTCAATTTAGTATCAGAATTCTGGACTGAAGGTAAAGCCAGCATACAATTGGTATTGACTGTGCCTATCTTTTGCCTGCAACATCCTCTCTTTTTTTCTCCCCCAAAAATTATTTGAACTCAATTTTTAAGAATACACAAACGGACAAGACAGGCTGTAAAGCATACACTGAGAAATACCTATTTGTCGATTACTTAAATTAATTTTGAGAAAATTCGAGAAGGGAAAAACTGATTTTAGACAACAGACCCTCTTCCTTCCCATACTCTCAGAGCAGAGGGCCCACACCGCTCCTTAGAATACCTGTCCTATTTTCACTAAAGCTATCTGGCTCCTTCACTCCTTTGTAAATGTCTTTTATTATTGCACCTTCCACCAAATATTAGCACTGGCCTCATGGCAAAAGGCAGCACATCAAGGAAGAAATGCTGTGGCAATGAGAGTTAGAGCTGGGTGTGAATCTCAGACATGCCCTTCATTCCTCTGAGCCTAATTTGAAATGTTATTGCGAGGACAATATGAGATCATCTAAATTAAAGCATGTATCATAATACCTGCCACACAAATCGGCACCCAATGAATTCAGTTTTCTTCATTCCTTCCTTCATTGAAAAAAAAAATAAAAGTAAAATTCAAAAAAGGCATGTTCCACAAATATTTAAAAACCAAATCATTTAGCAATGCTTCCACCTTAGAGCTACTGTACCAAATGATCTTTTAAGATGCATGCCTGGTGGTACAGCCACACACAACAGACAAATTAAAATGTTTTTTTATTTGGCAAGCCAAAGAAAGAAAGAAAGATATAGATATGGATATAGATACAGATACAGATAAACATACAGATACAGATACAGACATAGATATAAATGACACCACCAGTATCACAGATGAAATGAAGGCAATAATAACTTAAAATTCCATCAAAGATGTAAATACATACGAAGAAATATTTTAGTAAACATGTAAAATCCAAGAAGCCTGATTTTCAAAGTCCTTGAACATAGAAATCTAATTGAAGATACACATTCAACCCGGAGCACTTCCCCAAATCCCTTGACAAAGTAAACAAGTAAAGAGAAAAATATTAACCAAGAATTCTTTTGCCCATGATAGAGGGTCTTGGTACCCTCCAGAGTTCTAAACAGAGCTGGCTAAATTCAGAAATACTGTTGGATAATAAAATCATCAGTTATAGCAGAAGAAAACAAAGCAAAACAACACTTTTATCTGTGATCCCGTATCTAGACTCTCCTGACTTCCAACCCAAGGAAACACTATACCAAAATTCTAGGAACCAATAAAATGTATCAAATTTAAGTTCAATGGCACAAGATGCCAACGTTACAATGGGTTAATGAAGACCGCCACTTCCACATTCGGACACCCTCAGTCTTCCCCCACATTTATTCACTCACAGAACACACGAAAAACAAAGCTGTGTTTTATTTACATAGTTTGCCTTCTTTATTTACCCTCCAAGAGGCTAGGATTATGATACGAACACGCATTTAAATAACATCAATAAAATTAAAATAAATGAATATAATAAACAGAATGTAAAACAAACCTAAGCACGCTGAACTCTGAGCCCTTCTAGATGAAAGGAAGAAACTGATATCGTATCTTCACGGCCATCTCGGTAACACTAATAGTAATAACCCTCTAGGGCATTATAACTTTTCAGCAGGTATCAGACATAACACAAATTCAATACAATCAGTTGGATGCAAAATACAGACTTAGTAGCACCAATATAAAGAGCAGTCAACCCCAATCCAGTGTAACTATTGTTACCCACAATATTACACAACCTAAGAAGGTAGAGAAAAACTTTCGGTAGGGCAAATTCTACCTCTACCTAAAAAAATGCTTAACAGTTAATATCTAATATGATTTTACTTCCAGATGCCTTGAAAGTTATAATTGAGTCTCAGCTCTAAGCTATACTAAATTGACAAAGCCAGAAATTATCCTCATGTACCCTATAATATGCAGTAGGATTTCCATTAATATTATACACACATTCATCCATACAGAATCTATTAGAGTCAAGCTTGCAATTTCTATTAAGCATTATTATGAAAGTTCATTTTCAGGAAAATGTATATAACTACAAAAGTTGATGTAATCTCTTTATTTTTTTTTCTTATTAATACAGTATTTATTTTTCTTCCCTGTCTCAAACCCTAGGCCAACCACTTTCCCTAGGCTGTCTGGGGAGGTACAGGAAGAGGAACATACAGGGCAGATGAAATATGGGAGAAAGATAGGGGAGGCGGAAAGAGCTCCGTCACATGGCAAAGAGGCCACCGTCAGGCAAAACAGCCCCGTGGCCTCTGCGAGGGCAAGCCCAGAATAGGACACAAGAGCGGTTGCTTCACAGGGGGGTTCCTAGCATAAGCAATGATGAAGCTTCCAAACACAGTCCTGATTCCAGCCCGAGAGCCAGCCACCCTTACCACGGCAGCCCCAGCTCCAATGTACTTCGGCTGCTGTTCACACGTCCCTTGAAATGGCGCCGGTTCAGGCGTGCCTGGGTGGCTCCGTCGGCTAAGCGTGTAACCTCAGCTCAGGTCACGATCTCGTGGTTCCTGAGTTCGAGCCCCGCACTGGGCTCTGTGGCGACAGCTCAGAGCCTGGAGCCTGCTTCAGATTCTGGGTCTCCCTCTCTCTCTGGCCCTGCCCCGCTCATGCTCTGTCTCTCTCTCTGTCTCTTAAAAATAAATAAACATTAAGAAAGGAAAAAGAAATGCCACTGGTTCGGAAGCTGTGGCTAGGAATAAGTGAGATCAGGGGACGTAGGGCTGCCAAGCTGCTGAGGCCCTCATGTGTCATCGTCTCCGGTGGTTTTAGCACTACTGAAGAGGGCGATCAGCTCAACAGGTGAGAGGTGCTCCTATCCAAGACGGCGGCGGACACGAAATCTGCACGGTGTACATTTTCAGGGCATGAGGGGCTGTGGCAGGAGCACTGCTCCCAGGGCAGAGAAGACAGAGAGCTGACGTACTCGGTATTTTTAACGATACTAGTGACTGACCTTATATATGTGATGTGAAGAGATCAGTATATGACTAGCACATGTAGGCGGCAAATTAGGGAAACTTGAAGATCTCAAGAAACGTTCAAGTTGTTTTGAAAGTCCCATATTACAACTAATCTAGAACTCCAGGTCACTTATCATTTAGCACCTAAATACACAAAAACTGTTATTTATTTGGCACGGAGATCAGCAACCTCTGTTTGTCAGGAAAACATCAGTCCGATCAAGTTACTCGAAGAATCTTGAGATGTGACTCATTCTGCAGATAGTTTCCTGTCTGATGAAAGAACCCAGCCATGTGCCAAAATGAAAGAAACCTAAGTGCCAAGACAGGACCAGGATAAGGCTGCTCTTCAGTTGCTCTTGTTCTCTGCTGGGTTGGAAGGACACAAAGTTGACTAAAGCACACACGTGCTCTGAGAAAAGACTGCAATCTCCATTGCTCATCCTGGAGATCTAGCTCCTTTGTCTGCATCTGAATCAGTTCAGATGAATCCGTTCAGAACACACTTCAGAATACAGATGAAAATTGTGAAATAACCAATATTTTTAATTTTTTTTTACATTTATTTATTTTTGATAGACAAAGAGAGACAGGCCACAAGTGGGGGAGGGGCAGAGAGAGGAGGAGACACGGAATCCGAAGCAGGCTCCAGGCTCCGAGCTGTCAGCACAGAGCCCGATGCGGGGCTCGAACTCACAAACCGTGAGATCATGACCTGAGCTGAAGTCGGACGCTTAACCAACTGGGCCACCCAGGCACCCCATGAGATAACCAATATTTTTTAAAAACTTGATTCAATTTGTCTGCATTTGTGATTATGGATGAGAGATCAGAAATCATTAGATATAGCTTGTCCGATTGAAATACAGAGGATGGGTTTGCCTGAGAGCCATATGAGCTGACCTCTAAGGTTCCATAGATATGGTAGCTCTTAAACTTTATCACATATAAGGTTTACCTAGAGAGTGTGTTACTCCATAGATTCCTGAGCTCCATCAAGAGATTCTGGGGTAGTAGGCCTGGGGTGGAGCCCATACATTTGTTTTGCTAACCAGCTTCCAGATGTTGCTGATGACCCAACCGTACTTGGGAGTAGCATAGCCATACACCGTCTCTGGGATTGGCCACCTCCGAATTCCAGGACCCCATCAAAATCCAGCTCTGATGGCATCTGAGTCGCATGAAACAACCCCAGCAAAAGTTTACTGATATGCATTAAAAATTAATCTTGAAATACTTTTGCAATACAGTTAACGGAAACCAACCCCACAAATGCTGATTTGTTAGCTCGACTTTTGTGACACGCTAGGTTATCTCCAATTATCTCCAGGGGTGATATAACAGTTTCACAAAATTAATTTTACTCCATTTTAATTGAATGAGGTTCACATCTGGAAAATGAATGCAAAATTTGTTGGTTAAAGTGAAAGTAAAGAACAGCTGAATCCATTAACTCTGCTCTTATAACCTAAAGCTCTTTGCTTAATTTTGCTAAATTCATTGAGGATTTTGCTTTTAACTCGGACCTTGTGCCTCATTCTAACAGGGTGGCAAGATGCTATGGTCAAGTTGCAAACTATTTATGGAAGGGTAATGACAAATATGCAAAGGCTCTGCTGAACCCAACACCAGGCAGTGGCACGGTGGTGCCACCGTTCTGTGGTTAAAGCTGCGTATTAGCTCCAAGGTGAGTTACTGAGCACTAACATGATAGTCCTTAAAAACTGATGGTTTATCTCCATCTTCAAGCTAATGGTAATTATTTTCTAAATGAATATTTTCTCCCTAAGTGGCAGAAAATCTTCATGGAAACAAACATGAAACATAATCCCCAAGTCTTTGGGGGGAGAGGAAAGCTTATTCTAAATGTATGAGATCTTATTCAGTATTTCCCCCCAATACCTTTACACAGCTATTTGTGAATTTCTAATATAGAGTCTGATTTTCAAAACCAAGCAAGACGTGAAATGAATGCCTACCACCCACTTACCACAAAGCTATGAGATTTAAGGTTTATAAAAAAGCAAAAAGGGCATTAAGAACTCTTTTTTTTTTCTGTCCTTAAAATGCTGACATTCTTCATAGGGAGACAAAACTGATGCATATACAGGAAAAAAAAAATTAGAGAAAACTAGGGTCAAAATGCCTGACACTACTGTTGTGAAAGAAATACCAAAAGGAGTAATTACTGCGGATTAGGAGAATACTGGAAAGCTTCCTGGAGGATGTGGGACTTCCACTGGACCTTTTCAATGTGGAAGATTTAGATGAGGAAGGGGGAAAGGCAGGGCATTGTATGACCACAGGCAAGGGGCAGAGACTGGAAGTAAATTTATATTGTGGGAAGAGCAACACTGCCTCTGGGGAGCTAAGGTTCCCCATGCCTAGACAGTAGGAGAAATAACCTGAAAAAGGAAAAACAATGCAAATTATGCAAAGTCCTAGAACCAAAGCAGAAGAATCTGGACTCAATGAAGTAGGTAATAGGGAACCATAGCAGATTTTAAACAATGATGACATGTTGTCAGTTGTTTTTAGAAGATCAAGCTGGTAGACTCAAGGAAGGAGAGATTACAAGCCAGGTGAAGCAAAAAGAGGAAAAACAGAGGCAAATTCAAGACTCATTTCCAGAAAATACATGCCACAAATACAAATGATTTTACATAAGGAAATGAAGGCTAACAAAACACTACAGTAATCAAGTGTGGGGTTGGGGAGGACATGAGCCATGACAACTACAAAAAAAAAAAATTCTAAACACAGACAAGAAAAAAATCCATCTTTGTTCTCTCTTGAAGTAGGACACTACTTCTATATTTGTAAAAATAATCTATTTCTTTTATATGTATACTTTGTGAGAAGGTCAGTACTCACAGCTCCTTGCTTTATAAGAAGTACAGCCCCAAAGGAGATGGAAAGCAACACAATTGCTTAAAGCCTCTTAGATCACAGATCCTTCTGATGAAAGAAAGAAAGAAAGAAAGAAAGAAAGAAAGAAAGAGGGAAGGAGGGAGGGAAGGAGGGAGGGAGGGAGGAAGGAAAAGAGAGAGAAAGAAAGAAAGGAAAGGAAAGGAAAGGAAAGAAAGAAAGAGAGGGAGGGAGGGAGGAAGGAAGGAAGGAGAAAAGAAAAAAAGAGAAGAGAAAAGAGAAGAGAAAAGAAAAGAAAAGAAAAGAAAAGAAAAGAAAAGAAAAGAAAAGAAAGGAAGGAGGAAGGAAGGAAGGAAGGAAGGAAGGAAGGAAGGAAGGAAGGAAAAGAGAGAGAAAGAAAGAAAGGAAAGGAAAGGAAAGGA
>NW_024412417.1:16228258-16259375 GCF_014898765.1 Herpailurus yagouaroundi | reverse complement strand
AGAAAAGAAAAGAAAAGAAAAGAAAAGAAAAGAAAAGAAAGGAAGGAGGAAGGAAGGAAGGAAGGAAGGAAGGAAGGAAGGAAGGAAGGAAGGAGAAAAGGAAAAGAAAAGAAAAGAAAAGAGAAGAAAAGGGAGGAGGGAAGGAAGAGGAAGGAACTCACAAAATGCATGTACTGCATCAAATGGAACTGTGTCAAAATTTTATTGTCTACCATTTAATAAATACTTAATGAGAACCAATCATGTACTAGCTATGTGTTAGACGCAATGGATAAGGTACACATACTGAGGTCAAATGGTAGCTCCTCCAAGCACCACAGATACATAAGAATCTGTCCCATCTTTCTAAATAAAGCAGTCATAAACTTGAAAACCAAGCACCAAAGGGAAATCACGGCACTCTCCTGAACAGTAACAAAGCTGCTTCATCCTTTCCTAAAGAAAGTCTGAATTACAGGACGACAAGAAAAGGTGGAATTCTCCGGAAAGTGGAAAGTTTAACTACTGTTTGTCACAATTCTCTTTCATAAGAACTTCCAATGTAAAGAGTTGATAGTATAGCTCTTTGAGTTCAAAAAGATGTAATCAAACCAGGTGTTGATTACCAGAGAAAAGAGGGAAGGAGGAAGACAGGGCATGCTTAATCTTTTTCCAGTGTTATCCTTTCAATAAGAGAAGCTTGCATTTTCACCAGTTCATTACAAAACCTGATGACATTTACATGTTCAAACACATACTCCATTTAAATGAATGCATTGTGATTATTATAATTAAGCTCCTACCTGAAATTTATAATATATGCTGAAATAAATTGCATTTCCTTATTTTGCAGTCTCCTAAACTGTATTGGTCAAAGTGCCTTTGGGTATATTCCCTACATATACAAATTTAAATGGCAAAAGCAAATAAATGAATGGGCTTGTGAGCAACCTGTCTTGTCATTTGTAGTTTCCTTTCAAACAGAGGAAAATAAAGTAAGAAAATAAAAGTAAGCAAAAATAGGAAACTTCAATAGGATCTTTACATTTTAGGTAGCTCACTGATCAGAAAATTGAAAATCAAGCTTGTTTGACAAAAGGCACAGTGAATGGAATTACTGCTATAAAAATTGTATGTATCCTCTATTGTGGCTCTACTTTTTTCAAATTATGGAAACGTTTTAGATTCTAAAAATATAAAGCTGTTATCAGCATGGGCAGATGAATTAAGTAGCCAAAAAGGTTTTAAAAAAATAAATGCCATAACACTAAAGAATTCTTGCCTAAAGAATTTTTGGTGCGATTCCTTAGCATAGCCCAAGATGAGAATAAGCACGACAAATCTCGATCTACTCAGCTTTCATAAGCTTAAAAAGAAAATACTACTGTCCAATAGTAAAGCTATAAAACCAAAGCTCCAAATGTCTTTGGCAATATATTTTATATTGCCAAAAAAAAAAAAACCACACCAAAAAACAAACAACAACAAAAAAAAAACAACCAGCAGTGATGCTAAAAAGTATGCTACAAACCAGAGAATAAAGTTTTAAATTACCTTAGAATTAAATCTCCCTTGTTTTCAATGAGTAAATTCTCATGTTAAAATGCTCAGTGTCAGATTTTATATTACTAAAATTACAATAAAAATGTTACGTCTGAATTGATAGATACTTTAAGACATTTGAAGTAAAGGGTTTTGTTTTGTTTTAGGTATCCTCCTACTACGTATAATGTTCAAAATTAACAGTTGTACTGCTTCTCACGTTAATGTACGTGGTTTTGCAGTACGATTCAATGCATCAGACAGAACACAATTAAGGAATGGAACGGTGGTATCCGTTATATCCTCTTTGAACATACAGATGTTAAATGATCATACCTCACCAGTACATGCCTACTGCAACTTATGTTTCACTTTCCAAATGCTCAGGGTTTAAAACAGAGCAGACTGCACTTTTGATAACATCTGCTACAACAAATAACAAAAAAAGAGTGTGAAGTCTGATGAATGTTTAAACAGAACATTTTTTATGGATCAGCTAAATCTTTTCTGCTTTTTAATTAAAAGTAAAGAAAATGGAACTTAATTATCCTGTAAAGATTAGCTTGTGGGCATCTTCCTGTAAATTACTTCTAATTGAAAGCAAATTGTCAAGTGACATTCAAAGTACTGTCCTTTAAAACACAGCTGTTCTACTGCTGATTTCAGTGCATTGCAGTGTTTTCTTGTTACAGTATGGCATATTTGAATATTTTAACAATTTCACTGGTTTTGTATAGATTTCCATTTAACATATCTTAATCACATTTCTGCGTGTAAAAAAAGTTACCATCGTTAAATGGTTCGCCGCATCTTGAACCAGCCTATTGTGAGAGCTCTCCACTGAAGTTTACTTTTAGATGTGTTTGCTTAAAGTACCACTACATCTGGACAGCAGTGGTCCAGGAAGTGGATGATTACGGTCATTAGACTACTGCCACAACCCCACTCTTTAGGATCCCTGTATAATTAAGTCACAGTTTATCGATGCTTTCAAATATATTAAAAATTCCAATGAAATTCATAGGAGAGACTGAAAATAAACAGTTTTTCAGAATTTAACACTTGACAAAAACTCCAGTTCTTTTTAAAATTTTTAAATAAACACCTAATGGGCAATATGGAGATAGCTAACATAGGAATTCTTAATGCAAGACTTTTAGCACGAAGACTGATAAGATGCAAATGAGGAGCACAAATGCATTAACGCACGAAAATGTTTCTACTTCTATCCACTTACATTTGTATCCATCCCCCAGTTACTGTTGATGGGTTACTATTGCTTAGGACTGTACTCAGCTCTTGAGATGTAACAAAGTCGACAGAATTCCAGCTCTAACAGAACTTAGGCTCCAGAGGAGGAAGAAGGAAAATTAATCCTAGAAAACTGTGGACATCAGAGAAGGTGGAGGACTCTGGGCACAGACTGTTGAAAACAACCCAACAAACAAGTGGCGGGGTACTTACTCCAGGCAATGGTAAATGCTTTAAAGAAAAATAAAGCAGAGTGAGGTGCCGACCACGGACAAAGGAAGGAGGCACTATGCTCCCTGGGGTGGTGGGGGAAGACTGCTCTACTAGAACAACACTTGAACACGGCCCAGAGTGGATGTCTGAGACGGGGGCACACATACCCTGCTGTATGACAGTACAGAGAGGAGTCCCTTCCGAAAGAATTCGGAAGGAAGAATTTTGATAGTCCAAAAACACAGCTTGAGAAAGGCCAAAGTTAGGAAGGGTAAAGGATTATGAATCGTAAAGTCTGCAGATTTACATGCTTGCTTAGCTAGTAACATAATTCAAACCGTGAAACCAATGAATGCCACTTTACTTCCCCAGATATGTTCCCAAGTTGTTGACTGAGCTCAAACCTTATGCCATACAAGCAGCATATTTTTACATGATGATACACTAATGTTTTTCTCCACAACAAAACAATCTGTATGAGCTGCCCTAACTGTAACTGACTGGTATAGGTAAATAGGGAGGGAGGGAAGGAGGGAGGCAATGTATAGTTATGTAGGCAGGCAGACAGATAAGGTCTAAATATCAACATTCAAAGATTTTTTTTTTCAATAAGCAAAATGGCATTCTGTAACAGTGCAGGACTAAATCTTAAGTATAATTTGGGTTCTGTTTTTATAGTAATACTTATGGAGGCTAAGAAAAGATAACTAGAAAATAAAATCCTGACTCTTCCTCTCATCTGCTCAAGCATACTAACATATACAGAAAATTAAAGGGAAAAGAAAGAGAAGAGAAAGACAGTGAAATGGGAACTTTGGATGTTTTTTAAAGTCACTTCAAAAGAACTGGAAAGCAACAAAAAAAAGGAGTAATGCCTGAACTTGTTTATACGTTAAAGACATGTTCTTCCTTAGTGTTGAAATGATGTGGGCTCATGTGTTGCCAATACAATAAATCCCATTAATTATCTTTAACAAAATTCACTGAAGGGTTTTTTTTTTAAAAAAAACCTATGTCCTTGTAATTATATAAATTATAATTGAGATGTAGAAAATATACATTTTAAAGCATATGGATTCAAATTATGAAATTAAAATACACAATTTAAAGCAATATAAGAAGCAAGCATATTTCAGTTAGGCATTTAAAAGTTGTTCATCTAAGCTTCTACTATGGGCACAAAATTAAAACGTCATTTTATGAAGGAACATTTAAAATATGCAGCAATGTACAAAATCACCACAACACTATCCATCATGCACCCAAGACTTGGTCCCAAACATGAACCCAAGACTTGGTCCCAAACTTGAGATGCATAAAGTTAAAAGATTAAAATGAAAAAAGGAGGAGGAGGAGGGGGAGAAGGAAGGGGAGGGGGAAAAGAAGAAAATTAGGCATCAGTTGTCCATAATTAAGTTTAGCTTTAAAAAAAACTAATTTAGGGGCACCTGGGTTGCTCAGTAGGTTAAGCGTCCAACTTCCGCTCAGGTCATGATCTCACACTCTGAGTTCGAGCCCGGCATCAGGCTCTGTGCTGACAGCTCAGAGCTTAGAGCCTGCTTCCGATTCTGTGTCTCCCTCTCTCTGCCCCTCCCCCACTTGTGCTCTGTCTCTCTCTGTCTCTCAAAAATAAATGTTAAAAAAAAAAAAAAAGAGAGAGAGAGAGAGAGAGAGAGAGAAAAGAAACTAATTTAGCCACTTTTTCACTTCAGCCTGCCTAGGAACTACCTGAAGAGCTTGTTAAAACCCAGATTCCTGGGCCACTCTTTCAAGATTATAAACCAGTAAGTCTGGAGTAGAATTCAGGAACAAGCTTTCAAGGGGATGCTAAGGCTGCTGGATCCTAGGGAATGACAATCATTTTGGCTAAATAATTTCTCCATTAATTAAATATTGCAAATATTGCTTTTATATAAAATTGAACCTTTTACCCAAAGGAGAGAATGGTGCCCTATCTTTTTCATACCAATAATTCTGAATATAAATTTTAAAGAACATAAATATTTGGCTTGGGAAATAAATATTTCTTTCCCAGTAAATATTCCAGATTTGATTATTTACACTTGTAATCAGCAATATTATCTATAAATGAAATGTAATCATTACATATGTAAAGAAAGTGAATGAAATTTCAGGGTAGCCCAGATTCCATTGAAAGGATTCTGAGTCAGGATCTTTGAATACAAACTTCAATTTGTACCTAAATATTCTAGTTAAATTCAATGTAAGTTGCACAACTTTGAAATAAAAAGAATATAATGATTCTTTTTTTTTAATGTTTATTTATTTTGAGAGAGAGAGAGAGAGAGAGAGAGAGCGAGTCAGTCCCAAGCAGGTTCTGCAAGGCTTTATTTCAGGAACCATGAGATCATGACCAGAGCCAAAATCAAAAATTGGAAGCTTAACCAACTGAGCCATCCAGGTGCCACTATAGTGATTCCTATACTAGGGAAAATATGACTCAATTTTGTATCCTCCAAAAGTTACCAACAAATAAACAGCATGAGAATATGGTAAAAATGCCCATTAAGGTAAAAACTCATTCATTTATTCAGTGCCCAAAATAAATTAGAATTTAATTTTTTCTTTGCTCTCCCCCAACTTTGAGTAAGCCATCCGTCTCTTCTTCCTACCAATAACCTTCCATTTTCTTCAACTTTCAGCTCAAGCTTCAGTCAATATAAAGCCTTCTTATCTAAATTTATAGTGTTCTATCCATCTATTTATCTGACTATTCTTCTCTGAATATTTTTACTACTCAAGTATTTCATAAAATTTAGAGCGGAACCTTCTGTCTCCTTTTTGTCCTATAGCATTCAGAATAAATGGTCAATGAAGAGTAGATTGCCAGGTTTCTTTTCATTTTCAACCGCCCTTAAAGAAATCACTACTATACACCTGAATTGCTTTAACAGACTCTGAGATGCACTGCCTGCCTTCAACCTTTGTAATTATTGTTTGATGATACCAAACTATTGGATTATTTGATCCTTGCCCCAATACTTAACATTGATATTCCAAAATCAACGAATTCTAGAATTTCCAAGAATGTAGAAACTAAAAGTCAATGCCAAAGTTGTATTTGTTTTCTTTATCCTTTCCTTCGCACCCTAACCTCCCCAAATGTATACATCTTTTAATCCACTAATCTTACTCCTTGAAATCTCTCCTTCAAGAAAAACCTAGAAGCAAATGACTATATGCATTAATTTAGTCATTGCAGTTAACATTTATAAAAACATTTAAAATAGGATGTTTAGGTAAAATGTAGTAAATCGGCTTAGACTACAGAGCAGATATGCAAAATGAAAATCAGTAAGACCATGTAAAAATATGGAAAATACTTATTTCTTTAAGTTTGTTCATTTGTTTTGAGAGAAAGAGGGAGCGAGAGAGAGAGAATGTGCATGGGGGAGGGTGAGGAAGAGGGGGAAAGAGAGAATCCCAAGCAGGCTCTGTGCTGCCAGTATACAGCCTGACTTGGGCCCAATGTCAGAAACCGGGAGATAATGATCATGAGATCATGATTCAAGCTGAAATCAAGAGTTGGACACTTAATCGACTGAGCCTCGGAAAATCCGTCTTCTCATAAGCACAATAAAATTATATCTATATTATGATCACATATAGAAACATAAAAATGTGGAGAACAGAAAACCCAATGTATTATGATAGTCAGGTATTTTTTGTTTATGTTTTCATAAAGCACTGAAGTCAATACATGTCAAATACAGACTTCTACATCTTCTATATCTCCATTTCTGGAGTTATGCAATATATATAATGAGCTTCATCATTTAGAATGATGAGACAGAGTTTCTAGAAGGTCTTAAATTATCATAAGTTTCATTACGTTCACCTTAAATGGGGCATAAACTCTTCACTGAGACTTTCAGTAAAGGTTACAAAAAAACAGAGTTTCTGGGTAACCATCAGTTAAGTTCAATTAATCAAAATACCCAATGGTTCATTCCAGGTTTTACCTCGGACTGTGTACAAGGATAACTAAGAGCAGATGCGTTTTGTTGTCACATCCTTTGTTACAAGGTTTGTATACAATTATAGACCATATTACTCAGGACTTCAGAACTGAATGGGAATTGAGCAGCTGAAGTCCAGGCCATTCCTTTGAAAAGGAATGTCTTCCAGCTATTTTTCTTTTTGGTTACATTGAATTTTCATATGGACCTAACTACGGATAAATAAAAGCCAGAATAGCTCCATGACTGACTTATTCTCATTTCAAAATTCTGGCATTAAAAAAAAAATCCAGTAACTAATCAGTTAATATTAATGTGTTCAAAGATTGTGCATGTCTACTAAATAATAGTACAACCTTATAGAGGGACAATTTAAATCCAGACTCCTTGAGCTCATTTATCATCTTTTTCTGTAACCCTATAATAGTTCTTTTGGAACAGAGGAAGAAGATAAATGGTTCTCTGAGAAACAAATATTTACAAACCTTTTGAAAATGCTTTTTAAGTAGGAAAGGAAATATTCCATTATCTATGCCGATCATATGAGAATTCACTACACAGGATCAAGGAAGAGTGTGTGCTGTTCAACCTCATAATCATTTGCAAATAAAATCAACCAATTCCAGATTTCAAACTTATAAATGAAATTCCAAATCCCAGTCATCTCTTTACATAATTACAAAGGGCATTCTGACTGCCTATTTCCTAAATGGATTATCTAATATATGGATCATCTACCAGTACCTTTACTGGTTTACTGTGGTGCATGCCCCATCACTTGGCCCTCGAAAAGAAACGAAGAGGGGTTAAAATGCAAAAAAACATCAATGGTAAATTCCAATCCCCGAGTGTCACATGATCACAGCACACGTTAATCATTAATATACTTTTTTGCTTTAACTGGAATAAGAATCCTTTCTCCTCTAAAAACAATAAAGCATTTGGAAGCTGAATAATACAAGCAATAGCCTAAATTTTTCATTTCACTTTGCATATATAGAAAAAGCCGTAAGACAACACATCAGCATTGACCTCAGTTAGCCATGATGAAAATCTGATGTGTGTCACTTAATCAGACACTACAGAGGTAACACAGAACCCTTAATTCCTAGAAAGCAATTCAAATCATGAGATGGTAAATTATAATTCTTGGCTTCTGATACCAATGCCTTCATTTAAAAACTATATATATAAACATGTAAAGCATGAATTATTCAGCATTATATACATATAGAATACTATGCTTTGTTGTTACTGTTTCCTTGGTCCTTACTACAAGATTATTCATCCATCCACACAGACTACGACGTGACCTATGAGAGTCTCAAAACCCTAACAAACTGTATAAGAAAAAAAAAAAAAAGAACTGGGTAGGATTTACTTCTATTAGTTGATCCTGTCCCAACACTTTAAATATTACACACACACACACACACACACACACACACACACACACACACACACTGACTTCTCAGTGTTCTCAAGATTGGGTTAAAGGCATTTTAGAAAAGTAGTTTAAGAATACTGCACTGAGGTCATTTATCAGGATCACCTGGGACTTCAACATAACCCTTAGTATGTTTTTTTCTCTATCATTTTTGTTTTGTTATTATTTTTAATATGGTAAACATGTCCAACGGCTGTAATATGTTTCCCCAATCCAAAATGAATGATAAAGACAAGCTACTAATTTGAAATTTAAACACTTGAATAAGCCAGAAGGGGGATAAAGCAGAAACTGAGAGAACACAATGGAATGGAAATTGCTCAGACTAACTGTGCAATAGGGTAAAGCACTCTGGCACAAGCCATGTCACCGAATGAAGTGAAAGTATGTCATATGCCACCTTCGGGGTTATGTCACTGCTCGTTTGGTACACCATTCGCTCTTCTCTGTACCTACTACATACTACTAAACGTTAGAAAATTTACTCATCATATTCAAAATATAACCTTGCAGACAGGAGAGGCAGAGTGTTCTGAACTGAGACCTTCTCACATCTCATATTAAATATGCACTTGTTTTTCACAGTCAGGTGTACGGACGTATCTTATAAACTCTATAAAAAAAAGTAACGTGTTAAGTTTGTGAGACTATACCAACCCTAAGCCAAATCTCACAAGCTTTGAGAACATAAAGTTTTTATTGACATCTATGACTACCAAGTTTTATATTCAATACATGTTTTTGATTCATGATCAGTGAACTGAAATTTTAATGTTAAAAAAATAATCACACTTAGACTGAATATTTTCTTGAAAGGGTATATAAAAGGCTTTCAGTAACTTTTTCTATCTGATGCCTGAGTTCCCAGGGTATTTTATATTACCTAAAATTGTCTAAAGTTTTCAAAAACATACTTTCTCAAATAAGCGAACAAAAGGCCCCAGATTTAGTCCCCAAAACTCTGTTTAAAGCTATATGACACTCTTCTTCTGGCCATTCATTCTGTATTATCATATAGTTGCATATAGTTTCCTTAGACAACAAGCCATGAGAGGATAGGAATCATAGTGCAAAACTGACTGATATTTACTAGGTGTTTATGTGCCACATCTATTAATAGGCATTTTCACCTACATGGTCACATCATTTTTTAACAAGTTGAACTTATTTTTTTTTCTGATTTTATAATAAAATATTTCCTGAATATGTCTGCGCCCATATTTTTTAAACAGCTTTGCTGATGTGAAATTGATATACAAATAGCTACATCTATTTAATATATGTAATTTGGTGAGTGTGGACATATGCATACACCTGTGGAAAACATCACCATGATCAAGGTGACAGACAAATAAATCACGCCCAGAAGTTTTCCTATGTTGCATTCATTATTGGATTCCTCCATTCTGCAGCAAAATCTTTTCCAATGATAAGATGAGGTTATGAAAAGAATTCCCCAAACCTGGTCCAAACATTCGATTTGTCAATGGCAGTTACTCTGAACAATGTCTCTAAAATGGGGTTGATTGTGCCTGTGATATATAAAATAGGATAAGGCAGATAAATAGTGTAAACAAGTGAAATTAAATGCACATAAAATGCCTAACAAGCATTATGTGTTATGTGTAACACATAGCAGGACGCTCAAAAGTTTTCTTCCCTTCTCCAGGAGTAATAAGTAAGATACGTACGTATTTATCAAAACGTCATACTACTGATTCCCAAAGGATATCACGAATGAAGGAATAAATGTTCCTGTATTCCCCTCCTGTTAAGTTTAACTCCATATGTAACACATAAAGCAAGCATGCCAAGAACTAAATCTATCCACTTATCTACTAGAATATCTATAACAGTATTTAATGTCTATTTCTCCTTTCTTTTTTTCAAGTTCAAGAGAAATCATTCAAATATTTGCCAATTTCAAGTGCATTGTAACAAATACTAAAATCAGAGGAAATAGGCTATTTAGAAATACTGTACATAGGTATAATGAAGAATTGATTTTTAAATAGAAATGAAGAAGATAATAGCACATTTTAGAAAATGATGGAATCATCAAATCCCATTCAAGAGTTTGAAATAAATCTATGTGCTTACATATACAATTCATTCTGGAATTATCAAAAATGTTATAACAGAACATTTTCACTTCCAATTTCCCTACTACAGCAATCTCAACAATTGGGACCCACAAAGAGAATGAAATTTTATTTTATTTTATTTTATTTTATTTTATTTTATTTTATTTTATTTTTTGCACATCAGTTGCATTAGGACAAGCTGGATAGCATTTTTTCCCATTGAGCCAGTCTGCTCAGTAAAAGATATGAAAAGTTCACCTACTAGCTAGCCCAGCACTTGGGCGAGCTTCCATACCCTTAAAGAAGCATAAGCTTCCCTTGATGGCAGAAATGATGCTATATACGGGAATTCAGTCACAGCACGTTGAACTATGTCATCTTCGAAATCACAGAACTTTTTTGAAAAGAAGAACCCCAAAAAGCTGCAGATTTCAGCACAGAAGATGGAAACAAGAATCGGGGCACCTGGGTGGCTCATGATTTCGGCTCAGGTCATGATTCCAGGGTCGTGAAATGGATCCCAATGTCGGGCTACCCGCTGAGCAGGGAGCCTGCTTCGGATTCTCTCTCTCCCTCTCTCTCTCTCCCTGCCCCTCCCCTACTTGTGCCTGTATGCTCACTCTCTCCCACTCTCTCTCTCTCTCAAAAAAAATAAATTAACATTTTTTAAAAAGATGGAAACGAATAAAATTGAACTTTGGCAAAAAGATTCATAGCAATGAGATGTTTGTAAAAGATGCAGAAAAAGATCCAGGT
Organism: Herpailurus yagouaroundi; assembly: GCF_014898765.1. Taxonomy (NCBI): domain Eukaryota; kingdom Metazoa; phylum Chordata; class Mammalia; order Carnivora; family Felidae; genus Herpailurus; species Herpailurus yagouaroundi. The sequence continues at coordinate 16,248,123 of NW_024412417.1, read as the reverse complement.
TTGTCTGAGAGCACAATGTTTGGGAACCCACTCACTATCAATGAAGATAGAGGAAAACTTCTTTTTAGAGATCCTCAAAATTTGTCAGCTGGCTTCACTTGTTTTGATGCCCAAGTGATTTTTCTCCCTAAAGCATAAAAATGTCTTGATATCTTCACACATACCTTCGTTTCCTAATGAGATGCACACAATAATATAACTCTTTGCCTTTCCCATAGGAATAATATGCACATATATTAGATTGCCATACAATAATACGATTTTCTTAGATTTGAGGTATCATAGTCACTGTTGATCTTTGTTTAAATTATTTTTTATTCAATAATAAAAATGTCCATGCATGTAAAGTTGTAAAAAAGTATATTTTATATCAGCATTAATTATTTCTTCAAGTAGATAGTTGAACCCACATTAAATCATAAAATTCCTCCACTACGTTGTGCATAACTTCGTATAAAGGACAATGGCTTACGTACCTTTCTATTTGTGGCACTTAGAATTACACCATATACAAAAGGGGCAAATAGTATCAAGGAATTGCAAGATCTGAAGCTTATACAACTGGGGGGGGGGCTCTGTAAGAGAACACACAAGGGCCAATGCAAAGAACATATGAAAGCAAATATTTAGTTAGAGAAATCTTAGTAAATTGCAAATGTTAAAAATAGGACAATTATTTTTCCAGCTCAACTTCCCCTTAACCACAATCCCAATTATGCCTCCAACCGTTCCAAAGTATGGCACAGGGAAAGTTAAAGAGGAATGACTTAGAGGCCTTAATCAACTGTAGTTAAAATAGCTTAATTTTGATATTTTTATAAAAACATTAGACCACTTGAACACACTGCTTGAGCTCCTCCCAAAGCTTTAAAAAGGGCCTCAGCTAGCTAGGCATCCTGACACTTGAGGTTTTACCCAGCTTCTGGAGGGCTGATTGTTACTGACAATGTAAAGATGATAATGGGAAGGACTTTCATTGATAGATACCAATGAAATCCCTTTGGAATTGACCTGAGAGACTTAGAACACTCTAAAGCCCATCTACAATATGAAATCACGCAAGAATCGACTCCTATTTTGCCCCTTAACTCCTTAATCCCCATCACCCTCTACCTTCCAAGGATCTATTACATAATAAATCTGGCAAATGATTATCCAAGCAAACCTTTACTTGCTTCTTCCAGTGACAAGTAGCTCTCTACCCTACAATGAAGGCCATTCCATTTTGAACAGTTCTAACTGTTCTACTGATGCCGATCCCAGATCTGCCCTTGGTATGTAGAATGCAAACCCAGAAAGCCCTTTGAAATGAGTTCTTTTGAGCTGTAAAGAAAGTTAATTCCTTTTCTACATGATTTCCTCAATTATCTGAACACAGCTCTCATATGAAACCTTTAATTTTCTTTTCCTATTAAATATCTCCAATTCCTTCAGTTATTGCCTGGCTGTTAACATCCTCCAGACATAGTTGAGTTTTAAGAAGGACACGGACATTGAATATAATACCCAAAATGTGATTGACCAGTACGAAGCTTGGCAAGACTCCTTGTTAAATACCAAACACTGTAGAATCATTCCAGACTCCCATTAAAGACTCACGTTTAACTGAAACACCTAAGAAGTTTTAACTCTGGCAGAATACACGGTTCACTCTTCTTGCCCTGTACTCACACAGTTGACTTTTTAAAGCTTTTTTATTAAGTGTTACCAACAGTTTTAGAACATCATCCTAGCCTGCAGAGTTCTGAAAGTTCATGCTTCCATTAAGAGACATAGAAAAACCCATAAACTCATTTAAACAAAAATAATTCAAGATCTCCAGGCATATATTAATTTTGCCCATCTCCACCTTCAGTACGTGAGTCTGTCTCCAGAAGACCAATGATATATTTCTATCGGTTCACGTACCAGACCCAACAGTTTAGACATGAGAGACATTGGGAGAGATTAGTAAGAAACCCAGAGATATATTCCTCCATGTGTTACAGTTCCAAGATCCACCAAAATAAGTAATAGTTCACAACAATGAGTCTGAATGGTTCTTTCCCTTTCAAATAGAATCAACACAATTGCAGTTGCTAAAAAGAAAGCAAGTTCTCTTGGGGAGGGGTTGTTTTAGGGATTTCTGTGAGGTTGAAGTAAATATAAGAACTTACATTCTTTTGTAAGGAGTTCTTCAGCCTATTCTCCCTGTGGCTCTCTTATTCATCTTTTTTTTTTTAACATAGGTTAGTCCAAATGAAAATATTAACACTCCATTATTAGTAAGTACCTAAATGTTTCAAACACTTCTCTTGAATTCAATTTTGTGTCTTTTTCTTTTTTTCAAATTACCCATTTGTGCTCAGCTTTGTGCTTCCTTCTAGAGTTCTCCTGGAGCAACTGTGCTTCCTAATTCATAGGTAATTTCTAAGAGAATATGACAACACCTGCTCTCACCTCTTAACCCTTTTAGGCTGAATTTGAATGAATGATTCAACACAGATCATCAACCTGACTTTCTCAAAGGAGATTTTGACATTATAATAAATACATGTGGTAGAAAGGTTAACTTATCACTTAAATATGAAACAGATTTCTTTATGATCTGCATATTCATGAAAACAGACAATAAGGTATCATTAAGTGGGAAGATGTCTTCAAAGAGTACTGTCAACTCATCTATCCCTACCTGAGAAGATATTTATTAGAAATCTTCAGAAGTATAAAACTCTGTGTGCATCCATAGTTTGGGGTTTTTTTCCCCCATATTCTCCCTGACCAGAGGATTATATTTCCTGACCCTGGCAAATGCCTGAGCCATTTCATTGAGCCATCTCTAGTTGGACCACCAGTAAAAACAATTCTTCCCCCAAAAGCCTAATGAATATTTTGCCTGGAGTACAAAATTGTAATGCTTCAGAATATTCCCAATGCCTCATGATCCCAGGAAGCTCTACAGGTTCTTAGGTCACACACATCCACTTATATTAAGCACTAATGCATATTAAGGAAAACAGAATTAAATTGGAATTAAAGTGGAATTAACATGGCCTCAAACCTAAAAAGTTCACAGCTGGTACTCCAACAGTAGTGATAATGGTCAATAACAAAATTTCCAAGGATTACCACTTAATCTAATTATCACAAATATCCATTCAGAGAAACTACAGATATAGATATAGTTTAAATATAGGTCTATCTATGTATAGATATAGATACAGATATATGACATTAACACACCAATTATGGTAATGTTACATATATTCATACAACATAATAGAAACTACCTCCTATAATATTGACAGAATAATTTAATTTTTAATGTGACTACATTATTTCCCATTTGTTGAAAATATTCATGGAAAAACCATGTGGATGAAAAATCCTAAGGTACTGAACGGAGTTTCCTGGATTGTGTATCTCTCCTGGAATAAAAGCCTCATGAGGGTTTGTTCTATGTCTGCCTTAGTAAGTACATTATCCCTAGAACCTAATTTCATTTCTGACACACTTCTCTTCAAACAATTTGTTCAATAAAATCTAATGGTCCCCAACATGTTTTCCTAGCCTCCACACTATTCAAAAATGTAACATCTTTCAGTTGGGCTATTGGGGGTTAGGGCAGATCACAGTCCCTGGGAGACATTTGTCCCCTCACCCTTGAGACTGGTTCCGAACAATTTGCAAGGAAAGATTAATTTTCTTACTCTTCATCAATAGCAACAAGTTTAAGAAACTGCTGACCAACAAACAGATCATGTAAGTCTTCTAACGGTCACTCTTGGTCACATTACCCTATTTGGTTTTCTTCATACACTTACCCCAATCTGAAATTACATCGTGCATTGACTGAATTACTGTTTTTACTGCCTGTTGCCCACCTCTAGAATATAAACTTTATAGACAACCTACCTTCCTAGGGCATAAATGACCTCCATACATAGAACAGTGCCAACAAGACTCAGAGAAAGATCACAATACACATTGTTAACAGAATAAACAAAACTGTAGAAAAGAAATGATACAGAATTTCTTAATAGGCAACCTCCATCATTTGTAAGACAAAACATCAGTAAGTTTTTCAAAAGAAGAAAAATTATAACATTAAATGGATTTATTCATTTTAAAGCATGCTATATTCTGATTTTAGGAACATCAAAATATGAATTCTAAAATCAAGAAATATATTTTGGCTTTGTCTTCTTAAAATTACTCAAAGATTTATACAGTTGTCAGAGTTCTCGTCAACATGGATTAGAAAATGCCTTCCTACTATGTGATAAATCCCATGACTCGTAAGAAATAAAACACGTTAGTTGCTCTGGGAAGGTTTCTAAATGATAACCTTCCAATTTCTCTTGAGCTTTTAATTTTTTTTTAACATTTATTTATTATTGAGAGACAGAGACAGAACATTAGCATGGGAAGGGCAGAGAGAGGGGGAGATACAGAATCCGAAGCAGCCTCCAGGCTCTGAGCTGTCAACTCAAACTCACGAGGGACTCAAACTCACACACCGTGAGATCATGACCTGAGCCGAAGTCAGACACTTAACCAACTGAGCCACCCAGGTGTCCCTCTCTTGAACTTTTAAAACGCTGAAATTACCTACTGACCTCAAAGGTTTTTCGATTAGGAAACACCAATGTAGTCACATCACCTCATTTTAAAGAAGAGAATGAACTGAGACCCAGAGGTTCAGGGATTGTTACCTCAAAGGCTGGAGAAGTCTCTCATTGCTACGTCTCTTTCATCTTCTTCAATGACTCTTTCTACTTTGCTAAGAAAAAACACTTTGTACAAAGCATGGTACATAAGAGGAGCTCAATATATGTCAGTTCCATTTATTCCTAGACTTGTGTCGACTGGGAATAAATAAACAAAAAAAAAAAAACCCTAAATTTTCAAATCCTGTAATAGATCTTAAGTTAACTGCATGGTTCTTTAGAAAGATCTTTTTATAAAGATGTCCTTTATAACATCTGTTGTTAGACTGTGAAAAGTTGCACTGGGGAAAGCCAAGCTATTTCAAATGAGAATCTGCACTGAAATATTATTGTTGTTTAAAAATATAATAGTAATAAGGGGGAGGGGTGGGAGGGAGACAGACCAAAACAGAGAGAAAAATGACACAGAATGTGAATGAGAGAGATGCCAACCATTCCGTAACTCGGCAGGTTTGTCAAGCTCTAGGTTTCATTTTAGCCCACTTTGCGGAGTTCAACTCTGATCTAACTACTAGCACGATTTTTGGGCGTCTGTTTGCAGATGCAGTAGAGTTATCAATCCGAACAGACACACAATCCGGGTCCAATGTCACTTCTCCTCATTATGTTAATAGTTAATACATGCAAATGAAAACACTCTAGCAATTTGATTTCTTTGAAGATAGTTTGCATATTGTCTTAGCCATAATGACTGTACACTTCCCTCAGCCTCCATTTATGCAAGGGTAGTTTAGTTCATTTTTATCAGCTCAAGTTCATTTTGGCTGCTATTGGAATGTATGTGCATGTTTCTTTTTTACCTTTTGCCTAATTACCATTCAGGTACCATAAGCAGATTTTTCATGCTATTGGTGTTTTTCTTAATTAAGAAACAAATGAATTCTCCCTAGCAAAAAAGATGGAACAACAGAATAAGATGCCAGGGGCTGATGTTCTGTTTCTTAATTGAAGCAGTTCTATTGTTCGGTGTCGGTAGTAAGGGGGCAGAGATGTCATAAGTGTAGAATGTTAATAGTACAAAAATAACATAAAACTACTTTTAAAAATAAAGAAGGGATACAAAAAAAATGCTGTAAGAGCCTTGAAAACATAGATTTTTATCCACATATTAATTCTGACAGTAACAGAGTAGCTTAATTTACAAATCCCTCACACTTAGAAAGCCTGAGGTTCTAACCTCAGTCCTGAGAGATATGCCTGGCCCACTCTGCTTGTCTAGTTAACTGTACCCTACTTATTTGCTCTTCATCAATTAAGGAGACACCCAGGGGAGCAATTTCTTTAATTTGTGAATAAACTATTTCTCTTTTAATTTGCATTCTTCTTTTTCTACCCACAGTAAATTTCAATGTCTTACTGACATATTCAGTAAGTGTTACTACAACCATAAAATACGATGCATGCAAATTCATGCACACTCCTCTTCTATTTTTCCTAAGGTGATGAAAACTTCAAGGAATCAAGATTTTAGGAGAAAGCTGAGTCTTTTACTCACTTCTATGCTGATGGCACAAGTCTGGACTAGTGAGTAACATAAAAGATCACATTTTTCTCTTTAATAAAAGCCATGGAGTATTCTTTTACTCATGACTTTATCTCTTTTTCAGATTAGTAAAGTCCCACCTTACTATTATTCAACTTAAATTTCATTAACACATGAAAATCCACTACTGCCTTTTACAATAAACTGAGAGATAAATAAGAAGATTAAATAAGAAACATAGAGTAATATATGTTTACTAAAAGAGAAAGAAGATTATTTAAAAAATGACCCTGGGTATCAATTTCTACATTACTAAGTTTCTACTGATATTGATAACATTGTATTTGCCATCATTCACCCATCTGAGTTATGAATGGGATATACCTAAAAATTAAATAGACTAAAAGAATTTTTAGATATATATAAATAATACAGATGTGAATGAAATGCTTCCTTCTGTAGAAAGGGATCATGACCCACTTGTTTTATCATTAACATCACTGTGTGTAGGCAAGATGATTCTTTATTAAAACTTAATATTTTATGATAATGTGGAATATCATGAAAAAATATCTCTAGGTTACTCTGATAGCATAACTCACGGCTTTTGAGAAGCAAATAATTTTAAATTTGAGAGGACTTTTAAAACGTTCTGTCGAAGTGCAGAAGTGTTTCATAAAGTCATCCTGATGAATGTCAACAGGATAATTAGAAGAGAGTTCTTTATAAAAACATCAGTAAGAAGTAAATTTGTAACACACAAAATTACATATGCACACTGAGGAAAAGATCACGTGTACTGCCATTACAAAATTCACAATCCCTATTTTTTGTGTAAGTCCTAAGATAAATTTCAAAGATCTTTACGAACTCACAAAATCTGATACCCTACGAAACTGTCAAGGGATTTCTTAATCCGATTGCTTTTCATTTTACTAATTTTAAACAAAACTGTGAACCATCACCAAAAATAGATCTATATGTATGCTTTCCTTACACTCTGATACATTAGAAGAGGATCTACACTAGTCTATTTAACAGAGTCACTCACATAATAATAAAATGTTATGTGATATTCATTTATTGAGTTGTTTTTGATCAGGCAAACTATGAAATAAGATCTGGAGACAAGTCTTTTCTTTCTTCACTTTCTTGAGCTTCTATAGTATTAGGATGGCTGGGAAAAGGGAAAAAAGCCAAGCATTTGAAGCGATGAGAGGTATATATCCTATATCTATGGAAGTATAGACCAGAATGAATATAATTTTTCTTAAGACTGTTTCTAGAAACCCATGAAATTTTTCTATTTCTTCAAATTCTTCAAGTAGAGTCTACAAATGCCCATTATCAACCTTGATCCAGAGGCAAAGGTTGAGACAACACGTTTTCCTACCCTTGCAGCAGTGTGAAGCTGCTGTTTTTCCCCACCCTCACCCCCACCCCCAGTCTCTGACTTGCTAGCATGGTGTCCCTGCCAAATTCTTGGCATTGGAAGAGAGAGGGAAGAGGCCATACCATAACGTGTTGATAATGAGGAGATAGAAATAGCAAACCAGCTGGATTGTCCTAATAAAGTATGTCTGGGATTTAGAGACACAACAACTATGTGTTCAGGTCATCCAAATGCATTTTAACCAATTGGTTACTTCAATGACCTTTTCAGATACTCCACTCAGGATCTTTCTAAATGAAATTCTGTGCATTAACTCTAGCACTGTTTGGATAAAATCTCCAGTACTCATGGTTTCTAGGGATATGACTATAGCCAAGGCACTTCATGTTATTTAATACCCAAAACTTAGAAAAAATGGTCTATAACAGATTTCACAAATTTTAAAAACATGTACTGGTTTATAGCTACATACGGATAATGAACAGATTTCATTTTACTATGAATGTTTGTTATACTGAATTTCCTCGTGAAGCTTGAAACATTTTCTTCCTTGGGAAAAAAAAAACTTAAAAAATTACTTTGGGGCTGTCAGAGTAAAAAAGTTCAATTATTTAGGATATTCAACAAGAGCTATCTTTTTACTCCAAGTAGGAACACTATTTACAAAAAAAGAAAGTACTGCATTTAAATAGCCATCTATTTTAAAATATGCAAGCCAAATACCTTTAAATTTATATTTTGGATCTCTGGAGTTATTTATTTCCAAGACAAGAATAATTTATTTTCCTGGATTCGACCTCAAAAATGCCAATAATAAAGAAAAATGTTTTGCTAGCGTATGCCTGATACTGTCCTAAACTCTTTGCAAGTATTAATTGATATAGTGTTTACAATGAACCCACTGTAACAGTTTCTTTAATAACCTCTTTTCAACAAATGGAGGAAATTGAGTCACGGGTTCAGCAACCTGTTCAAGGACATGTTAAAGGAAGCAGCAGGGCTGGCATTGCAACCTTGATATAAGACTCCAAAGTTCTGAATCAAGATACCATACTCCTTCCCTCTCTCAGGAGTGACTGTACACAATCAATCACCTTCTAAATACAAAGGTTAACATGTGTCTTTGTGCCCCGCATCCATTCAAGTAGTATTCCACAGGCATCCATTGCATTGTCCTGAAGTTGATAGGGAAGTTTACCTAAACTCTCATCTCCAAGTAGATTATCTTGGAAAGTTATTTCTTAGAATGTTCAGTCCTACAGGCTAACACATTTCCACAAGGTGACCATGGAGAGGCAGCATATCATTTGATCAGAATACGCTGCATGCCGCATTCCACCTAATTCTGAAAATGGATCCTCATAACAGAAATAATTCTGATGACTTCTCTTGTCAGAAATCAGTTATCCTAGAAATGCTATATGATCTTCCTGGCAGAGGCAGTTTTAACCAGATCATCCTCAATAACTTCTTCTACTACCCCTTGCTCTGGGTCTATTTTTGGTACCAACCACTAACTTTATCGTCATGAAAACCACTTGTGGCTTTTCAACACTTGATGGTTGGGACATCAGCAGGCCACAGGGAAGCAGGGGGCTGGATCTACTGTGGGTCTGTTTTCCTCTGATACTCCTCTAGATCTTTAGGAAGAGAATTCTTCATGACAAGAAACCTCAAGAAGGCAAATCAAAAAAAGAAAGAAAATAGAAAGAAAATAGAAAGGAAAGGAAAGGAAAGGAAAGGAAAGGAAAGGAAAGGAAAGGAAAGGAAAGGAAAGAAAAAGAAAAGAAAAAGAAAAAGAAAAAGAAAAAGAAAAAAAGAGAAAAAGAAAAAGAAAAAAAGAGAAAAAGAAAAAGAAAAAAAGAAAAGAAAAGAAAAATTTCCAAATAAATTATCTTCTTGTAAAGTCACTGCATAATGCCACTGATTAGATGAGTTTACCTCCCATTTGACCATGCATCCTAGCAGCACCCCTGTCCAAACTAAGAATGTAAAATACAAAAACAATAAAATTTCAGAATCCATAAATGAATGAAACTGCCTTTTGGTCATATATGCCAATGAGGCTGAAAATATCAGGAGGCTCTTACCAGGTAAAAACAAACTTAGCAAGATGTATTAACTTCTCTAGACTTTAGGTCCCTTCAAATAAGAGAAACAAATATTTCATTTGTTTTCAGATTATAATTTCTCTCAACTGCATACGTTAATTCTTGCCCACTTCTTTAAAATTATCTGACAAAAATTCAACATAGTTTATTTTCTTTTTATTCTATGGTAACTATCAGAGGTCATTTATGGTGGCATTTATGAATGCAGACCATCATGGGTTTTTTCAGGGCATTTTTAAATCCCACCGTAACTCTACGCATTAGCCTGTGCCTTGCACTGGTTCATTTCCTGCTTAGGCTGCTGCTGCTGCTTCCCGACGAGAACAGATGAAATACTTCGGAAGATCTTCATGAACACAAAATCATTAATAAGGTGCAAAAAGGAGCAACATATACGGCTAAGAACCAATTTAACAATATATCTGCCTATAATAATCTGAAGAAAAATAATAGGCATCTTAATATCACTCCGAAGGGACAACACTGGAGAGAGGTTAAAGATGGACAGTTCCAAAGCAGAGCAGGACAAAATTTCTGAACTCAGAAAAACAATGTCATGGGGATAAACTTCTTTTGGTAAAACAAGGCCTGTAATAGTACATCAAATTCTAAAGAATAGATCTTTTATCTAAAATGAAAGTATCATACACTATTAATCTGAGGTTAATAACATAGCCATGACCTATGCTGAGAATAGAGAAATACTATACTTGGAGAAGCAACGTATTTAAAATCTTTTTCTCTGTGCTATTTCCTTCTCAAAAGTAAAACAGAACTCAACCTTCCTTGGAGCGCTCACTTTTGGTATATTCTCACATTAAGCTTAATAAGGACTGTAGAAAAATTTATCATTATAGTTATTCTCCCTCACCGTAATGTCTGAATTAGACAGATACTGAAACATTTTATCAAATATTTTTATCCACTTCCTATCCTTTCTTCCCAACCCCCAACAGTATCTCTACCCTCCCAACTACACAACTGAAGGGAAGATGAGTAATTTAACACTTAGAGTGGCAACGTATACTTGACTATTTTCTGCCCTCACCCCACCTCCCGCAAAGGGATTTATTAGTAGCGGTAACTGGTAGTGGCCTTCTTCACTGGTAGTGAAAATAGCATCTGCATATGCACTTTCCAATGTAGGCCTCTGATTTTTTTTGTGTTAATTTTCATTAATGGCCTTAATTTGTAATTGTTTAAAATTATAATTGGGTAAAAAATTAAAATACTATCAAAAGGCACACAGTGGAAAGGGAATCTACGCCTTACTCCAAATTCCCAGTCCTAATTTCCAGAGAAATGCATCACTGATAATTTCATACACCATTTTTTTCAGATTTTTTTTCATGAAAAGATATAAATATCTATGTATCCATTTATTCTTTCATTTTCAACAATTTTTTTTTTAACTTTAGAAGTCTTTGAGATGCTTCCATTATCAGAATGGGCATCCTTTATAACACATAAACTACAATGAGGATAACACCATAATTTTATTTAACCCCTTCCCTATTAATTTCTAATTTTTCGCTGCTACAAACCATCCTGTCACCAGCGCACACATATGAGAGTTTCTATGGGGTACGTGGAATCGCTGGGTCCAAGAGCATATGCGCAACTGTAATTGCTATAAAGTGCCAAGTTGTCTTTCAAAGAGGTTGAAGCAATTGGCAATCCTGGTAACAGTTCTTCTGCCCACTTGCTATTGAAGATTTCTCCCTCTCGACATTCAGTTATAAAATTAGGCTAGTGCATATGGATGAATGGAAAACTACTACCAAAGACAATCTCATGAGTTAAGTACAAACAGATTCAATTAAAAAGATACTGTTCTGTTCATTTATTTTTGCATGTGCTGTCTCGCCTCAATAAAATATTCATACTAAACTACTCAAAGCACAGAGAGGCATGGTTTTAGCCCTGTGCCACAATGCTGTTATTAAATCTACATCTAAAAGTTAGACAGTAGCACAGAAGGACTAAGGTTGAATGTAGGATCACAATAATTGTTAAATGTAACAAAATGAAAAGCTGACTAAAACCCACTGCCATCCCATGAGCCTCCGTCCTCTCCTGTTACCAAATGACAATTAGGTAAAAGCCATGTAACTATCAAGCACATTCAAAAGACAGTAATCAGGTTCTATTTTTCAAAATCTGCAGTGACCATCAATTACCTAAAGGACAAATTCAAGTTCTTTAACGTGGCACACAAAACCCCTTATTAAAACTTCAGTTCTAAGTCAGCTTTCAAGCTGCATTCTCTGTCACTCTTTTCCATCTTTGGGCACAACTATTCACTGGACCTTGAAAATGTCATCTTCTTTAATGCCTTTCTGCTCTTGGCCAAGCTGCTGATTTCTGCCAAAATGCAATTCCCCCTGGTCATGACTGGATCTCCTACTCATCTTTCAAGACCCAGATTATGTAAGACCTCATTCTAGAGGCTTATCCAAACTCACCAAGTCATCTCAGTGCCGCATCACTTCATACCTCCATCTATTGTGAGTAAATCATAGTGTGCAGTAAGTGTGACTTCCTTCCTCATTATCTATGCGCTACTGGAGGGGAGAGACTATAGTTTGTTCACTTTTGTATTCTCCCCTCCCCGTGGCTTAACATACTACCATAATTGATACTTGCCTTATGTGTTGCATGAAAAATAGGAGTTAATTCAAGGTATGCAGGCAACTTTTTTTTTCCTTAGGTAGACAACTGCAAAACCAACTTTGGCAAAAGATATGCCACAGGAAATGATGGTGGATTCATTTAGCCAATATCCTTTGAGTGTCTGTTGTGTGCCAGTTAGTCTTCTAGCAACTGGAGATACATAAGTAATCAAAACCGGATCCCACAGCCATTGAGTTTAGACTCTGGTGAAAATTATCTAATAAGCAGGGAAACATACCAACAAATAAATAAGATAATTTTAGGTAACTATCAGTGTAATGAAAATAAAATCAGGCAATGGGCTAAAGAGCAAATTGAGGCATGTGGGGGGGGGCAGAAATAATAAATAAGAGATTAAGGAAGGCATACCTGAAGAGTTGACACGTTAAGTGAAAAGTAAGTGGTAAGAAGGAGCCAGCAATATAAAAATCTAGGGAAATAACACTGCAGGAAGAAAAGCAACTTGGCATGTTCAAGGAAGAGAAAGACCAGTAAAAATGAAATGTGGTGAATGCAGGGGGTTTATGGGGGCTAGCCAGTACAGGGATTGGGAAGGGAATTGGCACATGTGAAGACGGTTTACCTGATGGTCAGATGAGACACGAAGGCAAGGAGAAGATCATGGAAGGTGTGGTAGGTCACAGTAAAAAGTTCAGGAATTAATTGCAAAGGGCATCCACTGGAGGAACATTTAAAGCAGCAAGATGATAGGATTTGACTTTATAGTTTTGAAAAAAAAACAAAAATGAAACAATTCCTATTGGTATGGTTACACTTTAAAATGTAACAAGTGATAATATAGACACACATAGAGAAATTCTTAGAGTGGTAAGGTTCGGATGGGGCTGAGAAGCCCCTGGAGTATTTCATGAAAACCTCTTCCCAGAAAAATTCTTGAATACCCTAATGTTGCATGAAATGTCTAGACATTCACAAACTCCTCAAAGTTTATGGATCCCAGGATTAAAAGCCTTGAATCAACATGGAATAATTATTTTTTCTTTCTCGGGACAATAAGAACAACGTGCAGTTAACATCTATTTCGCCTCTTGTATTACCTAAGATATCATTTCTCAATATAAAGAACACTTTACTAACTAACCAGTTTAGAGAAAGCGAATCCCCAGCGATCTTCCTTAGTGACATTCTATGCCTAAAACCTAATTGTTCTTCTTTCTTCAAAACAAAACTCACAGACCAAGAGTGAGAAAACATCAAAGTGAATGTCAGACTCATCAGTCTAGCCACTGCATCTTCAAACTCCTACTCTTCCTTAAATGAGATTCCTGAAGCTATAGGACTAATCAGGAAATTGCAGTCTAGCTGACCAAACAGCTGATTGTTACTCTTCATTTATAAGGACTGCTGATACTAATTATTTTTATGACCTAACATTTTTTCATTTGTCAACTCTAATTTTCCTCAATGTATAATTAGCTATTTTTTCAAACGCAGCTTTTGCCTAGGCAAAATGAAGTGCGGAGTTCAAAACCACATGGCATAACAGAAGCAAACAAAAACACTGAAGGAATAAAGGAGTTGAGAAGGAAGTTATAGACAATCCCTGGTATTGTGGGGGGTGGGGGTGGGTATGTGCATAGAAAAGCAAGTTAATAAACTTTAGAGAGCTGCTCCCATGGATACTCAATAAAAAAACCTACGTACTATCAATGCAATTTGCACTTGATAACTGTTACGCCACCTTAAAACGAGACATTATTTAACTGAATAAATGAAAAAAATGTATCACAGCAATTATGCAGGAAAAATCCCCGTGTGTCCATTTTTCCCTGGTGTAGCAAGTGTTGACCATCAGTTAGCTACCACCAGTCAAAAGTCCTACTGGACTCCCATCAGTGATGCGGCTATCAGAACAGGATCACTAAAGGCGGCTGCTTCTGCCTGAAGCATCTTTTCTGTGAAAGTTTTTGTAAATGTACCTATAATGATTCTTCACTGTTCCTAAGATAGATAGATAGATGATAGATAGATAGATAGATAGATAGATAGATAGATAGATAGATAGATCCATTCCGTATTAATGTGTGTAGAAAAGACCAAGTCACTTTCTCATGGCACCTAACTTGGAAGTATTTCTGATCGCTGCTGAAATGGCCATCAGCCCCCTTCCCTGATCACTTACTATGAGTACCACTTCAGGTTCTGGTGCAAGTGCATCATACAGGATTCCACTTATACTATCAGCAACACAGCACCTTGCAGAATTCATCTTGCTGATATTAAACCTACAGTATTAGCGGAGACCCAACTGTCCTTTGGAGATCTGACCCTTAAAACTCAGAGAAAAGCGACACATCCTAAAGGATTTCTAGAGAGTATCAAACTGTACTAAATCTAAATTCAAATCCAAGGTGTTGTCCAAATTCCAATACTATCACAGTTGTACTAATCTTCATGGCCAACACAGGGAAGTGTTTTATTCTAAAACTAACCATTCTAATTCTTTTTTCTTTTCTTTCTTTCTTTTCCTTCCTTCTTTCATCTAAGAATATTTATCCTAATTATTAACTATGCTCTAACTTAAAAGTGATCTAGAATTGGGGCGCCTGGGTGGCGCAGTCGGTTAAGCGTCCAACTTCAGCCAGGTCACGATCTCGCGGTCCGTGGGTTCGAGCCCCGCGTCGGGCTCTGGGCTGATGGCTCAGAGCCTGGAGCCTGTTTCCGATTCTGTGTCTCCCTCTCTCTCTGCCCCTCCCCCGTTCATGCTGTGTCTCTCTCTGTCCCAAAAATAAATAAACGTTGAAAAAAAAATTAAAAAAAAAAAGTGATCTAGAATTTTGTTCTGTAGTAGCATATAAACTAGCTAGTTATATTTTTAAGGTGCTTTTAATATGTGCCAAGAATTTGGGGTTTTCCATGATTAAAATACAAAGAAACACTGTAACAATCCTCGCACCAGCAAGATTAGAATTCAGCAAATGATAGCACAGTCACTTACCATGGCCCTTTATGAAATGTAAAGTTCACCCAATGTGCCAACCCAGGTGTCCCCAACTCTGACATGTCTAAACTGCGTACTAGAATACCTTTTCACCTAAGCTTTCACAATATGTAACACCAAAACACTTGGGACTGATACCTCTAGGTTAATTTATATTGTAATTTCCCCCCTCAGGAATCCTATATTCCTCCATAAACATTATTTTTTTTAAATACTATAAGCTTGGCCAGTTTATGTGTTATGATTATTTTTACAACAGTTTACCTCACAAGATTATAATTACATGAAATATGCAAGAGTCATTATATACTGCAAGGTACCATATAACATGACAGAAGTATTAAGTAAACATACCCTCTTGCCCTTTATGACATAAACGATATAAAAACATTAGATTAAATAAAGCAGGAAGGTAGTCACACATTTCTGTTTGTAGACTGAATCTTCATGAATTTAAGTGACTATCAAATGTTAGGGCCTGGACCTAAAAAAGAAAGAATGAAATATTAATAACGTCCCATCTTGTGGGAGCTCGGCAGTACTTGAAGCTACACAGAAAGCGACCTTTTTGTCCTTCAGGCTTGCCTACCAGGCCCCATCTTCTATCGCAAAAGCCAAATCATCTGATCCCAAACTAACTGTCAACTGCCTGTGATGGTGGGGAAGCCAGACATCAATCAATCAGGTTTTATCAGACGCTCTCTTCGTTTCTCTGTTGTGTTCATCTTATCATCTGACCCAGTTGTAGCCCTGACTTCAGAAGCTTAAGCAACTTGATGACAAAATACGCGCCTGTTTGTCCAAGATGCACATTGTTAAGAAGTGGGGTGATATTTTTAGCAGCTACCTAATATATTTGCAAATGAACTCTTGCATATTTCAGATTTACACAAGCCCCATGGTGGTCAGTTTCCCCTGTGCCCTGGGTGTGTTCTTGGCTGTGGGAGGCCCAATAAATCCAAAACACACAGGAGTACTTAGGTACAGGTCAAATGTCATTGGAAAATGTGGTTATTTTCATGACAATGTAGGCAGAAAGTATCAAAAGGAGAATTTCAGGATGTCACTGCAAGAAAAGAAAGACCTAACTGAGGAAAGCGCACAATACAAACTCAGTTTTATCCCAAATAAAAATAAGCCGGGAAATTAAAAGCCTTTTTATGTATTCGTATTGACTGGAGTCTCAGAAGGGAGGAAAAAAACTGTTTAATCCTTCAATGCCATTGCCAAATCCATGTGAGCTGGCCCCCTGCTCCACTGACACGCTACAGAATATATTCCTATACATAAGGTGGGTAAGGAAATGATTGTGACATAAATTACGAATCTGAAATTTTAAAATTCAAAGTAAGATACCTGGTAGAGAATTTTTATACGAAACTGAGAACTGCTAATTATACAGCTACCATGCAGCTCGAAGTTGTCTATGTTGGCCTAAGTACCTATCTATTTGCTTAACTCTGTCTTCTTTATCCTTCAAGGAGCAATTACATTTTTAGATTTTCCCTAAAATCAAAACAACCTCCGTAACATAAGATTTTCATGACTAGGCAAGGCTATCAACGTGCTATCCAACTCTCAAAAACTTCACTCGTCTGTATTTTACAAGGCTTTTAAAAGCAGCATAAAATTTATCCACAGAATTTATTCACATAATACATACCTTAACCATATAAACATGGGCTATAAAAACCACAAAGTATTACAGCGATATATTTTGACATGGATGAAAATGCACACCATGAAAATAATTTGTACATAATGAGAAACACATCATTCCCAAAGATTCCCACTGAATTCACAGGGTTTTATAAAAAAACAAATGCCTTTGAACTTCTCAGCACACACAGTGAGCAAGAAGGCTCACCACTATATGGCATTTTACATTTTGGAGGCACTAGATATGGGAACTAAACAAGCTTCCACTTGCGATATGAAAAAAAAAAAAATTCCTCTTACATAACTACTGTAGGAAATTTAAGCTTATACTTAAAAATTTCTTGAATATCAAATAAACTAAAATCAATCTGTGATACAAATTTTGGTCACTGAATTATAAATAATCTGATCTTGCAGCTGAATTGTCTGAGAACCTTTAAAATCACCCTTCCAAATTAGGTAATCTAAACGTAGGAAAAGCAACAGGGAAATGAACCACATTGAGTGTATTTAATTATTTTTTACTATTATTATTTAATTATTATTTTCATTAAACACTACTTAATAGTATATGGTTTTTAGCTGCATTGTGCATAAACTTAGAGGAATCTGGCCCTCAGCTGGATTTGAAGACTTGTCAATTCACTATTTTTAATCTTCTAATCCCCAGTTTATTACAGCCTTACAACAATTTCAGAATGTACCAGAGTAAAGCAACTTCCAGTCTTTCTTAAAGGGTATGCCTTCACTCTATATTCCAAAGGAACATATAATAAGAAAATTAAAACTTCTAGGTTAATCGACGATGAACGACAAATATTTGTCCATAACTCTAAATTTTGTAATTAATTCTTCACCCTATCCAAGGTTAAACAGTTTTGCAAATCTTGTACTAAGAAAGAGATTTTTGGAGGTTATGGCTGAAAAATCTATGCCAAGTAACTCACACGTGTAAGAAATTTTCATAGGCAATACTACATAGATGTCAACTGGTTGGAAATTCTCTTTTATTGTCTCAGTAAGAGATACTCGCCAAAGTTTTCCAAACATAGACTAGAGTAATTCATATCTTGAAAAGAATTTATCTTTCTAAGAAGGAAATCAGATGAAAAATAACATTAAACATATCTTCAATTAAATGCCCATTTAAATATAATTTTAGATACATTTTAAAATTTAAACAAAAAATTTTTAAATTGGTTTTTTACAGCCTACACAAAAACTACGTGCTGTAACTTTCGTGTAGGCTGTTAAATTATATATATTTGATATATTTACGATGGCCTAATATAAGCTATTATATCACATATATCTTTGTGATAGTTGTTTTGATAAATCTGACATTACCAAAAGCTAAATGATGTACAAGAAAACATCAGACCAACACCATTCAACAACTTCTAGCAAGTCAAAGGGGAGCACTTTCACAAATAAATGAGACTAAGCAGTCAATGGCAGATGCCCAGAAGAAATGTCGTATTTAACATGAAATATTATACCAGTGCCTCTAATGAACATCCTCTTTGTTTTACATCTGTGGGGGTATTATCAGAATATTAAATGATAACTAGCATTGCCTTGAAGACTCTACAAAGAGTTGAATTCTAGCTACTTTATGGACAATGCCTGGAATGAACAAGCAATTATATGGCATTGAGTTATAGCTACCAGGTACTCACCATTCATTTTTAAAATCTCTAAAATCATGAGATACAGATACAGTTCCCCCCACCCACCCACACAAACATATTTGTTTATTCAGTGCCTACAAGTTTTTTTAGGGCCTGCTCTAGAGTATTTCAGGCACTATTTCTAACTCTAGTTTTGTTCTTTATCATGATTTTTAAGAAGAATGAGACCAATTTCCAATGACCTGATTTAGGGGGAAAAAATGTTCATTTTTCAGTGATCACTATCTTAATAATAGCAACAAAGTAGCATGTATTTTGTCTCCTGAGTTTAGCAACTTATGATCTTCTATTACCTTTGCAAACATTCTTCAGAGACATCTACCCTTTGAGCTTTACTTTAGGATTTCCCTTATTAACAATGAATATTTAATATTTAAAAAATTCCCAAATAAATGTCTTCCTTGCATTTGAAAATCCATAGCAAAACTCGTGGTTTCAGACAGGGGATTCATGACCTCACACCCAACCTGAAGCAAAACTGGTCCCCAAAACTACTTTTTCAAGTAGTGGGTGTTACAATAATGGACCAGGAAAGAAGGGATGGAAGAGAAACAATAATAGTCTCTTATTTTAACATCTGAAATTGTGACCCAGACCAATTTGCCTCGTAATTATCACATACTCATTTTCAGAAGTATTTGTCAAAGCACAAATTACTAAGGCTTTAAATAATCCTGACTAGACAATTCTTCTCTACCTTTCTGTCATCTCAAACAGATAGTCTGACAGTAGTGGTAGGACACCCTCCCAGACAAGCCTCTCGGCATTAATATTTAAATCTTACCTATCCCTTGTGATTGGAATTCAGCCTCTATTCGCAAACAAAAACTAAATCAATGTTCTTAGAGTTCAAACTAGATCCCTAAACAGTTTGCCACTCTCTATGCACAGATAAGATAAACTTTCTTTGACCCAAGAGATGAAGTTGCCATGACGATCAGAGAGTCCACTTTCTATATTGATATTTTGCTGATGTAACAACAAATAGAACCAGATCCTGGTGCCGATAATGGTGATTAATTAATACTAATATTGATCCCTACAAGCAAGAGACAAGGCTATTAACTTGAAGCCTGAAAAGTCAATTGTTACCTGTGGCAGAGATACTAGGAACTGATTTGGAAGCATAATAAACAAATGTGCTATCTTTATGCTAATACCTTTAAAGAGATAGTTCTTTCCAC
>NW_024412417.1:16190758-16223258 GCF_014898765.1 Herpailurus yagouaroundi | reverse complement strand
TTAACCCAAGTTGCACAGAAAAGGAACTGAAGTATGAGAGAAGAAATGCACTAAATAAAAGCGACAGAGTCATGTCTGAAAGGCTAGGTTTGTACGTGTATCTAAAGATCGAAACACTTAACTGTAGCAAACTGCTTTACACACCTAGACCCCATTTCACGCTGCCTAAGTTAATAGATAAGATTTATTTTTAAACTACACCCAATGGCATTTTCAACATTTGGGGGTGGGGTGAGTGTGGTTCATAATTAAGGGGGAGGGAATACTACCAAAGCCTTACCCTGAAATTACACTCTCATCAGTTTGAAACTAGTTGGCAGACTTTAAACAACACGAAGAAATAGACACAGCACAAGCCTAGCAAAAAAATAAAAATTAAAATTAAATTTAAAACAAATAAAAATTAAATTAAGTAAACTAAGAAGGCTGTGCCTCCTTTTCGGCCAAAGCGTTGAAGACGTGTCGCAGGGCGACAAAGCACCATTGGAGGAATTTTCCCCAAGACCAGAAAAGTTGACCGAGTTGAGTTCTGCCAGTGTGTGTGTTTCGGGCAGGTACCTCCGGCCCCGCGGTGTCCTCTAAGCGCCACCCCGGCCCCGGGGCGCTGTAGGGGGAGCGGGGAGAGGGGGGAGGGGGCTCCGGGTCGCGCTCCCTGCGGCGCACGGGCTGCCTTGAACTCCCAGCTTCCGCGGTGGGAAGTGACGGGCGGCCCCTCCCAGCGAGGACTCCGCGCGCCTCCGGGGCGGGAGGCAACCCGAATCCCCGCTCAGCGGAGCGGTCCCGGCCACGCGAACCGGACGGGCCCGGCGCCCCCGGCCCAGTCCCGCCCCGCCGCCAGCCCCGCGCCCCCGGGGCGGAGGCGCTCGGCCGCCCCGCTGCAGAGGCGCAAACTTTTACACCTACTTTTTGTTTCGCTTCGGGTCTGGCGTGGCCGTGGCACCGCCCCGCACCGGGACCCGGACACTGATTTTCCACCGCCTAGGGACGGTGCCTCCCTCGCCCCGAGGTCTCGACCAGCTTTTCGGAGAACTAAGTTCTCACCCCGGTGGCTAAAAGTACGGTCCCCGGGAGGAGCGCTACGTCCGCTGCCACAACAATGACAACAACTACCGTAGGAAGAACCCCCTAAGCGAGCGGGGCTGCACGGGCAGGCTGGACGGCGAGGCGGCGGGAACTAACTGCGCGCGGGGGTCGGAATTAAAAAGAAACCCGGGAGCGCGGGGACGCGGGCGAGCAAGAGTGAGCTGCTCGTCGCAGCCTCTGTCTTGCCCGGCGCTCGGGCCGCCCGCCGTCTGTCTGTCTGTCCGAGACTGACTAGTTGTCCCTCCGCTGCTCAGGCAAAGTTTGACAAATCCGGGGCACGGGGAGCGGATTTCCCCTCGTCTCCCTCCCCTTCCCGCCCCGCGCGCCCCCCTCCCCAGAAATAATCCCAGCAACTGCCGGCCCAGCGTGCAAACTTACGTTTGATCTGCCGGGGTTTGCTCTGTTTTCGCCGGGACATCTCGGCGGCGGCCGCTGCCACTGAAGCTCCCGCGGTGCCCGCGGTCGGGGCTGCCGCTCCCTCGGCTCCCGCCGCCGCCGCTGGCCAGGCTCGGGCCGCCGCGGGCCGGTCTCCAGGTGCCTCGGACGCGCGGGATCCGGGCGCGGGGCTCCTCCGGGAGCCGCGGAGCCACGTTTGGAGAGGAGCAGGCAAATGAGAAGACGGAGGGGGGCAGAGAGAGAGTGACAGTGGGGAGGGGAGGGGGCGAGTGAGAGAGCGAGGGGGGGGGGGGAGGACAGAATTTACAAACGAATGGACGAGGAGAGAGAAAAGGGGAAAGGGGGAACACGGAAAGGAGGAAGAGAAGGAGGGAGGGAAGGGAGAGCGAGCAGAGGGAAGAGGGGGAGAGAGGGGGTGGAAGGCGCGGGAGGAGGAGCGCGCTCGCTCTCCCCTCTCCCCGGCGTGCGGGGCAGAGACTCGAGCGCCAGCGCCGCCGCCGCCGCCGCCGCCGCCGCCGCTCCGGGCCGCGCAGCTCGCTCTCTGCCGCGGGAGGTGGCGAGGCGCGGGAGGGAGGGGCGCGCCGGGGCTGCGGGGAGGGGAGACTATTCCATCAGCGAAAGGAGGATTGGCTGCATCCAAAGCCAGTCCGGATGCAAAAGAGGGCCCGGGCCTCAGTCGGGTCGGGTGCACGGGAGCGCGGTGGAGGGGTGAGGGGTGAGGGGTGGGAGGGGACCAGAGGCGTGGGGAGGGTTTGGAGGGGGGGCAGCTTCTGCAGTTGTCACCGCGTCAGCTCTGGGCATCTGCCAGAGCACCCCTCCAGGCAACTTCTTCCCACATTCCCCTCTGATGGACCCCAACTCTCCTCACGCCTGGCCCGTCCAGCGGGGCACAAAGAAATCCCAGTCTCTCCGTAAACTTTGCGCTTCCAGTTATGCCGCCCCCTCCCCTGGCCTCCCCCCTCCCCCCTTCCAGCTTCTTGGCAGGAAGGTTAGGCCACTGGCAAAATCCTCGGCGAGAGGCAGCTGATCACAAATGCCAACTGTGTGTCTTGGGGCCAGTTAAGCCCTCTCATCTGCCCAGGCTCTCTGGAGACCATTTCATTGCTCTCAAGGTTCCCAGGAGACCGCTGCGGACGTGGACCATCCCCCACTCAGCCCGCACCGATGGGATGCTGAGCGGCGTCCTAAAAGTGCTCTTTCTCACCTCCACTTCTCATGGTAGACTGTAATAATTCCGAATTTGGAGACAGGCAGATCTTTTTTTTTTTTTTTTCTTCCCTCAAATGAAAAAAGGAGGACCATTAGCTAGGTGATTAGCCCTAGGTGGGAAACGAATCGTCTCAAAACAGAATACTAACTTTTTGAGGAAGTCTGTGGAAGTTCTAAAGACCCACCCCATCCCATGACCTTTAATTCTTTTTAGTTCTGCCACAGGGAAGCAGCCAGCGACTAATAAAAGATTTGATCTTGCCATAATTTCCCAAGCAGGTAAGACCCAATAACTATTTCATGGTTCTTTAGCTCTTAAAGTTTTGTTTCATTCTTTTTCAATTATTGTGTGTGTAGTATGTTGGAAACTGCGAGCCAAAAGAAGAACAAATTTTGAAGTGATTTGCATAGTTATTATTTGGCCAAGTTAAGCTGCATGAGGCTAGCTTAGTTTCTCATAGTTTTATATATACTGAGTATTAAATATATCCTCCCGGGTGGGCTGGAAGAAGCTTCTATCCCAGTAGCAGTGGGACTGGCTGCTTTATGTCATCAGTATTTACTAATAAACTCCACTGCAGTTGACATGTATCCCCCAGATACTGCTGACTTTTCCCCCCAGGTTGTGGGATCATCCAATCTGATCTGAAATTGTGCCCCCCCCACCCCCCGCCTTTGTTTGGTTGACTAGCCGTTCCTATGAGCCCCACCAAACTTGATACTCTAAAAGGGTCTGGGGGTCAGCAGAGAGCCTGGGCTGATTGAGGATAATGCACGCTGCTCAGTGTGCACGAGGCACTGTAATCAGTGTCATTTATAACCCCATCAGGACATCTTCTGGAAGGTGTAAAGAGTTGCCCTGTGAAAGGTATGGCTGGGAGAATCTTAATACAGAGCTGAAGACCAATTGTGAATTTTATTACATTACCATTAGTACTATTATCATGTGAGGTTGTAAGAATACATGGTCCTTTGCAGTGGAAAATGCACTAAATGACAAAGTCCCTCCCCTGAAGAACCAACAAATTAAAGCCGTAAGTACCATGAAAAGCAGGGTTATGTGTGTTTGTGTTGTGGAATGAATAAGCAGACAGAGAACTACAGATTTTTGCCTCCTTAATTTTCAATTCATTACAATTAAATTGGTGTGCTTAGAATTGGGTGTATTATACATTACGGTTTTTAAAGATCTTTTTACAGAACTGGCTGACTTTTTATATCAGCCAGAAGGAATGCCCATTGGAATTAAAATATCATAACAGTTAGTGTTTCTTTTGGCATTTGAAATGGTTAAATATGCAAAGCAAAAGAGAAACAAATAAATCTCAGCTAAATATTCAGTTTAAAAGCTGAAAGGAGCAAAAGTCAGGGAATTCAAGGCAAGATTGATAAAATAAGCAGACTGCATTATTAGAAATAGATATAGTTTGTATAAATTTATAAATATATATTAATTATAGTCATTATGAATGAATTAAACTAAGGAATACTATTACATTTTGTGTTTTCTCATCATTTTTAATGAGAATGTTGATGATATTTAAAGTTCAATTTTTCTTTTTCTAGTTTAACTCACTAAGGTTATAAAATTAAAAGACAGCAAAACCTATAAGCAATTATCTCTGTCCAAATGGATATAGCAGCCCCAAACCGCAGCTACATGACTATCAAACAATGATTATGAAAACCACAATTGAGGAAAGCATCAGGGAATGATATTGCAAAACCACAGCAACAAATGTGTCTGTGATATTGAAAACCACAATTCACAACTAATACCCTGTGTATCGCAAATTACTATTTAACTATAAATATGAAAATGTATAAGTAACAGCACAAAATAATTTCTCATTTACTTAAAAATGAATTATTCATTTTCTAGACTCACTGATTTCATCTCTACATAATGGTTCATTTTGAAAAGTTTCTGCTTTCAAAGACAAATCATTTAAAATCACATATGTAAGTTACTTTAAGCGCAGAAAATATGCAACTTTTAATAACATTCCTTCAAATACTAAAAGAATTGATCTGAAACCAATCTGAAATAAAGAAACATTTACCTCAGTCTAGCTTTCTTCATAAAGTTCTTTGGGAGTAAAAAGAGATGTGAGTCAAAACTGTTCATGGAAAAAAAGCTTGAAGTATTCTATTACAACCTCAATGAAAATATACTTATATATATTCTTAATAGTCCAGTTAGCTAGAAAACATATATCTGACAATAAAATGAGATGCCAGTACTGAAACTACTTTAATAAATAAAATCAAAGGTTTATTTACAAATGAATAAAAACAATATAGCTTGCAAGTTTATAGGGTTGACAGATTTCGAAAAGTAAAATACAGGATGCCCAGTTAAATTTATACTTCATGTAAGCAACAATTGTTTTGTATTAGTCTATTCCATGCAATATTTGGAACATACTTATCTTAAAAAATAATTGTTGCTTGCCCTGTACTTTATTTCATTTTATCTGGCAAACCTACAAATACAGCATGTTACCATTTTCACAAATTTATGGTTGTCTTACAACTAACAGTGTTTATAGAAAAGGCAGACAAACCCTAAAGTGCTTCCTACAGACATATATTTAATTCTTGAACATCATATTATTTAAGAACGGCAAGGTAGAAGAATAAATTTCTATACAAAAATTCTCACTTTATTTGGCACAGTACAGAAATGTGCTCTCAGTGTAAATGGATTTCATTCATGTATGTCTTACTCTTGGATTTGTTTTTAAAATGTGTTTTTTCCTCCAAGGGATCGACAAATTGATAAAGCAACCTCCCAGGCCACATCTTATTAGGCAGCAAGCTGCCTTCTTTATTATGGGAGTAAACAATATTCAAAAGCTTCAGAAAGGCTTAATTTTTTGCCCTTGTATCCTCACCAGAAATTGAATACAGTTTATCTGCCTTGATTTAAGATTGTGACACTGAATTGAACAAGAATGCAGTATGAAAATAGTGTTTCGGATTTGTATATCTTTATAATTTGAGCAGTTTAAAAATAAAAATCAACAAATTCATCTAAATGGCCTTCCTATGTTATAACTATGTAAGGGACTATCTGTTTACTTGCAAAGGAGCCAAGCGCTTTGAAAACGTTCAGTCAATCTAGATCAGGGGTTTAACTTGGGCTTCATGTAGACAGTCAATGTCTCAAAAGAAGTTTGTATGTACCAAAAAACAAAACAAAAAAAAAATGTTCTATGGAGCAAGTCTGTTGAATTCATTGGATTCTCAAAAATTTCTGTGAAAAAAACATCTGTGAACCATTATGAGTTAAGAATTTCTGTGTGAATTTTTATGGTATACTAAAAACCAACGTGTTTTTACTCTTTACTCTTTACCATAATCCTTTATGTACAAGTTACTACTCTGAGAGAAGAGAGTTATAGGATCAACTCTATTAAGCAAAAAAAGTTCTTTGTTGCTAAGTCCATATAATACATCACACCTCCACATATAAAATAAATATTAAAGGAATGTCATCCCAAATTTTAGCAGACATCTGTGGATTTTGCCTGCCTAGCATTCATTCTCTTTTCAGGTAATAGTTCCGTGATATCTTTTCAAGAATTACTCCTCCTCACCCACTATTTGGTCATGTGATACAAACGGGGCCTTCCCCAATCCCTGACCAGAATATTCTAGGTGTTTGTCTTTGGTGATTGGCTCAATGGCCCAAAGCATTCTCATTAGAGTCAGCCCTGGAATGTTGTACTGTTCCAGGGAAACCACTGAGGAAAAGGTGCTATTTTCCCGCTGGGCTACACTGGGAAAATGCAAATCTGTTATGCAAATCGGCTGTTGGACATCCTTGTTGGAAGAACCTGTTAAGAACGCTGCCAGCACAGAGGACTAATTTTGTCTTATCTCGGGATCTGATATTTGGGAAACCCAAGCTGAGATACCCATCAATATTCTAATATTACTTTGTTTTAGATCCGTCAACATTATCTTTGTGTCTATATAAACATAAGAGTCATTTCTATTATATTTCACTTCCATCTATTTGACCAGGCTAACGCTTATGCATGTCTGTAGTCTTAGTATAGATGACACTTTTCACAAGAAGACATCACTCACCTCCCAGCATGAGTGAGATATGTCTTCTCCTTTACTACCACAACACCTTTTTTTTTTTGCCTCCATAATATCACTTGTTGCATTTATTACAAAGACAATTTACATAAAACCCAATCCTCACCAGCCACCTCCCTGTCCCAATACACCTAACTAGATAGAAATGTTTGTGAGGGTAAGAAGTATCCTTTTCAGAATCATATCCCCAGTGCTTGACATATAGAAAGTCCCAACATAATTATTGAAAGAAAAAGTGAATTCAGGATTAACCTGTCTTATGTAGGAACTCCTGCCATTCCCAGTCCCCTTCCACAGAGTCATAGGTACAGGAGATGGCAACCCTATTTGAACAGCATAACTCCATGCTCCTGCTGGTGGATTCTTGGACCACAGGGTGTCCCTGACTTAAATATGGCTAATCAAATTCCTCTCTTAGAAATCTAGAGTTAGTTTCAAGACTTTCATCCTTACATAGGCTGATCTCTTGAATGAAGAAGTAAAACCTCTGGAATTAATGGCATCGTTATCACCATGTGAACAGAGTAGCAGTGATAGTTTGTCTGTAGAAAGAAAAGTAAATAAAATGCATGTTCAGAGATAAGTAGAGACAGGAATATGAAATGGAATCCCACGTCTTGTTCCAGCCCCTTCATAGACTGCAGAAGTACTTCTGCCCTTGATATCATTGAGGTACTTAGGTTTTCTTAAAATAAATTCCTCCCAACCTTTTCTTTTCTAAATTATTTTTGTCCTAAATTAGCATTAGTGGATTCCTGTTACATTCAAGTCAAAAGAGTAAACTAAGACAAGAATTAACTAACCATCTATGACTTCAGTTTGCTTAACTGACTATTTAGAAATAGCAGTTTAACTGAATTTTTGACCTTCCTTCAGAAAAACACTGTATTAGTCTTGGTTCTTCAGATAAACAGAACCAACAGTGTGTATATATGTATATACACACACATACATATATATGAGAGAGAGGAATTGATTTACATGGATTTATATATATATTTAATAAATATTTAATATTAATATTTAATAAATTAATACTATATATAATATATATGTATATATATGTATATGTATGTATATCTGTATATGTATACATATACATATGTATATATATATGTATATATTATATATATATATAGGAATTGATTTACATAGTCAGGCTGAGAAATCCCAGGATCTGCAGTTGACAAGCTAGAGACCTAAGAGAGAGACAATGGTATAGTTCCAGTCTGAATCTGAAGACCTAAGAACCAGGAGAGCTGATGGTGTAAACTCCAACCTGAGGCTGAGTACTAAGGCAGGAAAAGACAGATACCCCAGGAGGGAGACAGTCATGCATAGAGAGGGATTTCTCACTTCCACTGTCTTTTTCTAGTTAAGCCTTTTGTGAAATTGAGGAGGGCAATTTCCTCTCCCCTTTCAAATGTTAATCGCATCTGAAAACATCTTCACCAAAACACCTGGAATGTTTGGCCAAATATCTGGGCACCCCAAGAGCCAGTCAAGTTGACACATAAAATTAACTATCACTTGGGCTGTCTGGGTGACTCAGTCCATTGAGTGTCCAAGTCTTGAATTTGGCTCAAATCATAATCCCAGGGTCACGGGATCAAGCCCGGCATCTGTAGGGCTCTGCACTGAGCATGGACCCTGCTTAAGATTCTTTCTCTCCCCCGCTGCACCTCCCCCAACCTGCTCATGCATGGGCTCACGCGCGCTCTCTCTCTCTCTCTCTCTAAAATAATAAATAATAAATAAACACAAAGAAATTAAAATAATAAAAAAATAAAATTAACTATCACAAGCACTTTTGTTGATTTTTTTCCCCCTGAGCAACCGGAAATGGCAAAGAATCCTTATGAATGTTAAATTGGCAAATCTACAATTATAACATAGATAAATGAGGATGTTATCAATTACTGATTTTGGACATTCACTTCAATCAGGGGTAACTCTTGGGGAAAAAGTTGGCATTTTCAAATTTAGAATTCCTCAAGAGCATGATGATCTATTGACATGCACATCTATAACCCTTCTGATTAACATATATATTCTGGCCCCAGATGTTCCATTTTATTTTCAACTTTACTTTGCCACATTTGAATAACCATCTAACAGATTACCTTGCACGTAAATTTTATGAATGTTGTTATAATTTGCATGAATAATGTTTATACTCCCGTGGTGGATTTTATTTTCCAACCTATAACTTTTGCCATAAATTCCTAAATGCAAAAGAAGAAATTAAACAGCTTTTGAGAAAACTTGCTGTGTGTATTGACTTAATCAAAACGTTTATCTTTGCTTTTATCTAATTGCAAAAGTATATTAAAATAATGCATTGGGGTACTCGGGTGGTGAAGTGTCTGACTTTGGCTAAGGTCATGATCTTATGGTTCATGAGCTCGAGCCCCATGACGGGCTCTCTGCTGTCAGGGCAGAGCCTGCTTCGGATTCTCTGTCTGCCTCTCTCTCTGCCCCTCCCCATCTTGTTCTCTCTCTCTCTCAAAATAAATAAATAAACTTTAAAGAGACAAAAAACAAAATAATGCATTAGAAGTGAATTCAGGGTGACCTGAAGATGAAGGATTATGAATAACCAGCCAGAGCATAATGATAATGGAGTCATTTAAAAGACACTGAAAACGGTGATTATATCACTTTTAAAATGCATCTTATAAGGAAAATTAAACTATATGACTAATACATTTCTTTTAAAACAATCTTATTTTCATTAAACAGATAGATTCACCCAGATTTAAAGGTCAAATAGATTTTTAAGGCTGATGATGAAAATTAGCAGTTTCTTGTCCCACTCAACATCCCAATGACAATTCCTGCTCCCAGAGGCAGAAGCACTGTCAATTCTTTTTAGCTGATTCTCCTGACGTTCACTTCATATTTCTAAATACGTTACTACTTTTTAAAAAGTTGTTAGTTTAGATATTATTGATTATATTGACTACCTACAATAAAATATGAACTTGTAACAGATTTATACCTCCCTAACACATACTTTCTTCAATTTTTCATCAAATCAAAAGCCTCTATTTTTATTACTTTTTTTAAGTTTATTTATTTTGAGAAAGAGAGATTAAGCGGGGAGCAGGGAGAGAAGGAGAAAGAGAATCCCAAGCTAACAGCATGGAGCCTGACATGGCGCTTAAACTCACAAACTATGAGGTCATGATCACGACCTGAGCTGAAATCAAGAGTTGGACACTTAGCTGACTGAGCCACCCAGTCACCCCTAAAACTCTTATATTTTTATTAACAGTTAACCTATATAGGGTATGGTGATTATGTTTTCTTTTGATCTCTTTGTTTTTCCTAGAGTTAATAATTATTGTTTTCATCATTTTCTTGCTTTTCTCTGAACTATCACTATTTCTCCCCGAAATCCTTTGCCAGTGTAATACAGTCAAGTAGGTCCTTACCTCATTACATCCAATAACTGATAATCAGATTATCAGATAAACAAGTAGGCTGGTGTTCTTCCCCCCATGCTGATGTCTTTTTTGTACCCTTCCATACCTCTGTCTACTCTAGACTAATTGTTCTTTGTGACTAAAATTTTCTTTTCCTCATTATCCTGAGAATTCACTTGGTTTTGTCCTGTATTAGATTCTAAATTTCATGAATACTGTGTATTCCCTTTTCCCCTTCCTTCCTTCCCTCCTTCCTTCCTTCCTTCCTTCCTTCCTTCCTTCCTTCCTTTCTTCCTTTTTGTTTTGTGGTTTTAGAATACAATTCCATGTAGCTTCCTGGAAAAATGTATATAGAGGGCAATTTTTTTTGAGATTTGGCAAGACTGCAATTCTCTTCATTTTGCCCTAATATGTGATATATGATTTATGAGGGTGTAGAATTCTAGGGTGTAAATTATTTTTCCTGAATTGTTTTTCTTTTTTTCTTTTATTTTTCCAGCTTTATTGAGATACAATTTTGTATATTATTATATATGTTTAAGGAGTACAATGTAATGATTTGATACGCTTACATTTTGCAAAATGATTACTACAATAAGGTTAGTTAACACATCCATCATCTCACATAATTACCTTTTTTTGTTTGTGGTGAGACTATTAAAGATCTACTCTCTTAGCAACTTTCAGATACATAATGCAGTATTGTAAACTATAGTCACCATGCTGTACATTAATTCCCCAGAACTTATTCATCTTATAACTGGAAATTTGTACTCTTTAACCAACATCTCCCCATTTCCGCTTCTCCTAGCTCTTGGCAAACAATATCCTGCTCTTTGAGGTCTGTGAGTTAGGCTTTTAAAAATTCCACATATAAATAATATCATCTAATATTTGTCTTTTTCTGTGTAATTCATTTCGCTTAACATAATGCCTTCATCCATGTTGTCACAGATGGTAGGATTTCCTTTTTTCTCATGACTAAATAATATTCCATTGTATATATTCCTATACCACATCTTTTTAATCCAATTTTTATTTTAACCCATTTTTTATTTCTTGGTTATTGTGAATAATGCTGCCCTGGACATAGAGATCCTAACTTCATTTCTTTTGGATATATACCCAGAAATGGTAATGTTGGATCATAAGGTAGTTCTATTTTTAATTTTTTGAGGAAACTACACAGTGTTTTCCATTGTGGTTGTACCAGTCCATATTCCTACTAACAGTGCAAAAGGATTCTCTTTCCTCTGTATCTTCACCAACACTTTTGTGAGGTGATACCTCATTGTGGTTTTGTTTTGCATTTCCTTGATTATTAGTGATGTTGAGAATCTTTTCAAGCACTTGTTGGTCATTTGTATATCTTCTTTGGAAAAATGATGGTTTAGGTCCTCTGCACATTTTTTAATTGGATTGTTTTTTTGTTTTGGTTTTGGTTTTTGCTACTGAGTTATAGGAGTTCTTTTTATATTATGGATATTAATCCCTTCTCAGATACATGATTTCCAAATATCTCCTACCATTTCATAGGTTACCTTTTCATTTTGCACATTGTTTTTTTGTTTTTTGTTTTTTGTTTTCGTTTTTGTTTCCGTTTTCTCTGTGAACAAGGATTTTTAGTTTGATATGATCCCAACTTGTTTACTTTTTCTTTTGTTGCCTCTGCTTTTGATGCCAATTGTTTGGAAGACTAATTCCAAGGAGCATTTTTCCTATTTTTTTTCTCCTAGTAGTTTTATGTTTTAAGTCTTATGTTAAAATCTATAAACCATTTCAAATTAATTTTTGTGAGTGGTATAAGTAGGGGTCTAATTTCATTCTTCTGATTGTCCAGTTTTCCCAACACTATTTATGGAAGGGACTACCCATTCCCTATTGAGTATTCTTGACTTTCTTATCAAATATTAGTTGACCCTACATGTGAGGATTGGTTTCTGGGCTATTTACTAAGTTTTATTGGTCTATATGTCTATTTTTATGCCAGTACCATATTGTTTTGATTGCTATAGCTTTGTAATTTAGTTTGAAATTCAGAAGTCTACTGCTTTCAACTTTGCTCTTCTTTCTCAAAATTGTTTTTAATGTTTATTTATTTTTGAGAGAGAGAGAGACAGAGCATGAGCAGGAGAGTGGCAGAGAGAGAGGGAGACACAGAATCTGAAGCAGGCTCTGGGCTCTGAGCTGTCAGCACAGAGCCTGATGTGGGGCTTGGACCCATGAACCACAACATCATGACATGAGCCAAAGTCAGACACTTAACCAACTGAACCACCCAGGTGCTCCTCAAAATTGTTTTGGCTATTTGGGGTCTTTTTGTGATTTCCTTATGAATTTTAGGATTGTTTCTCTATTTCTTTAAAAATGCCATTGGAAATTTGATAGCAGTTGAATTAAATTTATAGATGACTGGGTAGTATGGACATTTAAAAAATATTAATTTCTCTAATTCATGAACTTGGGATATCTTTAGATCTATTTGTTGTCTTCTTCAATTTCTTTCATCAATGTCTTATAATTTTAAGTGTACAGATATTTTACTTCATTGGCTAAATTTATTCCTAAATATTTTTATGCTATTGTAAATGGATTGTTTTCTTATTTGGGGGGGGGAGTTTATAGTTAGTGTATAAAAATGCAACCGATTTTTGTACGTTGATTATATAGCCTGCAATTCTATTGGAACTTTGTATTGGTCCCAACAGTTTTTAGTGAAACCCTTACAATTTTCCATACATAAGATCATATCTTCTGCAAAAAGAGACAATTTTACCTCTTTCTGATTTGGAAGTCATTCATTTCATTTTCTCAACTAATTGCCACAGCTAGAACTTTCAGTTTTATGTTGCATAGGAATTGTAAGAGTGGGCACCCTTGTCTGGTTCCTGATTTAGAGGAAAAACTTTCAACCTTTCATCATTGGGTAGGATGTTGGCTGTGGGCTTTTCATATATGACCTTACTTACGCTGAGGAATATTCCTTCATTTTTAAAAAATGTTTATGTATTTTTGAGAGAGAGAGAGAGAGAGAGAATGAGTGGGCAAGGGGCAGGGAGAGAGGGAGACATAGATTCCAAAGCAGGCTTCATGTTCCATGCTATCGGCACAGTGCCCAGTGTGGGGCTCGAATCCACGAAATGTAACATCATGACCTGAGCCAAAGTCAGACACTTAACCAACTGAGCCACCCAGGTGCCCCCAGAATATTCTTTCTATATTCAAATTTTTGTGAGCTTTTAGATGAGAAAGGCTGTTTAATTTTGTCAAATGCTCTTTCTGTATCTATTAACATAATCATATAATTTTTATCTTTCATACTCTTAATGTATTGAATCACAGTTATTTATTTGTGTACATTAAACCATCTTTGAATTCTAAGGATAAATCATACTTGATCATGGTATATGATTCTTTTAACGTGCTGTTGAATTGTGTTGCTAATATATTGTTGAGAATTTTTGTATCTATATAATCAAGGATATTGGTCTGTAGTTTTGTATTGTTTTAGTGTCCTTTTCTGGCTTTCATATAAGAGTAATTCTGTTCTCACAAAATGAGTTTGGGAGTGTAGCCTCCTGTTCAGTTATTTTTTAAGAGTTCAAGAAAGACTGGCATTAGTGTTCAGTAGAACTCACCAGTGAAACCATCTGGTCCTGGGCTTTGTTTTGTTGGGAGGTTATTGATTGTTAATTCAATCTTCTTCCTAAAACTTAGTCTGTTCATATTTCAGTTTATTATTCAGCCTTGGTAGATTGTATATTTCTAGGATTTTATCCATTTCTATGTTATCCAATTTGTTAGCATGTAACTGTTCATAGTAGTGTCTTATGATTTTTTGAACTTCGGCAGTATCCATTATAAGTCCTCCTCTTTCATTTCTGACTTTGAGTCTTCTCTCCTTTTTTCTTAGTCTAGTTAAAGGCTTGTAAACTTTCATAATCTTTCAAAAACACAGAACTTAGTTTCATTGATCTTTTCTATCCTTTCTTTTCTATTTCATTTATTTCTACTCTGATCATTGCTATCTTCTTTCTTCTGCTAACCCCGGGCTTACTTATTCTTCTATAGTTCTAGTTCCTTAATATGTAAAATAAGATTGTATATTTGAGATCTTCCTTTTTTCTTAATATAGGCATTTATCACTATAAACTTTCCTTTCAGAACTGTTTTTGCCGTATTCCATAAGTTTCAGTATGCTGAGTTTCCATTTTCATTTGATTCAAGGTATTTTTTTTCTTTCTATTTTAATTTCTTTGATCCATTGGTTGTTCAGGAGTGTGTTAATTCCATATTATTGTGGATTTTTCCATTTTCCTATTGTTATTGGTTTCTATCTTCATACCATTAGGTCAGAAGAGATAAGACCCAATGATATGATTTAGTCTTCTTAAATTTGCTAAGACTTGTTTTGTGAACAAGTCTATATATGTTGTGTCTTGGAGGAATTTTTGTGTGCATTTGAGAAGAATGTGTATACTGTTGCTGTCAGATGGAATGTTTTGTATATGTCTGTTAGGTTTACTTGGTCTAAAGCATAGTTCAAGTGTGATGCTTCCGTTATCAATTTTCTGTCTGGATGATCTACCCCTTGTTGAAAGTGGGATATTGATGTCCCTTACTATTCTATTATTATTGTATTCTCTGTTTGTCCCTTCAGATCTGTTAGTATTTGCTTGATATATTTATATCCTACAATGTAGGAAATATGTATATTCAAGATTGTTGTATCCTCTTGATGGATTGCTCCATTTATTATTATATAATGACCTTATCTGTCTCTTTACAGCTTTTCAGTTAAGGTGTATTTTGTTTAATACCAGTATAGCTATTCCTACTCTCTTTTGGTTTATATCTTCCAGATATAACAGTCTATTTTAAGCTAACAGCAATTTAACTTTGGTAATATACAAAAATTTCACTTTTTTACTCCCCATTTATTTTTTTTATTTTATAATTTACCTTTTTTATATTGTATGTTCACTGACAAATTATTGTAGCTATTGCTATATTTAATACTTGTGTCCTGTAAATTTTGTGCTAGAATTAGGCGGTTAGCACAGTACCATATGCAATGTTATAATATTCTGAAATTGACTATATATTTACCTTTACCAGTGTATTGTTATTTTCATATGTTTTCGTGTTACTAATTAGTGCCTTTTCATTGCAGCTTTAAGCACTCCTTTCAGGATTTCTTGTAAGTCAGGTCTAGTGGTGACAAGCTCCCTCAGCTTTTGTTTGTCTGAGAATGTCTCTGTCTCTCCTTGATTTCTAAAGGACAACTTTGATCCATAGAGTAGTCTTGTTTGGCAGTTATCTGTTTCTTTCAGCATTTTGAGTATATCATCCCAGTGTCTCCTGACCTGTAAGGTTTCTGTCGAGAAACCTGCTGATAGCATTATGGGGGGGTTCCTTTGTAAGTGACAAGCTTCTTTTATCTACCTGCTTGTGAGATTCTTTGTCTTTGATTTTTTGACAGCTTTTATTTTATTATTTTTTTAAACTTTATTTTTGTTTGTTTTGAGAGAGAGATAGAGAGCAAGCAGGGGAGGGGCAGAGGGAGAGCAGACAAAATCATTCCAAGCGGGCTCTGGGCTGGCAGTGCAGAGCCTGATGTGAGGCTTGAACTCATGAACCGTGTGATCATGACCTGGGCCAAATTCAAGAGTCAGAGGCTTAAACGACTGAGCCACCTTCTGACAGCTTTTATAATGTGTCTTGGAGAATATGTTTCTGAGTTCAATTAGGGGACCTATGAGCTTCATGAACATGGATGGCCAAATCTCTCCCCAGATGTGAAGCTTTTCAGCCATTATTATTTTTTTAGATCTGGAATGTCATGAATTTGCGTGCTAATCTTTCCCGTATCTGTCCGTATATCGTTTCAGTATATGTGCTGATGAAGCAAACATATAGCCATTATTTTTTTAAAATAAATTTTCTGCCCCCTTCTCCCTCTCTTCTTGAACTCCAGTAATTCTCAAATTAGCTTGTTCAATGGTATCCCATAGATCACAAAAGCTTTCTTCTCTCTTTTTGATTCTTTTCTCTTTGTTTTCTCTGAATGGATGATTTAAGGGGTTTTATTTTTCTTTGTTCTCTCTGAAAAGATCATTGAAAAGGTTTGTCTTAGGAAAAAAAAAAGTTTGTCTTCAGTTTCAGATTCTTTCTTCTGCTTGATCCATTTTGATTTTCACTCTCTATTGCATTTGTCATTTCATTTATTGTATCCTTGACCTCAGAATGTTTTTTTTTTATGATTTCTATCTTTTTTGAAAACTTCTCATTTTATTTGCACATTGTTTTCCTGATTTCATTGAATTGCCTTTGTGTGTTTTCTTGTAGCTAATTTTAAATTCTTGGTTGGATAAATTGCAGATCTCTGTGTCTCTGGGGTTGGTTAATGGAAGATTATTGTAATCCCTTTGTGATGTTATGTTTCTATGACTTTCCATGTTCCAAGACTCTTCATGTTCCATGAAGTCCTGTATTGTTGTCTTTGCATTTAAAGTAGCAGTCACCTCCTCCATTCTTTGCTGAATAACTTTGGAACAGAATCATCTTCCCTCAGCTCTACTAGAGATTCTGGGGCTTTCTCAGATTTTCTGTGGCTACACAATACTCCACACTTCTTGCTCCCTCTTGTGGCAGATTCTTGTTGTATGTTTGTTTCAAGTTTTTATTTAAATTCTAGGTAGTTAACATATAGTGTAATATTAGTTTCAGGAGTAGAATTTAGAGATTCATCACTTACATATAACACCCAGTGCTCATCACAGTGAGTGCCTTTCTTAATACCCACCATGCATTTAGCCCAACTCCCCAACCCCTCCCCTCTAGCAACGCTCAATTTGTTCTCTAGAATTAGAAGTCTGTTTTATGGTTTGCCTCTCTTTCTCTCTTTTCCCCTCCATGCATCTGTTTTGTTTCTTAAATTTTGTGGCAGACACTTAAGCTTGTATGTTTTCTTTTGATCCTGGGGCACACCAGGCCAATTGCTGACAGACTCCCTTTTACCTTCTCAAAGTCAATGCTAAATGTTCAAGTTTTTGGTCTCTCCCTGCCTCATAGATACATCCAGCTTTCTGTGCATGCTCACTAGTTGTCTGCCAAAGCTCACTCTTGCTACTGTCAGGGGCACATACAAAGAGCTGCCCATGGGGTGGAAGTGTGGGTGGGTGCAGCCCACAGAGTCCTATGGATGCCCATGGGCTCATTAAGGGGATTGACAGGTGAGGCATCTCAGCAGCTGTGAGGTGGGCCTCCCGATGGAGTCCATAATGCACTTAGTAGGATCTATGTTCCTTTGACATGTTCCAAGCCTTCCCTGTTGTTTCCCTAGCTGCTTACCACCCCCAGTCATGCAATCCAATGATGCAGTACCCTGGATGGGATGAGAGAAATAGGTGCCTCTGGCAGCATCCCATACAGCTGGGGAAGCCAGGCACTCACTCACATGTTCTCACTTTTCTCCACAAGAGAAATCATAGGCTGAGAAGGGTTCTCCTGGCACTAGCTGTGCCACCTTGGAAGACAGGTGACATGAATAAAGTCAAGCTGTTCCTCTTACCCTCTTCAACGTGTTCAACCTCTGATTTTCTTACTCCAACAGTGTGCTGGAAGTTCTCTGCTGGAATCCTGGACTTCCACAAAGTCTTTCTTGTCTGTTGGTGATTGTCTAAGTCAGTGTTCGGGAGGGCTACTAGACTGCAGGCAAGAGGGACAGGGGCCAGTGCATGGGCCACTTTCGTGTTCATAGCCAGGACCAAGGTCTATTTGCTTATTATACAACACGTAGGTGGGTAAGACTTCTCCTGGGTCCCTTGGCTTACGGTGCTGGCTCCTGCAAAAACACTTTTTCTGTGGATGGATGCCAAATTGTTGTTAGGGGGATACAAGTGACTCCCTTACTTTTTAAACACAGTGTTTCATTGATTTCTACCTTCCAGTGTCATTCTGGGAGGCCTGATGCTGTAGTATTTCCTTACCATCTGCATGTAGCCTGCTTCTTTCCCCCACTCCCAACACTTGATGCTTTCAGGATCTTCTCTTCACTCTCAGTCCTCTAAAATTTCATAATGTGAAAATATGTTGCACCATCTACCCATTTACTGAGCTTCCCTCCCATTTGCTCGCTGAACCATTTCAGTCTAGAAACTCGTGCCATCAGTTCTGAGAAACTTCTTTATATTATTTCTTTTCCTGGAATTGTTACTATCTTGGTCCTCCTTGAGTGGATAGTACCATTTTCTTATGTTTTCCTTTTCTCTTTTTTGCTAGTTGTGTTATTTTTTCGAAAATGTCTTTAGCTTTGTGTTTCAAATCTTCACTGAAATTTTTATTTACAACATCATATTTTAATTTCTTCAACTTACTTTTTTATTTCTAAAGAGTTCTTTATCAGTAGTCTGTCTTTATTCCCTCTTTTTCATCTCTCTGAGTCCAGTAATTAGACGTTTTCTTCAGTTTCCTGTGAATTTTCTGTTTCCTTAGTGCTTCTTTTGTTTTTTTTTTTTTTTTCCTGTTTTACTCTCTGTCTTTCATGTTAGAATTTTCCCACACATCTTTGGTTATCTTTGACTTTCCATTTCTAATATGACTGAGACACTAAAAACCTAATTGGAAGTTTATGTGTATGGATAGAATGGGGTTTGAGAAGTACTTGTCAAATTGTGGGCTTTGGGTGGTAAGGCCCCTGCCTTACCTTGCTGCTGGAAATCCCTGTCTATACATCTCAGTATTTTCCTCTTGTGTTCAGCACACTCTCCAGAGAGAAATCCTGCAATACCCAGCCTCATAAACACTCAGCCAGGGAAAGAGCTTTAGTATCTTACGGTTTACTGTGTAGACTTTTATTTAATCTCTCCTTTCAGTACAGAATCCCCACCTTCAGTTAATATCACTGAATACAAAATACAGAAAAGCTCCGAGTTTACCCTAGAAAATAAATCTCAGCTTGTAGCCTGGTGTAGAGAAGTTGATAACAGGCAGTGGGGTATGGGAGAAAAATTAGGGATATCACTGATTCTTATACAGACTTTGCACCAATCCTTGTATTTCCAGTGCCACTGGCATCTAACTTTCAGGGATTCCTGTTAGTTGTATTCTCTAATTTTTCTCTTTTCTTTTTCACTCATTTTTCTGCAATACATCCTTAAATAACCTCCTTGGAGTGTGTACTTATGAGATAAAAGTTCTGAATCTTGATGTATGTGAAAATGTATTTATTTTGCTCTGATCTTTAGTTGATAGTTTAGCTGGAAATATAATTCTAGGTTTAAAAATCCTGTTGTCCCTTGTTAAATTCGAGAAAGCATCACTCTTATCTTCTAGTATTCAATATTACTGGTTGGAAATCTGATACTAGTCAAAAAACTTTGTTACCTATTTCTTACTTGCTTGGTGCTTTCATTATTTTCTCATTAACTTTCTCAGAACTTGCTGTTCTGAAATTTTACACTATTTTTACTTATATTATATTATTTATATACAATTCATATACTATTAGTATATATAGTACAGTGTGCTATTATATATATTTATATACTATTATTAATATTAGTTAATACATAGTATTATTTGCATACTATTGAACATTACAAATTTCAACCCAGAAGTAATCTGTCCTATAATGTTCTTAACAGAAGCCTGGTTTTATTCAGATACTACCCTTCTTCCACACAGCCTTACCATTCAAGTAAACTTGACTCATTTCCACTTTCAGAGTGATCTTTAATTAATTCTAATCTTGCAACTGTGATCTCATTCCCTTTATTTGTGACTGTTTTAGGAATGGACAAGGAACCCAATTCTGGACAAAGGGAGAGTTTGTGGAGGCTTTTGGGTGAGTCTTTTATTGTTTTTAGGAGAGAAGTATGGGGAACCTGTTTGTCTCTCTCCTCCTGAAAATAGACAAGGAAGAATACTGCATCCCTTGTTTCTGTCATCCATTTTTTGGACAATGAGAAAAGCCATCTCTCAAACTGAGCTAACCCACAGGGCAGTGGATAACAAAGAGAACAGCATTCAAATAAAGCTGAACCCGCGGGGCGCCTGGGTGGCGCAGTCGGTTGAGCGTCCGACTTCAGCCAGGTCACGATCTCGCGGTCCGTGAGTTCGAGCCCCGCGTCGGGCTCTGGGCTGATGGCTCAGAGCCTGGAGCCTGTTTCCGATTCTGTGTCTCCCTCTCTCTCTGCCCCTCCCCCGTTCATGCTCTGTCTCTCTCTGTCCCAAAAATAAATAAACGTTGAAAAACAAACAAACAAATAAAGCTGAACCCTGATCATAGTAGGCTTGGCAACTGCTTTGCTTTTACACGTCCTGTCAGAGGAGCCAATAATATTTCTTATTGTTTAAGACAGTTGGTACTGGTTTTCCATTACTCAAAGCTGAAAGTGCCATAACTGATCTAAGTTGTAGAAAGTATTTTGTCTTTTATTCTGGAGTCACATGGGCTGAAGAAGAGTGGAGACTATGGATGGGGAATAGGATTGGCATCCTGTGGTATAGTTTAGTATTCAGACTTTCAGTTTAGCCAACAGCATCACTTCTACCCTCTTTGCACTGAGCAGTTCTAATTCCTGCACTTCTTAAGATGTGTCATATACATAGCATATTATTACCATGCTATCTGGAGACAGAGGACTTGCATTCAAATTTTGCTTCTATCACTTCTTAGCTAGGTAAGCTTTTGCATGTTATTAAACATCTGTGAGCTTTAGTTTTTTTTTGTTCAAAATGGAAATATAATGTATCTACTGCAGAGAGTAATTGTATTAAATGAGTTATTGTATGAAAAGCTTTTGGCACGTAGAAAGTGCTGTGTCACCGTTAGCTATTAGCAGAATACTCCAGATCATTTTTCCTCTTCTTTCTTAGCAACGGAATCCTAATCTTGTTCAAGATGTTCAGTTAGAAGTACTGATTTTCTGAAATTACCTTACAGCTAGATTTGGTTGTGTAGTGCAGTTCAGACCAATAAAATGCAAGCAGAATTATACTGGATGTGGCTAAATAACCTGAAATGGTTTTGCTTAAAAGCCAGAATGCATCTTTTTTTTTTTCTTGGCCCACTCCCTTGCTCATATCTGGAACAGGACATGATGCGTGGATATAGAAGAGCCATCTTGTAATCATAAGAACAAAATCTACACGGTTTGGAACACAGTTGGAAAAGAATCAATACTGATGAGTTCCTTAGCAGTACATCAGCCCTAAACTGACTCTGGAATCCTTACTCTGCAAGGAGGAAAAACACCTGTTTTGTTAAGCACCATATTTAGGTCTGTTACATACAGCCAAAAGCAGTGCTGATAAGGGACCCTCTGGGCAAGGTGGTGCTCTCTTTTTGCCTTTTGAGACCTTGGTTTTAAGGAGGTTATTTTCTTAGTATGCTTTATAATTCAACATATTTCTATCCTCATTTGACTTTGTAGAAGCTGTTTCATTATAAGCCAGTAATTTCAAGGACTTCTTCCCATCCTCCTTACCTTTAAGCTTTATTCCTTTTCTATCTCTATATTTTCTTCTCTGGAGAAAAGGGAAATGACAGTAATACCTATCTTGGGACTATGAACTTTAATTCTTTCAGGTGCTATGGGTAATGTAAAATATAACAACAATAACAACAACAGAGTATCCAGATGTAAGATACAGTTGAGGACTATGGAGACATGGAGAGTATATGTCCCTGCCAAAAGTGTTTAAACTACAAATAAAACAGATATTGTACCACTCAAAGAATATAGACCTGTAGGCCCAATGTGACTATAGGCTGCAATTCTGCAAATTCTTATTTTAAGACATAGTAGATGTGAAAGAATTCTCATACTCCTCACCGAAACACTAATATCAGTAATAACAAAACAGTGTACAATTAAGACCTTTTAACTGGAAGTGTATTTAGCTAAAATAGTTCCACTTATTTTCTTCTAAACTGTTTTCCCTGTTTTTGTTTTTGGCTGATACAGAAGAGAATGTAGTAACTCTAATATTATACTCAACAGACAAAGAAACAGACAAAAATCTTCTCTGTGGAGGTTGCTATGGCTTTGGAAGAAAACCACCTGCAAAGAAAAATGTAAGATAGGAAAAGATACATTTCCCACTCCCATCCTTCCTCAGTTTCTTCCTCTCCCTGCCTTAATATATACGTTGAGGAGTTGCATTATAATAATGGCTCATAATACACCTTAAAACATGAATTAATAAAGCAGTTGTCACTGCTGATACCCAGTTCCTGCACATAAACCACCTGTGTGTCCCTGTGTTCCATTCAGATGCAGTCTTACTTGGTCTACTAGAGACCAAGCCTATGCTCTTCCCATTTCCTACAGAGACAAATGGATTTCAGGGGCAGGAATGGCTAGTTCCTGTCGCCCTGTTGCTCAGTTACTTGGTCCTACACACTTACATCTGCACAGATAAAAGTATTACCAGCAAGGAAACTAAGGTTCAGAATGGAACATTATACTTCTTAAGCTCACAGAGTACTGGAGAAGGTGGAATTCTAACCATGCATTGCCTAGGAAAACTGATGGAGTTTTCCTTATGCCATTAAAGCTTCCCTAATAGTGGACAATTAAAATATCTGGACACTTACACAATGGAACAGTGAACTGGACTGATAATCAGGCAACCAGGAGTCTAGTTTAGCCTCATCAACTTGGAGAGCTTTATTCATCACTAGCCTCATTGTTCACAGTGGTAATCATTTTTTTCCAAATTCTAACTTGGATACCTCTGTCATTGGAATGCTCATTTTAAGTACCATGTTTTAGACTGAGAATCTCTAAAAACGGTAGGAATTTTGTCTAAATATGTGATTTGTGTAGTACTTACCTACATAGACCGACCTTGAAATTGTTCTTGATAATGCTGACAATTTGTCAAATTTTAAACATATTTTCCTTATTTCCTTTTTGTCTCTATTTTAATATGTTCTGGAACTCTATACAGGAAAGACCCATGCAGTCGTGTCTTTGGAACAAGGTTCATTGAATGCTCCAGTCCAGATGTCTGTATAAAGAGAATGAGAACTTTTATCATGTCTTTGGCACTTGTGGGAAATAGAGCCCTAGTTTAATGTAGTACAGAGTATAGCTTTAGGATTTTCATAAGATAGATGTTTATTAGAATATTTGGCAGAAGGAGGTTTGGAAATATTTAGGGTCAGTAGAAAATGCAGTCCATGACTACAGACTAGGTGGTTTTTATACATGCGGCTACAGAATTTCATTTAAGGATTCCCTTGCTAATTTGAAATCTGAATTGCCAAAGACCAACATAGATATGACCAATAATAATTTGTGTTTCAACTATTTTCTAAAACCAGTTTTTGACTTAACTTTTAAGCTTCCTTTTCCTGTAAAAAAGCTCCTCTGTCACATTGCCGCACAACATCCTGTTAACCTATTTTCCTGAGCTGGCAGGAAATTGTCCACTACTGATGTC
The DNA here is from genome assembly GCF_014898765.1 of Herpailurus yagouaroundi. Classification (NCBI taxonomy): domain Eukaryota; kingdom Metazoa; phylum Chordata; class Mammalia; order Carnivora; family Felidae; genus Herpailurus; species Herpailurus yagouaroundi. The sequence continues at coordinate 16,199,574 of NW_024412417.1, read as the reverse complement.
TGTAATGGTGAAATACTTCTTACTGATCTCATCCTCTTTGATCAGAACTTAACCTCATCAACATGAACTACTTAGATGAGACTATCAGGAAATATTGAGTAGGTTCCTATTTGTTTAAAGGATGAGGCAAAAATTTCCGTTCCAATGAAACATAACAAAACTCAGACTTTCGTATTTAAGATACACTGCAGTGTTTACATTCTCACCTTCTCTCATCAATCATCAATCATCAATCAGTAAATACATGTATATTGTGTGTCTGCTGTGTACCTAGCCATTCTTCTCAGGACTAGCTTTGTTGCTCGGAAAACTAGCCAAAAAATAGATCTGGTTACAGTTTATTTGTTGTCTTACCACAATGGATGAAATGCTACAAAATAGCAAATTAAATTAAAAACAAATAACTTTATGAGGGCCAATCATTTATGCCCTAGTGTTAATCATTACAGTTACAATTTTACATTTCCATGAACTGGAAACACTGAAAGGAGTAAAAAGTAAGGAAAGGGAAATTAATTTTGGATTTTCAACATTAAGAAGGCAGTGCTAGTCGAGCTACAAGTAGGATTTCTGTGTACAAATCACTCATTAATTGATTCGCTCATTCATGTATTCAGTCAAGTATACTTCCTCAGTATTTGTAATGTGTCATTCTCTTTTAAAGGCTGGAGATAGAAAGACAAGTTGCAGCCAGAAAAAAAATGACAGTATTTAGTAACTGTATTCCGGGGAAGGGAGATGATCATAAGATGAGAAGAACAAAATACTGAGCAAAAGGGAGGTTGTGCTAAATGTTGACTATTCAGACGTTTGGCCCCAGGCCAACCCTGCTTTCCTTCATGATGACACTTTAGTCAGAGTAAACAAAAGCGAGCATATAGTTTTGAGCAAAAACAAACTCCTATCTTTCAACCTTTTACTGACTACTATTATTTCTGTGCGTGAGTACTTCTGTAGATTCAATAAAACAATCTGACTGCAATAAGTTTGTTTGGCAATATCTTTGACCTAAACCATACATTATTTGTTCTTTAGTGTAGCTATGGGTTTATGGTTTGCTACATTTTAAATGACATGGAAGTGTCACCTTACTCAAGAAAATAACAATATAAAATATCAATACACAGAAAATGATGAAGATATTGATTTTAATTAAATGAATGCCTCAATGATTTTTTCTCATTCTCATTCTTTTCATATTTATTTAAGCATACTAAGGTTTCATTTTCAACAAAGTGAAACAATTTTGCAATAGAAGACTTTAGATGATACCATAGTTTTTATATGGCTATAACACAGAAAGTAATCTTTAGGACAACCTTTTTTTAAAACTTATTTTAGAGAGAGAGTGAGAGCATTGGGGGGGGAGGGGAGAGGGCCAGGGGGAGAGAGAATCTTAAGCAGGCTTCACTCTCAGCAAGGAGCCAACCAGGGGTTCTATCTGACTGAGTCACACAGGCACCCCAAAACAATACTTTGTAAAGTTATAGTCTGTTCACCTCATTTTTCTTTTTCTGTCATGGCTAATTATTTATTACAATACAAAGAAGACAAAAGTATATCTTAAACTCAAGAAATAGGAAGTAAGAAAAAGATTTCTTATTTTTTTTAACATTTATTCATTTGTGGGAGACAGAGAGAGACAGAGCACGAGTGGGGGAGGGGCAGAGAGAGAGGGAGACACAGAATCCAAAGCAGGTTCCAGGCTCTGAGCTGTCAGCACAGAGCCCGACGCGGGGCTCGAACTCACTAACTGTGAGATCATGACCTGAGCTGAAGTCAGACGCTCAACCAACTAAGCCACCAGACACCCTAAAGAAAGATTTCTTGAGATCACTGCAATACAACAGTTTGCCATAATTATGCCCAGTAAAGGGTAAAGAATACATATTTGATTTCTGATATAAATATCTAGATCTTGTTCATGAAGAAACTGATGAGAACCATTAGCCACTATGTAAATATGTAACTTAAGAAATACTTCAGTGGAAATATTACTTATTAATGGCTTATTAAGTGTTATGGGTTGAACTGTGTCTCCTTCAAATTCATATTTTGAAATCCTAACCTTCAATATTTCAGAATGTGACCTTATTTGGAGATAGGATCTTCATGGAGGTAATCAAGCTAAAATGAGGTCATTAGGATTGGCAATAATCCAATATGCCTGGTGCCCTTTTAAAAAGGGGAAATTTGAAGACAGAGAAGGACACAGGAGAACACCATGGGAGGATGAAGACAGAGACAGGAGTGATGCTCTTTCAAGGCAAATAATGCCAGCGATGTCCAGCAAAATACTAGAAGCTGGCAAAGAGACATGGAAGAGATTCATCCTCACAGTCCTTAGAAGGAACCAATTCTACTGACGTCTTGACCTTGGATGTCTGCCCTCTAGAACTGTGAAACAATAAATTTCTATTGTTGAAGCCATCCAGTTTGTGGTACTTTGTTATGGCAGCCCTAGCAAACTAATTAACTGAATCTCTGGTGTAATACTGCCCTCGGTACTGCTTTGTTTATTGCTAACCAAGCGGCTTCTGTTTCATTGTGTAACTCTCTGTGACCAGTAATATTAGCACTAACAACACAAACAGTTACAGCTAGTTTTCTGAGCACTTCCCATATTCCAAGCTCTGTTTTGATCCTTTCTGACCAGCTGAGATGAATGGGGAATAAAGGATTTTCATGTGGAAAGAATAATTTTGTTACTTTATTAAGCACTAATGATTAATACTAAGTTTTATGAAGCCATTGAGGGTTTGGGGATGGATTTCAAAGAGCTTGTTACTTACCCTAATATAGAAATTTTATCTTGAAGTGGGGTGCTGCCTCAACAAAATCTGAAAGTGTGAAGCCTGAGGATAATGGCATGTAATGAGGAAACCGATACTTAAAGGCTGGGAAAATGGTGAAATCTTTGCTAAAAATCATTGCCTAAATCTTTGCTAAAAATCATTGCCTAGTCTACTTTAGGAAGAAGACAACATGTCTACTAATCATTTCTAGTTAGATGTTGAAGTGCCTGGCAGTCCTACTGTGTGTTGTCTATTATTAGACATTCAGCATCTTTCAAGGTTGGAAACCCCAGCTTCTTGTAAAAATTGAACTACAAAGACTTTGAGTGACAACACACAGTAAGAAAAACTTTCCAGCTGAATAAAGTAACTCAGGACCAAGGTCAGAGTAGGGTATGGCTTCACTTCAATTGTTCCAAGAACCCAATGGTAGTCACAATTAAGTCGAGAGGGAAAGAGGCACGAGGATGAGGAAGCAGCCATGTACAATAAATTTGAGCATTATTTTTAGGAAATAACTTTGGGTATGGTAACTGGCTATATTAAGCTGGCTGAAGCAAATAAACCGGAAGTCTACACAGTTTTTGAGGGAATTGTATTGTCCAGGAAACCACAAAGACACTCATGAAAAAAAGTCTTTATTTTTCGATTCAAATGCTGACATCAATTCTTATACTCCCACATACAGAAAGCAGCCTTGGAATGCCTCTCCCAAGGAAGGCATGCCCTCCAAAACTCTTTATAAATGTGGCTAAGAAAAATAATGACAAAGAAGTGGTTCCAGCAGGTTATCACCAGGGACCACAGAGAATAAGTGGCAAAATAATTCCTCTCAAAGAGTAGAATCAAGGCCTAGTCTAACAATCTACCCCTCTCTACTTCACCTCTACATCTAATGTGAGACTTTCCCAGTTTCTGTGCGGTGGCATTACTGAATCACTAAAGAATATTGATGATCCTGTATTTATTGTTCTTCCTCTTCCCAGTTCTTGGTAGTCATTGTAGATGCCTTATATGTGGATGTGAGGTAGGGGTACAGATAAGCTATCTTGTTCTTGTGTCACCTAACCATGAGGAGCCACCTGTAGATCTGATAGAGAAAACAGAGAACCTGGATTCTGAGATGGATGCAGTGAATAAAGGAGCACTGGATTATCTTCTTTGGGGAGGGAGGGAACAGATGTGAGTTTCTTTGATACATGAGATGAACAATAAGACATTTTGTTGACCAGAATTTGGACTGTGGTTAAGACGATGTTATGTGTTGAACACACTGTTTTCTCTTCCTGGGCACATGCTTTTGCTATTCTCGCATAAAAATATATTGGGAGCCATATGACTTATTTAGGTCGATAGAATGTATGCAGAAATAATGTCAGACATTTTTATACTCAGCCCTTAAAACAATACTGTACAATTTTCTATTTCCGTATTTCCCTTCAATGTTAACCTTGTATGCTTTTTCAGATACACTAAAAGACAGAAGCATCTTTGGTCCCTGAGTCACCATTTGGAGGGGAGGTGGTCAGGAGACCTGCCTAGATCTGCATCAGAATGTGGCCTGACTGAAAAATAAATGAATTCCAAGGTCTGTTTGTTATTATCACATAGCCAAATCTATACAGCCTGAAACAGATACCGTAAGGACATTGCAGCCGAGGCCAAGCCAGGTTCTATTCAAGTTTGCAACTGGTGAAAGTCTAGAGAAATATAATACAAAATGTAGCTAGGCTTTGCACCCTGATTTGAAAATCCAGCAAGGGCACTATGTTCCAAATTACTCTGGGTCATAACTGTTCTAGTGTGCAGTTTCTCTGCTCACCAGAATTACGTTTTCCTTAAAGACTAGACAGAAGGATGCTATAATGCCTATAGAAATCACTAGATTTTTTAAAAGATACTTCATAGTGTGGCCAGAAGAGTTTTATATTTCACACTTAGACCTACCTGATGTATCTCCAAGCATCAGTTTTTCCAGTTTCCATGAGTTCTTCTCTATATCCTCATACATAGGGAGCAGGCATGCTGGTTGCCCTTTTCTTTCCCTAGATTCTGGAATAGAGGTTTAGATACAGATATCAAAAAGACAATACAGTTAAAGAAAGTCATCAATTCCTACTCCTGATGCCTCTCATTTGGTGTCCTTTTGCTTACTCTCCCATAGCATTCTCTAGAAGGGGCTAAAAATTATGCCAACGTTAGACCTGGTGACCAATCTAGCATTTGGCAAATAGTTGACTCTCTCTACTCTTCTTATTCTCCAGTGGTTCTAGACCAGACATGATGTGCTCATTTTTCTTTTATCATATTTCCCTTTATTTTTCAAAACTGATATATGAAATTCTTTGTATGCAATGAGAGGAAATCTTTTGTTTTCTCATATGTACTACATTTTTCTCATCTGACTTTTTCCTTCTGATTTTGTCCGTGTTTATATTTTGGTTTTTCTTTGTGTTTTTGTATGAAGGTCTTCTCTCTTCCTTGATTATAAAAACATTTACTTATTATCCATTTAACTAATTTTATTTCCTCGATTTTTATAAATTTAAATCTTTGATCCATCTGGGCTTAATTTTTCTACAAAACATGCAATGGAATCACTTTTTCTTAAGTTTATTTATTTTGAGAGAGAGAGAGAGAGAGAGAGAGTGAGTGCATAAGTTGGGGAGAGGCAGAGAGAGAGAATCCCAAGCAGGCTCCGTGCTATCAGCTTAGAGCCCAGCACGGGGCTGGATCTCATGAATCATGAGATCATGACTTGAGCCGCGATCGAGTCAGATGCTCAACCAACTGAGACACCCCGGCACCCCAGAATTCTAATTTTTCTCAAATGGCTAAGTGGTAGTTCCAACAATGTGTTTTGAATGATACAGTTTTGTCTGTTACCCTGTCAATTTATTATTCCCCTACTAAACTCCCATTTGTACTTGTTACTGTTTCTGGAGTCTCAGTTATTTTCATCCTTTATTTAAAAATATATGCTCACGTACCTTTAATTTTTTTCCCTGGTTTTCCTCTTACTTGAGTTAATTATTCTTTATTCTTTATTCTTTATTTTGCTGATGTTTATTCATTTTTATGTTTCTCCTAGAAGGTCACGTCTAATTCAGTAATTTCAAATAATATTTCTTTAGAAAGGACTCCAAAATTAAAATTCCTGGTCTGGGCTCTCTCTAAAGTACCAGAAGAGTAACCTACTCTGTGTATCTCTCTCTTTATCCTATGATCATCTCAAACTTAGTATATCTAAAATAGGAGCTCATCATTCCTACCCTCTCTCTCTTCTGCAGCCTGAATCTGCTTTTTGTTTCACCTTTCTTACTTTCCTCAAAAGCAACACTGTACCTCTTATTGCTCAAAATGGGAAATTCAGATTCATATATTCTGATTAATAAATAAAGTATTTTGTACCCCCCCATTTCATAATTTCCTTGGCAATTCAAGCTAAGAAACATTTCTCAAATATTCTACCCCATCCATTAATTCAGGACTTGCCTCTTATTTAGACCAAGTCAAAAGCCTCTGTAGTAGTTTCTCTTTCTTCAATATCTGCACTTTGCCCTACTCATCCTTTAGACGGTTTCCAGAGATATAATTTAAATCATAAATCTGATCATTGCACTCTCCTGCTTAAAAGCACTTTGTGTCTTTACAATACCAAATTCCTTAGCATTTTAACATTCTTCACCGTTATCTTCACTCTGTCTAGTCCCGTCTTGCACTACAAACCTTGTGTTACAGCTATTTGGGTTGCTTCCTACACACCAAACGTGCAGTTCGTGTTCAAACCACCTTTCACATTTACAAACAATTGCCTTCAATCCACTTTTTCTTCTTTGTCTTCTTAACATGTACCTATGTATCTGTCATGGCCTAATTGCTAGTTTTCTTTTACCTTCCCACATATTCTATTTTTTGTCCTTATTCACTTTGTCCTTATTCACAATACCATCTAGTACAAAATATTAAAGTTACTTATTTGAATGGCTGCCCTTGAGGAGAATTCCTTTCTTATTCATATTCTTATCCACTGCACCTAGCAAAGTACATACCATATAGTATGTATTCGAAAATTGTCAAATTGAATTCAAATTTCTAGTAACATTTGACGATATTTTTAATGTAAAAGCATACATTCTATTTACCCCCTCCCAAATGGTATTCATTCTGGTGAATTATTCTTCTTTATTGATTATAGTTTTGGTGGGGGGAGTAATTCTAGGTCCCTCTCTGCTGTGACTTGAGATTATGGGTCCACTTTCTTCTCTGTGCCTTTTGGAACAGCCAGGGAAGGGTGTGTGCATAATACAAGGACCAGAGTGAATGATACAAGGAATAGAATGAATTATACAGTGACTGAGGAACTACCTGGAGGTCACTCTTTTCCTCACCACCAACAGCGTTCTAACTAGAATGTGAGAAGGAACTTGATTGCTTCTTATTCTTGAGCTTGTTTTATATAAAATGTCAGCTTTTTAATGAAGTCTACCTTAATCAATTCATTTGAAATTGTAATCTCCACAAAGTCCTGATCCCCATACTTTATATAACCTCTAAAAAATTTACACAGTATTTATTATCTTCTAACATAGTACATCATTTATTTGTTAATAATTTATCCACTTCAGACTTTTTGTGTTTACTATTTGCATGGTATATCTTTTTTCCCATTCATTTACTTTCAATCTGTGTCTTTTTTTTAATTTATTTTTTTAATGTCTATTTATTTCTTGAGAGAGAGACGAGTGTGAGTGGGGGAAAGGCACAGAGAGAGGGAGACACAGAATCCAAAGCAGGCTCCAGGCTCCAAGCTGTCAGCACAGAGAGTGACGCGGGGCCTGAACTCACAAACTGTGAGATCATGGCCTGAGCCGAAGTCGGACACTTAACCAACTGAGCCACCCATATGCTCCTGTCTGTGTCTTTATGTACAAAGTAGCTGGAACATACTTTTTCTCTATTCTGACAACTTCCACTTTTTATGGAAAGTTTATATCATTAACATGTAATACAATTATTGACGTGGTTGGATTTGGGTCTACCATTTTATTGTCTTCTTTGTCTCCTCTTTTTTTTTTTCTCCTGTGATTATTTATGACTTAGAAAATTTTTAATATTTTTTATTTTAATTCATCCATTGGCTTTTTAGTTATGCCTCTTCACATATTTTTAAGTTTAAGTAAACTTCAAAACAAAGTATACATACTTATTTATTCACAGTCTATTTGGAATTGATATTGTGCTAGCTCACATAAAATATATATAGGCATATGTACTAGAATCATACAGGTTCATTAACCCTCCAAATCCTTTATGTTATAATTATCACATATATTACATTAAAATACACTATAACACCTACAAGAAAATGCTATAATTTTTGCTTTAATCAGTACTATATACTTCAAAGAAACTAAATGGAAAATAATGGTTTTTGTGTGTATCCAAATACTTACCATTTTTTATTCTCTTCTTTCCATCCTGAACATACAAGCTTTCATTGGGTATCATTTTCTTCATACTGAACAAGTTCCTTTAGCACTTCTTGTAATGCAGATGGGCTAGTGACAAATTTTTGTAGTGTTATTTGCAAACATTCTTCTTTTCTTCTTCATTCTAAAAAAAATTGTGCCCACTGGATATAGAATTCTAGATTGATCATGTTTTTATATTAAAAAATTTAAGATATTGTTCCAATGCTTTATGATCTTCATATTTTTCAATGAGAAGTCAGAAATCATTCAAATTGTTGTTCCCCTCTATGTAATGTGTTCTCTTGCTACTTTCAAGATTTTCTCTTTATTGTTGGTTTTCAGAATGATTTTTTTAATTTTGGTACTGCTTTAGGTTCACTGAGCTTCCCGAGTCTATAAATGTATTGCTTTCATCAAATTTGGGGAGATTTTTTTTTTAATTTTTTTTTCAACGTTTATTTATTTTTGGGACAGAGAGAGACAGAGCATGAACGGGAGAGGGGCAGAGAGAGAGTGAGACACAGAATCGGAAACAGGCTCCAGGCTC
>NW_024412417.1:16142641-16190358 GCF_014898765.1 Herpailurus yagouaroundi | reverse complement strand
GAGGGGCAGAGAGAGAGGGAGACACAGAATCGGAAACAGGCTCCAGGCTCTGAGCCATCAGCCCAGAGCCCGACGCGGGGCTCGAACTCACAGACCGCAAGATCGTGACCTGGCTGAAGTCGGACGCTTAACCGACTGCGCCACCCAGGCGCCCCAAGTTTTTTAAAATTCAGAAGAGTTGGGGTGCCTGGGTGGCTCAGTCGGTTAAGTGTCCGACTTTGGCTCAGGTCACGATCTCGAGGTCCGTGCGTTTGAGCCCCGCGTCAGGTTCTGGGCTGATGGCTCACAGCCTGGAGCCTGTTTCTGATTCTGTGTCTCCCTCTCTCTCTGCCCCTCCCCTGTTCATGCTCTGTCTCTCTCTGTCTCAAAAATAAATAAACGTTAAAAAAATTTTTTTTAAATAAAAAAAAAATAGAACATTTAAAAAAAAAATTCAGAAGAGTTGAACTTCAAAAAAAAATCCAAAGCCTTTTCAGTCCATAAAATGTAAAAGAAATTTTATTCTGACAATTCAACAAGCTATCAGGAATCAATAAGGGAAAGACAAAGAACCTAGTATATACTACTAGGTGGGAAAGTATATGGAAGGCAATTAACAGATGAAAACATGCATAATAAAAATTGAAAAATATGTTCAATATCACCAGGAATCAGGAAGATATACATTTTAAAGATGTGAAACACACTCTTCAGATTGGCAAAAATTAAATTCTGAGGCTACCAAGCATTGGAAAACATGTAGGGAAATGGAAACTCTCACACGCTATTAGTGGAAGTATAAATTAGTCACTATTAGATAGTAATATTCAATATCTAGTAAAGTTGAAGATATATGTATTTTAATCTTAGAAATTCTACTAGGACATAGAAAAACCCTAGCACTTATGCACAAAGAGACAAATAGAGAAATGAGCATAAATATTTGCAATAGTAGAGATTTATAATAAACAAGTTCATAAATATGAGACTATAAATAAGATGCCATGTATTTATACAAAGGCATATTATAAAGCAGTATAAACGAATGGAACAGAGATACATGTTTCACCATGGAAAAATGTGAAACACCGTATCAAATTAAAAAGACAGATGGATAGATAGATATACATATCATAGTACCATTTACACATGCATTTTAAGTTGAAAAAGTGGGGCGCCTGGGTGGCTCAGTTGGTTAAGCATCCAACTTTGACTCAGGTCATGATCTCACAGTTTGTGCGTTCGAGCCCCTCATTGGGCTCTGTGCTGACAGGTAGGAGCCTGGAGCCTGCTTCTGATTCTGTGTCTCCTCTCTCTGCTCCTCCCCTGCTTGTGCTCTGTCTCTCTCTCAAAAACAAATAAACTTAAAAAAATTTGTTTAAATGGTGAAAAAGTAATATTATATATCTTTATAGCCCTATGCCATGTCATAAATATGCATAAATGGCATGGGAATGATATGTAATAAATTAAAATGAGTAATTAACTGGGGGTTATTTCTTAGGTGGAAGGCATCTATATGGATATTCATTATATTATAATCCATGTGTTTTGTAATTCATACATGACTGAAATATTTAATATAAAATGGGAATAATAATAATACTTTGGTAATAGTATTGTTTGGGAATTAAGTGAGGTAATACAAATAACTTTGGTAAAATAATAAAAAGTTGATGGGGCACTGATGACTTTTTTTTCTTTTTTTAAAATTTTTTCTTAGTGTTCATTTGTTCTTGAGAGAGAGACAGAGCATGAGACGGGGAGGGGCAGAGAGAGAGAGAGGGAGACACAGAATCCGAAGCAGGCTCCAGGCTCTGAGCTGTCAGCACAGAGCCTGACGTGAGGCTCAAAGCCATGAACTGCAAGATCATGACCTGAGCCAAAGTTGGACACCTAACCGACTAAGCCACCCAGGCACCCGATGATTTTTCTATAAAATCACAACAGCTAGAAGTAATGAAAAAATACATTATGACAATATCTAGCAATATCAATAATGGAAACATTAAAAATGTAATGGATGAGACCCATGCTAAAACTGATTCTATTAGAAGGATAGACAAACACCAATTCAAATAAATAAAAAGATAAATTGGGTCCCTAGATAAGAAGGTTCAAATTTGTAAAGATGTTACTCCTTTAAAAATCAATTTATATGTTAATCATATCATAAAAAATTTAAAGGTAAATTGCTAACAGGGAAGTATATTTTCAAACAATTGTGGCATAGTGATAATACTTGAATAAGAACTCTTCCTCTTTTTGTTAATTTTGTGAGAGACAGGGAGAGAGAGAGAGAGAGCAGGGAAGGGGCAGAGAGAGGGAGAGAATCCCAAGCATGGCCTGAAACAGGGCTGGGACTCACAAATTGTGAGATCATGACATGAGCCAATATCAAAAGTCAGATGCTTAACTAACTGAGCCACCCAGGTGCCCTGAGTAACAACTCTTTTTAACCAATAAGAAAAAATAAGACTGCAGAATTTTAAAATAGCAAAAGAAATGAGCTGATAATTTACAGTGATGAAATATAGATAGCCAGTCAACACACAGAAAATGCTCAATTGTACTAGTAATCTGAATTACAATATTAAAAAAGCAGTTTCACTTTATTAAATTAGCAGACACTTTTTAAATAATCTAGTAATATTGATGTAGGCAAAATTTCCATAATAGTGGCAAGAAAAAGTCAGGGGATTCTTCCAGAAATAAACAATTATAAACATGGGCAAAAATACTAAAAAACTATCATTTGAAAGTACCGGACAACATCAAGTCGCAGGCAAAAACTTGAGAAATATTTATTCTAGAAAGAGTGCCACTGCAATGCGCAAGAACTCCAACTTTGTGGCTTTCTAACCTAGGGAAGCTCCACTATTAACACTAAGTGAGATGGTAAGAAACCACAACCTTAATAACTTGAAGTGGCGAATAACTTGAGTTCAGATCCAATAGAAGACTTGGAAATTATATACTCCAAAATCCGAACATAAATTGCCCCAATCCTGCAAGATTTCTAAATTAGTGTTTCAAGATTAAAAAATAAATAACAGTATACAATAATGATAGTATAATATAAAATAACATATTTGAAGAATACTTAACCTAAAATAATGCCATGTGGAAATTCTAAGATTCAAAATTATATGTAATTTAATTACATATGTGTGCTCATTTTAACAGGGAGAAAAAAAAGGAAACAGAGGAAAAGAGAAAGAAAAGAAGGATTTATATCTTTCTTTTGTTAGCTGTTTTCTTTGTTGTCTTCTTTGTTTCTTGCTCCAAGAGGGCACAGATTTTTTTTTTAAGTTTATTTATTTATTTTGAGAGACAGAGAAAGAGAAAGAGAGAAGGAGCAGGGGAAGGGCAGAAAGAGAGGGGTGAGAGAATCCCAAGCAGGCTCTGCACTGTCAGCAGCGTCCTACATAGGGGTTGAGATCGCAAAATGTGAGATCATGACCTGAGCCAAAATCAAGACTCAGATGCTTAACCAACGGAGCCACCTAGGTGCCCCAAGAGCACAGATATTTTTAAGAGAATTCACTTCCAAATCTTCATTTCCTTTATTTTTTTTTAATTATTATTTTTTAATGCTTATTTATTTTTGAGAAACAGAAACAGACAGCATGAGTGGGAGAAGGGCAGAGAGAGAGAGAGGGAGACCCAGAATATGACGCAGGCTCCAGGCTCTGAGCTGTCAGCACAGAGCCTGATGCGGGGCTCAAACTCACGAGCTGTGAGATCATGACCCGACCTGAAGTCAGACGCTCAACCGACTGAGCCACCCAGGTGCCCCAATCTTCATTTCCTTTAATGTGTATTCTCTCATAACACAGGTCTGTCTTAAAATAAGTTGAGATATATTTTAGATTCTTTTCCTACTACTACTTTCACTGTTAAAGAAGGTCTTCATGACTTTTTTTTTTTTTTTTTTTTTTTTTTTTTGTTATTTTTTAAAATTTTAAAATATTTTTTTTTTTTTTTTTTTTTTTTTTTTTAGTGGATGATGGTAGGTATCAAACTGCTATTAAATTTAGATTCTATGACGTCCAATAAACCATAGTTCTGTTTTAAAATGTCAATACTTGGTACTTGTCAGAAATTAAGCGTTTTCAAGCTACTTTCACATGATGAAAGATGCCTGATGTGAACCTAAAAATGCTCTCACTGTGTTTCAAATTTTATTTTAAAGTATGTGAACCAAAAACATGAAGCCCATTGCCTAAAGAATCTTGTCAAACAAAAACCTTTAGTGAGTAGTGTGGATTTTACTGAAGATCATATAGGGAAAACAACTCAGCAGACCATTTAAAAATGTTTTACTCGGGGCGCCTGGGTGGCGCAGTCGGTTAAGCGTCCGACTTCAGCCAGGTCACGATCTCGCGGTCCGTGAGTTCGAGCCCCGTGTCAGGCTCTGGGCTGATGGCTCGGAGCCTGGAGCCTGTTTCCGATTCTGTGTCTCCCTCTCTCTCTGCCCCTCCCCCGGTCATGCTCTGTCTCTCTCTGTCCCAAAAATAAATAAACGTGGAAAAAAAAAATTAAAAAAAAAAATGTTTCACTAGACATTTCTGTTCTCCCAGAACTTTTAGAGTGCATGGCCCCTGGAGTTTTGAATTTGCTTTCTCCTGTTCTTTCCTACTTACAGATTTACAGGCTCTTTTCTCTGCTCTTAGGTACTGCCCCAGCGTCTCTCTCTAGACTTTTGTACCTAAATTTACATCTGTGTTTCATGCTACAGAACACTAGTGCATCCTTTCCAGAAACTATCTTTGTTTACTTGAGCCTGATTTTGGGCTGTTCCTTTGTAAACATTACAGGAGCCTTTGTAAATACATACATATGACCAGTAGAGAGTTCTCCAAAATTTTAATGTTTATGGGGAATTTTCATTTTCTTCTTTGTGTTTTTCTGTGTTTTTCCCCCAAATTTCCACAAGCACCTTGTTACTTTATAATAAAAAAAGAAGTTATGAGAAATTGAGACATAAAAACTAAAAGAAATGGAATAAAGATTTATGGGAGCTAAAAAATGATAAAGAAAGCTTCACACGTCAATGGCAAAGGGATGGATTATTTTTTAAATGCTACTGGGAAAATTTAGAAAACAAAAGTTTTTGATCCTCACTTCATATTACGTTTGATAAATTTCAAGTAAAGAATTCAATGTAACAAATAAAACAATATTTTTAAAAACCTAAAGGAAAATAAGGTTAATGTTTAACAGTGAGAGGACATTCTGGGTATAAAATGGTTGATGAAATCACAAGGAAATACACTATAGCAGAGATACTCAAAGTTTCAGCAGATCAATTGATTCCATAAAAATTATAAAATGCTGTTGGTGGTAATATAACTTAAATCACCAGATTCTGTAGTTAGATGGCATTTATGGCGTATCTAAAAAGTTGCTGCACATAAGACAAATATATTGTTAACTTTAAATGCTTTAAAAGTTTGGAAGTTGAAGAAAACAATCAAACATATTATTTGGAAAACAAACACAGTTTAAAAACATATTTATTTCCTGTTTTCCCAATTTTGAGGATGCCCATTTTAGTTCACATGTAAGAAAACTAAGTCTTAGAGTGGCCCGTTTTCATAGAGTGATGCAGTCCTCCAGGTAGGGCCCTTCTAATCCACGGCTCTCTGTCGTTAAGACCTTTGTTCAGCAAATTACACAATTGTCTGCCTAGTACTGTTCCAAAACCAATGGTCAGAGAGTGGGGAAATTGAGCAAAGAGGAGCCTGAGCAAAAAGGAACTAAACAAATTGTATCCTACACTCCAACTTCAGTCGGAGCCTCATTCCTTTTGCTTGTTAAATATATAGGGGTACCAAGTCAGATTCTGTTCGATGAGTTTGCTGTTACAAATGCACACAAGTTTGAGAAATGTGTACTTCTGTAAACATTCATATGCCAGTTATGACCATTTCTTTAAAAATTATGTTTAAATTCACTAAACCAGAAGATATCTTTCTATCTTTGCAATTTGATGTGAATCAGGAAGTACAAAACAATAATTGTATCCCCAATTAGGTATTCAACAAATAAACAACAAAAATTTCTTATGCTTGCAGAGTTCCAGAAGGCCTTCCCAATAAAATCATTTAGCCTTTGTTGAATTTTGCCAATGAGAATGTAAATTCCGTAGAGATTATTTTTTCCAGTAGTAGTTTCTACTGCAACCTAACCTTGGCTTCTCACAGAGGAAATTGATGTATGCTGAGCATTTAAACAAATAAGTAAAAGATTTGTCTGTAGTAGGTTTCAATATTTCTCTTGTAAGTGATAAGCCTACCTCTGTAGTATTCCATTTAAAAGTATAGGTTTTCCATGGGGCACCTGCGTGGCTCAGTCGGGTAAGTGTCCGACTTCGGCTTACGTCATGATCTCACAGTTCATGGGTCTGAGCCCCGTGTAGGGCTCTGTGCTGACAGCTCAAAGCCTGGAGCCTGCTTCGGATTCTGTGCCTCCCTCTTTCTCTGCCCCTCCCAGGCTCACACTTTGTCTCTCAACGATAAATAAATGTCAAAACAAAACAAAAAAAGCAAAAAAAAAAAAACCCACCCCAAAACGACTAGTTTTCCAAAAGTCAAGGTTATTGATGGGAAGTGACTCTTTCTTTTTTTTTTTGGGGGGGGGGGACAGAGGGAGAATTGACTATTTCAATATAATACATTTATATAATTTTTTTAATATTGTAACATATAGCACAAACAGAAGTTAATCTAAGTAGTGCAAAATTGTTTCAGCAGAGAGTGTACCCGAATTTGTCATTTTGGGGCATAGAATCTTAACTCAGGGTAGTCACTGTTTAGGTGTGTGTATTTAAATAACTCTGGATTCTTTACCTTGGACAAGAGGTGTGTTAATATATGAGTGGCTAAAAGTGAGTATGAGGATGTATGAAGGTAAGATTCATATAGCTCTTACTACGTGCCAAGTATTTTAGGCCATTCATAGGTAATCATTACAGCAGCATTAAGAGGAAGGTATCATTCTTATCTCCTGTTGAAAGATAAAGACACTAATTCAAGTGAAGGTCCCTAGCTTCTCAAGTTCACATAGTTATTTAAAAGTCAAGATTTAAAACCACTAGCCAAACTCTAGTTCAGTCCATTAAGTATTTTAATTCACTGTCTCAAATGAACATGGACATTTGAACAATAGGGATAGTTTGACTTTTATTTAGGAATTTATAAAGTACATAAAGATATTCTGATATCAAAATCCTGAACTTAGCCAAAGAAATCTTGAGCAAGAACAAAGCTAGAGACCTTACATTTCCTTACTTCAAAATATATTACAGGGGGCGCCTGGGTGGGTCAGTGGGTTGGGCGTCCGACTTTGGCTCAGATCATGATCTCTCAGTTTGTGAGTTGGAGCCCCACCTCAGACTCTGAGCTGACAGATCAGAGCCTGAGCCTGCTTCAGATTCTGTGTCTCCCTCTCTCTCTGCCCCTCCCCTGCTAACGGTCTGTCCCTTTCTGTCTCTCAATAATAAATAAATGTTAAAAAAAATAAAAAATAAAAAATAAACATATTAGAAAGCTTCAGCAATCAAAATAGTATGGTCCTGCCGTAAGAACAGATACATAGGTCAATGGAACAGAATCAAGAGACCGGAAAAAAACCTCTGCATATGCTGTCAACTAATCTTCAAATGAAGGCACCACGAATACAAAACAAGGAAAAGATAGTCTTCATGTGCTGGGAAAACTAGATATTCACATGCAAAAGAATGAGATTGGACCCCTCAATCACATCATACACAAAATTCAACTCAAATGGATTAGAAATTTAAATGTAAGATCTGAAACTATAAAACTTCTAGAAGAAAACATGGTGGAAAAATCCTTGGTATTGGTGTTGGCAATGACTTTTTGAATCTGACATCAAAAGCAAAAAAAGCAAAAATAAACAAGTGGGACTACATTAAACATAAAAGTTTCCACACCACAAAAGGAACCATCAGCCAAATGAAAAGATAACTGGTGGTTGGGAGAAAATATTTGCAAACCACCTATCTGATAAGGAGCTAATATCCAAAATATATAAAGGAACTCCTCTAACTCAATAGCCAAAAAAAAAAAAACCTTCATATTTGCTATTCCTCAGTTTAAAAAAGTGAGCAAAAGATCTGAACAGACATTTCTGCAAAGTTGACATACAAACGGTCAACAGGTACTTGAGGAAGTACTCAACATCACCAATCATCAGTGAAACGCAAACCCAGATCACAATGGGATATTACCTCATACCTGTTAGGATGGCTGTTACTAAAATTAACTTGGAGGAAAGGATGATCACTGTTGATAGCCAAATTAATCACCTGGAACATCAAAAGGAGGATTAGTGTTAGAAGAAAAAAGTCAAAGGGGCACCTGGGTAGCTCAGTTGGTTAAGCCTCCAGCTTCGGCTCACGTCATGATCTCAGAGTTTGTAGGTTCGAGCCCCTTGTCGGGCTCTGTGCTGACAGCTCAGAGTATGGAGCCTGTTTCCAATTCTGTGTCTCCCTTTCTGTCCCTCCCCCACTCACGCTCTGTGTCTCTCTCTCAAAAATAAATAAATATTAAAAAAAAGAGAAGAGAAAACGTAAAAAGGGCTTACTGACTGTGTTATAGGCATATTACATGAAAAAAAAGACACACATATATCCTGGAAAAAACTTTGAAATCCAAGAAAAAGGGAAAAATCTTGTAAACAACAAGTAATCCATAAATGAAAAGCATCACTTTTCATCTGCAACATTTAAAGCTAGAAGACAGTAGAATAACATCTCCTAGTACTGGGAAGAACGACTGAACCCACCCAAGCCATTACTTAGCTGTAAGAGTAAAAGAAAGTTCAGAGTCCCAAATATACTGTGAAGTACGCTTTCCAGGGAAAATAATGACAAAATATTAACAAACTAACCAAAACACACAAACAAACAAACAAACAAACAAGCAAAACACCAGAACCAAAACCGCATAACGAAAGCAACTGGGAAGAAATAGAGGTGATCAACAAAGAGCTATAAATACATAGTTAATCTAAGTGTCTGGGAATGGTCCACATGGATTAGTCGCTCTATACTGGAAGGGAATTTCTGATAATAACCTAGAGATGCGAGCATTACATTTCCTGAAATAAAATACTGATGTGAGGGTGAAGGCAGAGAGAGGAAAGGAGTCAAAAGATTCCAAAGTTCTCACTTTGGGCGAGGATGGGGGTAGAGGAGGAAAAAGAGAACGGAAGTGCAATCTTACAGTAGTGTCACTTGAGAGCTTTGCTGAATTCCTTGCTACTTGCTGTCTGATACTGTTAATGACTGGACATTTCAGCTGTTTCTCAGAAGGCTACTGAAGAATCACTTCATAACCGATAGCGCATGGATCACAACACTAGAAACTACTATTAGACCATTTGCTTCACCATTTTCTCCACGTCTGGAAAGCACCTTGAAAACTTTAAGAAAATGAAGAGCTGTTTTATTCAGCAAATCATTAAGCGGTGACAAAGCCTTCTTATATTCAATGGGTTTTTCCTAAATGCTTTGTTTCTTTTGGCAGTTACCAACGTTGCTATTATTGGTGGTGTTTAACTGCGTGACCTCCACGCTCTTAACAGCTTCTTTCCAGCTGTGGGAAGGCTGGGACCACAGCAGCCCAAGGAAAGTACCTGTTGTTATCTTTCCGTGCTGGAGAGCGTCAGGTAGCACCAATTCTCACCATCCTTAGCCTTCCTGCTCCGATCTGTGTTCTTCGGGGTTCTAGCGCTTCTGCCCTGTGTATGTGTTTCTCTCTGCTAACTATTTTGAATCCTTGCCTCCGCTATAACTGTGTAGGCATGCACCGTCTCTGCAATAACTCTTGGCTCCTGACTCTTTTTCCTCATCACTGTATCCCCTACATACCGTCAAGACTGTGGCCCTGGCTCAGTGCCTCAGGCTCCTTTTTGCCCTGAAAGTGGGTTCAGACAAATCGTGACTATTACCAAATAGCATCAACAACTTTATCAAAGCTCTCTAGAGCATCTTTTCCCCTGAGGGATTACTTTCTCAAGTGGAATCTTGAAAACGGCATGTTTCTTATTAGAGAAGTCCAGGGGGGCACGAGGCCCAGGATTCACCCTGTTAATCATCTGAAGACCTTCAGGAGAATATTCTCCAAACATAAACCCTGTGTGTCTTACCTTCACTTCTAGTTTATTTAACGATATTCTTTAAGTAGGATAATTTTTATTCTTACATAAATTTAAGTTAAAATAAGTTAAAAAATAAAAATGTAGCTGTGAAAGTAGGATGGGCCACAACTCCAGATGGAAGGGCGGCTCTTAGAGCTAAGGGAGGAAGATTGAAGACATCAAAATAGAACCTAGAGAAGTGGTCTGGGGCTGGCCGTCCAGGTTCCAAGACCTCGAATACCAGAAAGGAAGAAGATGGTGAGAGCAGTGAGATGCAGCTGGGCCTTCTTCTAATTATCCATTCAACATCTGGAGGAGACAGTTGGGAAGTGAACATTGCATAAAAGAGAAGAAGGAAGACAGGAAATTGGAGGCCAGGGAATCTGAGATCAACAGGCAGATAATGAAGGTGCAGGATCTGTAGACTCACAGAGACTCTCCACCACAAATACTGAGGAAAGGTTTCTGGAGACACAGAGGAGGCCGAAGCGGTGTGAACGCACATGCTGGGGGGGCGGGGGTGGGTTGATGAAACGGGACCCTGTGGTCTAAGATTCAGGCAGCGTAGTTGTTTGGGAAAGAAAGGGCTGAGCACAAAGAAGCAGTCGGAAACCAAGGTGAAAAACAGAGAATTGGAGAAAGGAAGTTAAGGCCGGACAACTGAAGTGACAATTGAGGGACAAGAAAGGGTCATGGAAGGGCTACAGCGAGGTAAGCCAGGGACCTTAAAACATACAGGGAAGAGGGAGCAGACAGCAGAGGACAGTCGAATGAGGCACGTACAGGTTTGGGAGACCGTGAACTGGACTGTCTGTGAATGCTGAGGCTCCAGTCAGCACCCCACAAGTGAGGTGGGAGCAGCATCTTGGCACTAAGAAAAATATTCGTATGAATCCCCAGAGGTGTTTCTTCTCCTGTACCTTGGCAACCCCTGAACAAAATCTCTGGGTCAACATGGAGCTTTCATATGCATTCAGATGCACAACGTAGTTGGACTTATGGGGGAAAGGGTCAACCCTGCTCACCATATTTATGTCGTCTTGTATTTTATCCAGTTGGCTGATAGGGAAGCACAAACTTTGTGAAAAGGAAGAAAGCTGCTCTTAGGAAGAGAAACCAGCACTGCATTTGGTTGAATGGTCCTCCTCCAGGGAAGGATTATATAATGCCACCAAGAGAGAATGATGGCAAATTACCAGATGGTCTAAAATATACTGTACTCAGGAATTTTGTATTCCTTAGCCAGATGCAGCTACAGGGTATACAGAGGTGTTCATCTGTGCTTAAACCTCTCATAGCTAGGCTATCCTGAGAACTTTCTGGTCATTCACACATCTGGGAACTACAAATCTGATTCGAGAAAGCTTTTGCAAAAAATATGTATCATTACCACAGGTCCTTCCATGGGGGTGGCTTAGTGGTGAAGCAGTTTTCTCTCATCTTCTCTCGTTGGCTTTGTGATGCTGGGCTGATACTCTGCAAATTACATTTCTCCTTTGCCATCTGGCTCCCTGTTATGCTTGGCCAATTGTTGGGCACCAGGGAGAAGCAAAAAGACAGGAGAGGGAAGAAAGAACTTGCTCTTTTCTATTTGCTGGCTATTCCTGTGTCTGTCATTCACCACTGGCTCTTCCCTCCGATTCTAGAAACAGTTTCTTCCACTTTTAGGATTCTTCTGGCATTCTCAGAATAAAAATGAATCAGCCTCACTGATTCTAAAATGTGAGCACAAGCTGAATAGTGTCCATCCCTCAGAAGTCTAGGTCTCAGCTCTGGTGGATCCCTGAGACACCTCCTGTAGGTTTCTAGGTTCTAAAAATCCCCCCCCATCTCCCTTTGTTCAGAGTGGGCAAGCCTAGGGTTAGGGCTGCTTCCTAAGCTTACTGTATCTTGTCGCTCCAAGTTCCCATTTTGAGTTGCCAGTCCTCTAATACCTAACCAATATTTAACCTTCAACAATTTAATCTCTAATTGATTCACCAATTTCTTATATTATCTGAATTTAAAAACTAGTGTGATTCTTGTGATTGAATTCTGAGTAATTTAGAGAGGTAAAGGTCTTCTGCAGTGAATTATATGGAAACCTTCTTAAAATTCTCTTGTAGGTCTACCTCTTTCCAAGTGATTCTTCTCCTTGTGGTTGTTAAGGACCAGTCCATTCATTGCCATCCAGCTATCCTGGCTCATGGTCCACTTTGCAGAGCTGTTTCCCTACTTCCAACCCACCACACTCACATATGTATTTCAAAAACACAACTGTATGACTCTTTCCCTTGGGAAAGCCATGTAAGAGGTATTGTCTGTCTCTCCCTCTGAATGTTTATCCCCTCTTTCTCAAAAATCAGCCACCATGGAATTCTGTTGGAAAAGCAAAATTGTCACCTTGTTAAATCTTTTTGCTCAGTTAAATCTTCCTGGTCTTTAATAAAGAGAAGTATAATGTATACTGTGTCACCAGAGGTCTTCCTGTTTGTGCTGCTATTTTTTCTTTTCCTTGAGCAAACAGGATTCCTCTGGAAGAGCTATTGTACTTAATCCAGTCCATTAACACCTCTTTCAGCAAAGTATGAGAAAACACATCAGATTTAGGATTGAATCTCTGTCCCATAAATTCTGTTTCCTGTGAGATGCTATCACTAAACAAGTCTCTTTTTTCCCCAGTCTTATTGATATATCTATATTTATATCTGTATACATACTATATATTATATATATACTTGTACAACCTATATATTACATATATTATTGATATCTATATCTAATATAGATATAATTTTAGGACCTATATATAACATATATTATTGATATCTGTATCTATAATATATAATAAATAAATATATACTATATAATAAAATCAGTAATATATATTATAAAATCAGTAACATGTATATATATATTGTACAACATGATTATTTGATACACGTATATATTGTGAAGTGATTACCATAAAATGTTAGTTAACACCTATATTCCCTCACATAATTACTATTTTTTTGCATGTAGTGATAACATTTAGGTTCTATTCTCTTAACAACTTTAAAGTATATAATATGGTATTATTAATTAGATCCCCAGAACTTATTCATCTAGCCAGAGTTTATACCCTTTGACCAACATCTCTCCATTTCTCCCATCCCTCAGCCCCTGGCAACCACCACTCTATATTTCTATGAGTTCAGGTTTTTAGCTTCCACACATAGGTAAGAACATACAGTATTTATCTCTCTCTTTCTGACACATTTCACTTAGCATCATACTCTCAAGGTCCATATTGTTGCAAAAGGCAAGATTTCCTTCTTTATGATTGAATAGTATTCTATATACATACAAATTGAATGATGCAATGTACACTGGGGTGCAGATATTTCAAGAATATGATTTTATTTCCTTTGGAAGTATACCCAGAAATGGAATTTCTGGATCATATGGTAGTTCTATTTTTATTTTTTTGAGTAACCTCCATACTGTTTGCACGATAGCTGCACCAATTTATATCCCCACCAACAGTGCACAAGAGTTCCCTTTACTCTACATCCTTGCCAGCGCTTGTTATCTCCTCTCTTTCTGATAATAGCCATTCTAACAGGTGTGAAGTGAAATCTTATTGTGGTTTTAATTTGTATTTTTCTGACAATTAGTGATATTGAGCAATTTTTTATGTATCTGTGGCCTTTTGTATATCTTCTTCGGAAAAATGTCTTTCAGGTACTCTGATCATTTTTTAATTTTTTTTTTTTTTTTTTTTTTTGCTATTTAACTGTTTGAGTTCCTTATATACTTTGTTTATTTTTTAATGTTTATTCATTTTTGATGGAGAGAGAGCACAAGTGAGGGAGGGGCAGAGAGAGAGAGAGAGAATCTGAAGAAGGCTCCAGGCTCCGAGCTGTCAGCACAGAGCAGGGCTTGAACCCACGAACAGTAAGATCATGACCTGAGCTGAAGTCAGACACTTAACTGACTGAGCCACCCAAGTGCCCTGAGTTCCTTATACACTTTAGATATTACCCCTTATAACATAGATGGTTTGCAGATATTTTCTCCCATTCTCTAGGTGGCTTTTTTCATTTTACTAATTGTTTTTGTTCTCTGTGGGGTTGGTTGTGTGTGTGTGTGTGTGTGTGTGTGTGTGTGTGTGTGTGTGTGCAGAAACTTTTTAGTTTGATAAAGTCCAGCTTATTTTTACTTCTGTTGTTTGTGCTTTTGGTGTTGAATCCATAAAAAAATTGTTGCTAGGACTAATGTTAGAGAGCTTTACTTTATGTTTTCTTTTAGTAGTTTTATAGTTCAGGTCTTACATTTAAGTATTTGATCAATTTTGAGTTGAATTTTGTATATGGTACAATGTAAGGGCCCAACTACATTTTTTTGCGTATGATTGTTCAGTTTCCTCAACACTATTTTTGGAAGAGACTAACATTTCTCCACTGA
The DNA here is from genome assembly GCF_014898765.1 of Herpailurus yagouaroundi. Taxonomy (NCBI): domain Eukaryota; kingdom Metazoa; phylum Chordata; class Mammalia; order Carnivora; family Felidae; genus Herpailurus; species Herpailurus yagouaroundi. The sequence continues at coordinate 16,175,781 of NW_024412417.1, read as the reverse complement.
GTATTTTTGGCTTCCATTTCAAGTATTAGTTGGCCTTATATGTAAGGGTTTTATTTCTGGGCTCTTGATTCTGTTCCATTGGTCTGTGTTTCTGTTTCTATGTAGTACCATATGATTTAGATTACTATTGCTTTGTAGAATAGCTTGAAATTGGAATGGTGCTACTTCTAGCTTTGTTCTTCCTTCAGAGGATTGCTTTGGTTATTCAGTTTTTTAAGGTTCCATTTGAACCTTAGAAATATTTTTTTCTATTGTTGTCAAAAAATGACATTGGAATCTTAATAGGGATTGTTTTACATCTATAAGATGGCTTTAGGTAGTATATACATATTAACATATTAATTTTTCCAACTTGTGAACACAGGTATCTTTCTACTTATTTGTGTCTTCTTAAATTTTTTTCATCAATGTCATATAATTTTCAATGTAGAGCTGTTTCACCTCTTGGGTCAAATGTATTTTTTAAAATTTTTTTAATGTTTATTTATTTTTGAGAGAGAGAGGGAGAGGGAGAGGGAGAGAGAGAGACAGAGAGAGAGAGAGAGAGAGAGAGAAAGAAAGAAAGAAAGAAAGAAAGAAAGAAAGAAAGAAAGAAAGATGGAAGGAAAGAAAGAAACCACAAGCAGGGGAGGGGCAGAGAGAGAGGGAGACAAAGAATCCAAAGCAGGCTCCAGGCTCTGAGCTGTCAGCACAGAGCCAGACACAGGGCTCAAATTCATGAACTGTGAGATCATGACCTGAGCAGAAGTCAGACACTTAACCAACTGAGCTACCCAGGCATCCCCAAATGTATTGTTTTTGATGCTACTGTAAATGAGATTGTTTTCGTTATTTTTCTCAGATAATCCATTATTATTATTATATAAAATTCTATTAATTGTTCTATGTTGAGTTTGTATCCTGCAACTCTACTGAATTTTTAAAATTAGATCTAACAGTATTTGAGTGGGACTTTAGTACTTTCTCTATATAAAAACATGTTGCCTATATACAAAATCAGTTTTGCTTCTTTTTTTCTGAATTGGATACCTTTTATTTCTTTTTCATACTTGATTGTTCTAAGACTTCCAGTATTATGTCGAATTAGAAATGGCGAAGTAGGCACCATTGTCTTGTTTCTGATCTTAGTAGAGAAGCTTTCAACCTTTCACTGTTGAGTCTGATATTAACAGTGAGCTTTACACAGTTGACCTTTATTATGTTGAGGCACATCCCTTCTAGACCAACTTGGCTGAGAATTTTTATCATGAAAGGAGACTGAATTTTGTCAAATGCTTGTTGTGCATTTATTGAGATTATAATATAATTTTTATCTTTTATTCTATTAATGTGGTGTATCACATTTATTGATTTGCATATGTTGAACCATCCTTGCACCCAGGGATAAATCCCACAGGATCATGGTGCATGATGCTTTTAATATTCTGTTGAATTCGGTTTGCTAATATACTGGTGACAGTTTTTACACCTATATTTACAAAGATACTGGTCTATTTTTTTTTTTCTTGTAGTGGCCTTATCTGGCTTTAGAATCAGGGTGATGCTGGCTTTGTAAAATGAGTTTAGAAATGTTCCCTCCTCTTCATTTTTGGGGGCAGGGGCGGGAATAGTTGGAAAAGAATTGTATTATTATTCTTTAAATGTTTTATATAATTCACCAGTGAAATTATCTGGTCTTGGCCCTTTTTTCTCTTGGGAAGTTTTTGATTGTTGATTCAATCTCCTTACTTGTTAGATTTTTCAATCTCCTTACTTGCTCAGATTTTCTATTTCTTCATGATTCAGTCTTGGCAGGTTATATGTTTCTAGGAATTTATCCATTTCTTCTATGTTTTCTAATTTGTCGGTGTGTAATTATTTGCAGTAGTCTCTTAGGATCCTTTATTTCTGTAGTATCAGTTAAAATGTTTCCTCTTTCATGTGTAATTTTATTTATTTGAGTATTTTTTCTTAGTTTAGCTAAAGGTTTGCCAATTTTATCTTTTCGAGAAGCTAGCTCTTCAATAAAATACTTCCCAATTTTATTAACCAGCTGCTTCTTGATGTTTGAATACATGGTAAGACAGTCAATCCTACAGATATTAACCCATTGAGTCACTATTGTTTGCTATAAAAATAAATTCCTTGATCAGAAGCAATGTTGAGTGGGACACCATGTCAATAGATAAGGCTACCTTACATGTCCACAAATGACGCTGATGGCAAAAATTTTGCTGGTAGGAAAATTAACTCTATTTTAAGAGTAAACGCCTATTCTGTAATGAAGATGAATCTCTGCAACCTCTATGATAGACAGGGTTCAATGTAATTGATCTGAGATTAGCCGGCTAGTCTACCTAGAAAATGATATTTTATTGGAGATTTAATATTGGTCTGATTTGTGTAGGTTGGTACTCATCTAATGTCATTGTTAGCACATCCCTGGTAAGGGGAAACCCACGTTATTTAGCAAAACAATAATTTACATCCTGTCACCATGGCATTTGGTTCATAAACCCATTTAGTTACCACTGCAGTGAATGGGGAGAATGACTGACTGACATGCATAGCGTGCTCCACCCTGAGCTTTCACACGAGACACAATTATCCCTTTGTGCCCATTCCATGAGAGCCACCCGCAAAACTTTCCTCATATTTCCTTATTACTTCACAATTGGATGAAGCATTAATGTGCAGATTATCATCAGAAGGTTATGATCCACTTTTGATAAGTATAGTATGTATATATGGGGGAGGTAAGGTTGAGAAACCTTTATTCTATTTTTCACTCAAAATCTATGCCATGCTTGTTAATTTTTCGTCAGCTGGATATAAATGGTAAAAGTGGTGTTTTGATCAGTACCGATGGAAGAGCAGCTATGCATGTAACAAGCAAGTGCATCACTATCTGAATAAAATATTTGGCACCTGAATACTAACTCAGGTATTGCTTTATCCAAATTAACAAACAACATATTCCATTGCCTTAATTCAAAATTAAAAACAATAGTGAAAATTGTGAATACAATCAAATGATGCTCACATATTTCTTCTTGTCAATCCAGTCTCCATGACATGAGCAGAAACACAGGGCACTACTATTCCATACGGAAAAAAACTATCTATCAAGTACAAAGGGAAGTAAAGGATAAAACATAAATATTTCATCAAGATTCTACGCTGTTCTAGCAAAATCCATTTTCATTATTTCAAGTAGCTTTGGCAAGTGGAGTATGTCTTCAGTACAGTCAGTATATAAGAGCCTCAACCTGTTATAACTTGATATTAGAAAATATCATGATTTCTAATGTTGAAGATATTCAAATTTTATTAGAAGACTAACTTGCTCTATCATTTAAAGTGAGCTTAAACACACATTTTACTAGTGTCGCATGCGTAAGTGTAATAACAGTTTGATTCTGGAAAGAGAAGTAGTGCAGCTCACACAATCTCATTATCCCACAAAGAGTCAGTCTTAGGCATTTAGGTATTTTCCGACTAGCAATACCATGCCATGGGTTCCAAGAGATGGCCTTACTCTTGGAATGGTCTGCACATTTCAAGGCACAAGGGGGAGGGAACTATTTGGGCAGCTATGTGTAGGGAGATTGAGGTATTTGGGGCTGATCAAAGAAAAATATATGATCATGCAGTGATCGTAGCACACACAAACTTTGGTTGGGCAGCACTTTGACAGGATTGCATGTGGGGAAACTCCCTTGCAGCATGAGACTGTCCAGAGGCTATGGTAATGGGCCCACCATCCAGAAGTGGAAGAAGCAAAGGGAACTTCTGGGGGAGAAAGGACCAGAGAGGGGGCTTACATCACCAAATGCTGGCATATCGTGGAGGAACTAGATCACATATCCGTTGCTGGTGGGAATGCAAAATGGTGCTTGGGGAACTACGGTGAAGGGAACATTTTAAATGCCCAAGATCCATGTTAGTGTAGAGTCTTGGCCATTCAATCTCTCAATTTTGAGATGAGTAGAAACTGCCCCCTCTTCATCAAATGAAAAAAAATTCATGTTTATTTGAGCACCAGGTAAAGGTTTCTAATAAAGTCAGGCTTCTCCAGTTTCTCGATACCATGACCAAAAAATAATATGCATCTATTCTTAACTTATTCCTCAACCAACACAGCAGAGGAGGTGTATCTCCTCTTTTCTAGAGGGAATCTTTCTAGCAATGCTAGAACCTGTCCCTTTCCTGTCTTCTTAGGAGATTTCCTCTATCAATTATGTTCTATCTCTGGTATTTTTAATTTCTCCCTCTCTAATAGCTTTTCCCCTACAAACTATGCTTGCTGGAACCTCTCCCTAAATTTCTTCTCTTTTCTGCCAAGCCCTATAAGAGAATAATTTACTTTCACTGTCACACTTCTCTCATTTTAAATTAACTCCTTAACTCACCACAGTCTGTTTTCTGCCTCCCAACACTCTGCTGAAACTGTTGCCACCAAGGTCACCTATAATCTCTGAGTTGCTAAATGCAACTCTCCGTTCTTATCTTATTTAACATTTAACACTTACTTAACAGCAGAATTTGACCCATTGACCACGGTCTCTTTCTTCAGGCTCTCTTCCCTGGCATTTGTGATCCCTTTCCTCCTGGTTTGTCTCTGCCCTCTTGGTCCTTCCCTTCAAAGGCATCTGTCTCTCCTTTTTTCCCCTTGAATATTGGTGTTTCCCAGAATTATTCATGATACGCTTCTTTTACTCGCCATATTCCACTTGCTTGTCTCGCTCACCCCATGGACTTTGGTTGTCACCTCTGCAGTGATGGTTCCCAAATCTATCTGTCTAGATCAGATGTTTCTTGAACCATAAACCCATATGCCATTTTGATATTACTTAAGCATGTCAGACTAAAATCTCCAAAGTGAATTTATCAACCTCCAAACTGCTCTTCCTGTATTCCTCATTGTACCATTCATGTCACCTCTCCTTCCAAAGATCTTAAAAATGATACAGGACTCTTTTCTCTCTTACCATCAAATCCTGTTGAGACAAACCCCTTAATAGGTTTTGAACATTATATCTTCACTTCTAATAATACTCTTTTAAATTAAGCCATCTTCTCTTTCCCATAGCGTAGTGTTGGGAACTTATTATTCTCATGACAATGAGCCTCTGTGGCAAGTTCCACAGCCAAACTCACAGCTAATTCTGGAAACAAGGGTGGCTCAGAAAAGCAACATTTCAGGGTCCTTCTTTGATGGGACACATTGACCAGCCAAATTGACCTCTGGTTGGCCTAAGCTAGTCTTCAAAGGAACCTCCTCTCAGCCTCTCAAATAAGAAGTGGAGGTATGTATGGTGGGGGGTAGGTGGGTAGAGGGTGGGTAGGAGAGGAGGAAGGAAGGGTTCCTTTCTACCCTAAACATGACTCTTATTTTTACATAGCCCAGAGAAGGGAAACCTTAATTATGTTCCTTTGTATTCCTATTTCTTTTTTCTACTCCAAAATTGAAAAATCTCCAAAATTGAAAAGGGTGGGCTTTTCTTTTCTTATCCTTCTTTTCCCATTCATACACTAAGCTTTAATGGTGGCCAGCGATATCTCCTCTACTCTGGGAGAATTCTATGAGCATGGGTCATGCTGGCTTGGTTGTTAGACAAAGTGGGAAATAAACAATCTGGAAAATTGTCTTTCAAGATAATAACCTGTCTTACTGCTTAATTCTATTTTAACCTTCAAAAGCCGGATACACCTCTCTATCCCTATTTTCTTTACATACACACCGAGAGAGACGGATGCCTTAGGCCAAGAAAGTGAAGGTCATGTACCAAGCAAGGAAAAAAAAAAAAAAAAAAAGGAAAGTCACATTAAAAATTTAAAGTTATTATCCTTGTTAGAAAGGATTTAAACATATAGCATATAGTTTCATATTCCCACTTTTAAGATTGAAATTTTCCATACTATACTTAACTCTAAAAACAGTCTCCTATTTCATGCCCATTATTCAAAATCATCTCCTCTCTCAAATCCCTCCTTAAAACTTCTCTGAAACCTTTTATAAGAAGGGAGCCTGAAGGTCTTTTCTTAAAGACAAGAAAGCAGGTTGAATTTAAATAAAAGACAGAATAAGATAGACCAAGCACATGGGAAGAAAAAAATTAATAAGCTCACCTCTTTCAAGTAGCTTTTCCATTGAGTTTTTACATTTTAACTCCTTGTTTTATTTTTATCTCTAGTGTAGAAATATTCTTCATGGATTGTAATGCTTTTCATTCTGAAATACATCAAATTCATTTCAACCTCTACTAATAATAGTAGTAAATTTAAAATAAAATACCAGTAAATGTCACATTGAATTTCCTTCTTACTCAAATAGAGATAATAATGCCTTTTCCCAGACCTTCTCAAGGAATCTATGAGGATAAAATGGATAAAGTTTTAGGATGATTTAAGCTTATTAGGGAAACAATATGAAGTATAATAATTCCCATCTTTTCAGAGTTCATACTTCCTTGAAGTAGTTTCTAATTCACCGTAGTTGTAGGCTTTTTGGGTTTCTCCCATGTTCAGAGATATTTTATATCTGTATGCAAAATGAAGTAAGATAAATTGTTTAGGTTATAAATAGGTTTATTAAATAGTTAATAGCATGCGAGCAGAAAGTGAAGCAAATGAGTACAAAATTAAAGATTGTATAGTGTTTGAAACATTAATTTTTATTGCAGACAAAATTGTATTTGGGTAAAAATGTAATTTATGCGATATTCCAATTTGTCCTCATTTTAATTTTTAATAAATTTTCTATCCAGAAGTAAATTTTCTACATCACTGACATGGCTTATGGCATAGTTTTTAAGTAAGTCCCAAGCTTCACAGCCGGTTGTCCTGGCTCTAAAGGCTACTAATATCAGGCTATAAAAAGGCAAAGGTGGTTTTCAATTTCAAGTTAGCTAAATCATTTGGACTGAACATGAATTGCATCTTACTTTCTAATGATAGAAAAATACGGACAGTTTGCACAGTGTATTTTAGGATGCATTTATTATGCTGTATCCCGAGGAGTTTTAAGTAACGTAACAAAAATAGATGATGCTCCTTTAACATCTTGACAAATTAAATAACACAATCATCAGTAAAGAATGATGAAATGTACTACACTCAAATGATACTCCAAGTGTCCCTTATAAGCAGACTTATAAGACAAAGTTCTAAAAACCATACATTTTTTGTAAAATCCCCAAACATACATAGCATGAAAATTTCTGTTTTCTCTTTGTCCTCTATTTACCAGGGTTTAAATGCAAGTCAGCAAAGTGAACGTAGACCTGCACCCCCCACCCCCTGTATTAGAGAAACAAATGTTAAAATCTGCTTCTCTTTCCCTGGCTGGTCTCACCTTCAGATAAAAGAACTGAATCGAATGTATACATATTGGCAGCTCCCAGGGTTGTACTTCATTCTGAGCCCCCAGTGTGGAGGAGTATGTATGCAAACCTTTCCAAGTGAGCATGGGGCAGGGTGGGGTGGGGGAGGAGGATGGGGGGGGGGGCTTGTTTGGCAGGATTCAAATCTCTGGTGAATGATTGGCTGCACCTCTGATGAAAATAAAAGTTACAGAAACCCTGACTTATTTAAAAATATATGTCTGGTTTTTCTAACACCAATGTCTTTGTGTCTCCAACTGCTCTGGAAATGTCTCACTTCAAAACTATCAGGGGGCACTGTGGGGCATTCACTTCTCTCTCCCTCGGCAGCAAAATCTCAGTCTGGTGAGTACAAACTGTGTGCACAGTGCCACATGTCATAAGCCGTTTGGGAATGATTGAGCATAGTGAGAATAAAATAGCCATTATTTATACGTTAATTGCCCCCCCCCCCCCGCAAGAAATCTACAAAAGCATGATTTTTTTTGTTTCTTTGTTTGAGAGTGTTTTTGTATTTAATGAGTAATGAGCTCATATGAAAAATTTAAAGAGTTTTTTTTTTATTTATTTAAAAAAAATTTTTTTTTCAACGTTTATTTATTTTTGGGACAGAGAGAGACAGAGCATGAACGGGGGAGGGGCAGAGAGAGAGGGAGACACAGAATCGGAAACAGGCTCCGAGCCATCAGCCCAGAGCCTGACGCGGGGCTCGAACTCACAGACCGCGAGATCGTGACCTGGCTGAAGTCGGACGCTTAACTGACTGCGCCACCCAGGCGCCCCTAAAGAGTTTTATTTAAAACATAATAATATCCATGAAACCTCCCTCACATACTTACTTTCTGTTCTTACCTGCTCTTACTCTCCCTCCCATTTGCTCTCCTATAGACAGTGTGGTCTACTTCACTCAGTACTCTGGAACGTGCTATTCCTTCTGCCTAGCATATTCTTCCTTCACATTACATCATTCAGAGCTCTTGTCAACTGGCACCAATCAGAGAGCTCTTCCCTGACCAGCCTGTCTTTCTCCATTCCTGACATTCTCTTCTTCACAGCATTTGCTACTAATACTGCATTTATATAGCTTTTAGTATATAGTTTCAATTTCTTTTCCTACCACCACTAAAATGTTAAGTTCCATGAGGGCAGGGTCTTTGTCTATTTAATTCGGTACTGCATCCCCTGTGCATATTATAGGTGTTGCATAAACTATTTTCTGATGGATGAATACTTAGGTTTAAAGTACTGGTGAACTGAATTTGGATCATTGAAGAGCTGAGAGTACTGAATAAATGTAAAAACAATAAATGAAATATTATATACATTTTGAAAATGTCTGTAAATATCACAAAAAAGGAAAAAGCCCAGAGATTTTGCCCATAATGCTAGTTTTACATGTATTCTAGGTTTTTTTTTTTTATTATTAGAAAAATTTGGATACGGTACAAGATGAATCTACTTCGTACTGAATTAACTTATTAGAAAAAAATGTTAAAGCAAATATCTAATGCAGCCAGCAAGGACCTTTTAGTTTTGAAATAACATAATTTAAAAATATTTCTGCAAATTAAATTCCTATATTCTTTCCAAAGCCTTGAAATGTTTTCCCATCTAAGCTGCTACAGAGATAATTAGTGATACATTCTGGAGTGAACCTTACCTCGGCTGGTGTGTGGATGCTGTGGAATCATCACTGATACAATGAAGGGGGCTGTTGAATTACAGACATGGAGTTGGCCTGGCAAATGCGGCAAATTAATAATACATCACCAGAAGGCTTGGAAGCCTTTTACTGTGGTTGCTCTGCCCTCCCAGTTCTCCTTCTTTGAAGACATAAACTTAAATATGTATGGGTTAACATTTCAGCAACAAAGACCAGTTTATTCTCTCTGAGGAGAACACCAATACTCAAAAGATTTCCATCAATTCATAGTGCTTACTTGTAGAATGTTTTCTTTATTTCTGTAGCATTTTATCTAAGCTGCTACATTATTGTCTTTCTGGGATATTTATTCTGCAGTCCTCTTTCTCAAAGCCTCTTAGAAAATGCCTTGTTGATGATCATCTGGCCACGATCACTTGACATGCTAAGATTTAAGGGATAGGTTCAAGCAGGTTATCATCAGGCATTCTCTATATTTCAAATGTTCTTACATTTGTCTGTTCAAGGTTATTCAGAAAAAATAATTATGTAATATATTCAGATACATTTCTTATATTTGCAAGAAATATTCTATGTAGAGTGCTACTCACACAGGTGTATCCATACCATATATATAGATTTATATAGTTGACTGCGGATATCAGCAATACCTTTATATTTACATATTTTAAATATGAAGACCCTGTAACCCTAGTAGAGACATTTTTGAAAACCGGAAAAGATGCCCTGAATACCACCACCTTCATATATTATTGTTTGCATGTTATTGTATTTCCTTCCAGTAATCTGATGCATCTTATACTGTGTATCACTATGTACACAATGTTACATCTGGTCTTTAATCACTTAAAATCACAACATAAGCACTTTTTAATGTTTCCTACATAGTCTTTTAACTATCATGTAACTTCTGGAATCATATCGCATCAAATGTACTTCACCTTGCCATTATTGGATATCTAGATAAATTCCAATATCATGCCATTAGAAATACTATGGTTTTAGTATCTTCATCCTTGAAGATTTTATCCTAGATTCTGGATTACTATTTCCTTAGGATAGATCTCCAGATAGGTTATTATTTGGTCACTAGTTAAAACTATTTTTATCAAATTTGATACAATATTACCAAATAACTTTCCAAAATGTAATGACACCAGTAGTGTTTAAGTGCCATTTTCATGATACTTTTGCCATGCTGATTTTTATCATTACTACTTATTTACATACTAATTTAAATTTCTTAGGTGGAAAAAAATTAGTAAGACTGAACATCTTTTCATTTGCTTGGTTTCTAGTTTCTTTGTGTGTGTGACATATCTGGCGTGTTCTTTGAGTGTGCTCTTAAAATTGTCTTATTGACTGCATATACTGTTGTTTCCTTGAATTTCCACATTAAAATCTCTTAATATTCAGTACATAGATACTGAAAGTAAGTTACGATCAATTTCTAGAATCTGTTCATATGGATAAAGATAAAATATATCCCCAGTATTTCTCCAGAATATTTTTAAATTTGTATTTTGATTATTTTATACAAGGAAGCTTAAAATGTTTGTATATTAACATGTTTTCATGCACGAAAATCTTTTCATAATATTTATAACCTTATGTACAAAGTGTCAATGCTTCTCATAAAGTTTCATCTTCTAGTTCCTTGCATTTAAAACACAATTTAATTTTAAATATGTACCTAGAATTTTTTCCGGTGTATGGTGAAGTGAACATTTTTTTAACCATGTTTTAAATCAGTTCTTACAACATAATTCAAGTTTCCCGCCAGTTTGCCTTGCCTCTGTTATCAGCTATTAATTATTTATGAACCAAAATATCTACTTTTGACCTGTCTATTCTATTTCAGTGTTTTTAAATTTCATATTCTAGGACTAGACCTGCAGTCCTTTAACTATTACAACCTATAATAGTTAATCCCTTCTACTTTACATTTCTTTTAAATGTTTTCTTTTATAATTTCTCAAATTATATCTCTCAAATAAAACTTATGGAATCTTTTAAAAATAAAATTTACTTTGTAACAAATGGAATCCAATTGTTCTGTAGAAATAAATTAGATATCTCCAACGATATGTGCTGTTCTTTTATTATGTACCCTTTTATCATGAAACATATTATTCGTACAATGGAGTAGATAGTATATATGTATATTTAAATAATAATAAAAGGAACATAAATACACTCATCAATGTTAGGAAACAGAACAATGCCTTAAATGTCTTCCTTTTTCTCCAGCCAGAGCCCCACGTCAGGCTCTGGCAAAATTGTCACTGAATTCAAGACCTCAGCTAAGATCAAGAGTCAGATGCTTAGGGGCAACTGGGTGGCTCAGTCGGTTGAGCAGGGGGACTGCCAGAAAGTGATGTGTAAGAGACAAGCAAGGATAGTTCTCCAAGCTTCAAAACTGTGCTAGATATCTGCCCCAACTCAGAGACTTCTCCAATTTTCTCCACTCTACTCTCTCCTCAGTATGTTTACCTGAATTGACTTTATTAATGGCTTCCCTTGACTTTGGCTACCAACAGGATGTAGCTAAAGCAAAGCTCCTAGAAGTCTGGAGTGAGGAGAACAGTGAGGTCAGGCTTATTCCCTGACTCCTTCCCTGTGGTGCCACATGGGTTGGTTTGATCTCTGGTTGAAGTCACAGTTCATATCAAGGCAGCTCTCTCTTTAAGACTCTCTCATCCAGGTTCTGGGGACTGTTAACTTTAATGGCATCTATTAGATGATAAGAGTCTTTGTAAAGAGTCCACATCTTTGAAAAGACTTACTTTATTAAACCCTCCTCAAGTTATCCATTTCCAGTAAGACCCTTCCTGATTCACCAATGCCAGTTCTCACTTTTAATAGAAAAGGACTTAAAATATGGCTCTTTCCTAAATGTCCATCAACTGATGAATGGATAAAGACATTGTGGTTTATATACACAATGGAGTACTACATGGCAATGAGAAAGAACGAAATATGGCCCTTTGTAGCAACGTGGATGGAACTGAAGAGTGTGATGCTAAGTGAAATAAGCCATACAGAGAAAGACAGATACCATATGTTTTCACTCTTATGTGGATCCTGAGACACTTAACAGAAACCCATGGAGGACGGGAAGGAAAAAAACAAAGAGGTTAGAGTGGGAGACAGCCAAAGCATAAGAGACTCTTAAAAACTGAGAACAAACTGAGGGTTGATGGGGGGAGGGAGGGAGGGGAGGGTGGGTGATGGGTATTGAGGAGGGCACCTTTTGGGATGAGCACTGGGTGTTGTATGGAAACCAATTTGACAATAAATTTCATATATTGAAAAAAAATATGGCTCTTTCTGTAGGCACTTGTTCCAATGAGATATCCTACATCTAGCCATGAGTATCTCATATTTCCTTAACATGCACTTAGTCCCACTAAAGATACCCTAAGAGCATCCCTAGTTCCACTTGCTTTCTTTCAAATGCTAAGACAGCTCATCTGTTTCCAGTTAATTCCATCTTGCTTAAAATAGTTATACTCAAATTTTCTTGCTTGCAACAAATAAGCACTACCTTTTACATATGCTGATGTTTTCACTACTCTATTTTCTTTTTTTTTAATTTTTTTTTCAACGTTTATTTATTTTTGGGACAGAGAGAGACAGAGCATGAACGGGGGAGGGGCAGAGAGAGAGGGAGACACAGAATCGGAAACAGGCTCCAGGCTCTGAGCCATCAGCCCAGAGCCCGACGCGGGGCTCGAACTCACGGACCGCAAGATCGTGACCTGGCTGAAGTTGGACGCTTAACCGACTGCGCCACCCAGGCGCCCCCACTACTCTATTTTCTTACTGAATATTATAGCCATGTAGAACAGAGATTTACCTCTAAAATACGCCATTGTCATAGGATTCAATGATTGTTAGATCACAGAATGTAATCCTCTGACTACATTAAAACTCTGAACCAATGCAGCGTAATTAAAAGGAAAAAAAAAGCATGAATGCTTCTTATGATGATGCTACTGAGATTTTTTAATGGGTGGTTCCATTCACAATGAACCATATAACTTAACTCTACATTTTCCTAAAATTGATACTGAATTTATCAAACATCACAGCTTTTATAATTTTTATATATCTCAAATCATCCTGGCATATAAATGCACAGTCCGTTTGTTAACATTTGTTGAATTTTGAATATATCTATCCTGTTTTAAATCTTTTCTTTTTTAATTTTTTTCAATATTTATTTATTTTGAGAGAGAGAGAGAGAGAGAGAGAGCGAGCAGGGGAGGAGCAGAAAGAGAGGGAGACACAGAATCTGAAGCAGGCTCCTGGCTCTGAGCTATCAGAACAGAGCCCGATGTGGGGCTTGAACTCACGAACCGCGAGATCATGACCTGAGCCAAAGTTGGAAACTTAACCGACGAGCCACCCAGGTACCCTATATCCTGTTTTTAATCTTTTAAATATAATCTTACTCAGTTGTGAGAAATATTTTTGAAGTTTCACTCATTCTGGTTTCTAAGTATTTTCCAGTTCCAGAGTTTTCAGAAGAGATTCCCTGTAGGTAAAGAAAGAAATGCATCTATTAAAATTAAATGGCTCAATATTTTAGAGAATAGTATTATACCCACACTAATTTTTTAGAATTATTCTCAGGCAAAAATAGCTAATATTGCCTTCCATGCAATTATTTCTCAAGGCATGACATAGCACATCAAAAATATCAACCTGGAAATAATCAGTCTCATTAAAATGCTAGAGATGTGTGGTACCAGTAATTTTATCTCAAAATGATGAGTTATCAGCTTTTTTAAGGGAAATATTCCCTGAAACTTAGAAAGCATTACCAGGTATATTCCTAAGTGGTGTGTGTGTGTGTGTGTGTGTGCACGCACACATGCCATGAACAATAATTTGAATTTAAACAATTTTTAAAGGACTGAATAAGTTATGATATTTACATATGATGGAATAGTACTTCATAATAAAAAGAATATATTGACATACAAGAGCATAAATGAAACTCAAAATAATTATACTAAGTGAAAGGTGACATATCAGTAAGAGTACTTATAGTATGGTTCCGTTTACATAAATTCTAGAAAATTCAAACTGATTCATAATTATGGAGAGCAGATCAGTGATTGTCTTAGGAAGGAGAAGTTACAAAGAGACAAAAGGAAACTTGGTGTGGGGGGTAATAGTTATGCTCATTGTATTGATTTTGATGATTCCTTCTCAGAATAGCCATGTATTAAAACTCATCAAATTGTACAGTTTAATTATATATATTTGTTGTATATCAATAAAACCTCAGTAAAGCTGTTAAGAAGAAAAAAATATATAAGAGGGATTGCATTAGTGAACACAATGGTATAGCTCATAAGACAACTTCTTGCTGAAATAAATATGTATCACAGCTGGATAAAATATATAAAACATGAAAATATACTCAGCATCGCTGATCATCAGGGAAATACAAATCAAAACTACAATGAGATATCACCTCACACATGCCAGCTGAATGGCTAAATTCAACAAGACAAGAAACAACAGGTGTTGGTGAGGATGCGAAGAAAGGGGAATCCTCTCGCACTGTTGGTGGGAATGCAAACTGGGACAGCCACTCTAGAAAACGGTATGGAGTTTCCTCAAAGTATTAAAAACAGAACTACCCTATGATCCAGCAATTGCACTACTAGGTATTTACCCAAAAATACAAAAATAGTAATTCAAAGGGATACATGCCTCCCAATGTTTATAGCAACATCCTCTACAGTAGCCAAATTATGAAAACAGCCTACATGTCCTTTGACTGATGAATGGATAAAGAATATATATATATATATTATACATACACACACAATGGAATATTTTTCAGCCATAAAAAAGAATAAACTATTGCCATCTGCAACAATATGGATGCAGCTAGAGAGTATTATTAATGCTAGGTAAAATAAGTCAATCAGAGAAAGACAAATACAATATGATTTCACTCGTATGTGGAATTTAAGAAACAAAACAAATAAGTAAAGGGGGAAAACAAACGGAGAGGAAGGAAAACCAAGAAACAGACTCTTAACTATAGAGAACAAACTGATGGTTACCAGATGGGAGGTGGAGGGGAGGTGGGTAAAATGGGTGATGGGGATTAAAAAGGGCACTTGCTTGATGAGCACTGGGTGTTGTATGGAAGTATTGAATCACTAAATTCTGTACCTGAAACTAATATTGCACTGTATGTTAACTAACTGGGATTTAAATAAAAACTTGAAAAATGTATAAACATATCTGGAAAAAAAAGAGATATGGTCAAAGTAAAAATTCATAGGAGTTTTTAATAAAGTAAGGAGGTATTCAGTTATTTCAAAGGATATATATATATATATATATATATATATATATACACACACACACACACACACACACACAAATAAAAGATATAAGAAAGAATGTAATACAAAAAATAAAGTAGAATAATAAAAATAAGTAATTAATTTAGGAAAGCAAAAAAGAAGGAATAGAAGTACAAAATAACAGATACTATAAATAAAAAAAAAGAAAGAAAAGCAAGATGGTTGATCAAATCCCAGTAATTGCATTGAATGTATATTGACTAAATATTCTAATAAAAAGATCTACCACACTAGAATTTTTAAAAGATGCATCTATATGCCACTTATAAGAAATAATTTTTTAAGTTTATTTTTTTATTTTGAGAGAGAGAGGGAAGAGTGCGGGAGGGGCAGAGAGAGAGAGAGAGAGAGAGAGAGAGAGAGAGAATCCCAAGCAGGCTCCACTCTGTCAGCACAGAGCCCAAAGCGGGGCCATGAACTGTGGCATCACAACCTGAGCTGAAACCAATAGTCAAAAGCTTAAACGACTGAGTCACCCAGGCGCCCCCAAGAAATATTTTTTTTAAGAAATGTTTTTATTTTTGAGAGAGAGACGGAGAGAGTGCACGTGAGTGGCGAGGGATAGAGAGAGAGGGGGACAGAGAACCAGAGCAGGCTCTGGAGTGATAGCAGTGAGCCCGATGTGGGGCTTGAACCCAGGAACCATGACATCATGACCTGGGCCGAAGTCAGACTCTCAACAGACTAAGCCACGCAGGTGCCTCTTACAAGAAATAATTTTTAAATATAAATATAGACAGGTTGAAAGGTAACTTATAGAAAAGGTGTGCCATAAAATCGTTTAGGAAAAGCTTGTGTGGATATGTTAATATCAGTCAGAGTAGACTTTAAAGCAAGATTTACTAAGGGATATAAAGAGGGATGTTCTATAATTATGAAACACTTGATTCAGCAGGAATCTATTATAATTCTACATTTGTGTATACTTGAAAACAGCTTTAAACTATATGAATTAAAAATCAATAGAATTAAAAGGATAGACAACCCAAAATCTTAGAGATTTTTAACACGTGTCTCTCAATAACTCTCAATAACTGACAGAATAGGCAGACAAAACAAAAGGCGTGAGGACACAAGTTTTAAACAATGTTATTAACAAACTTGACCTAATTGGCATATCTAAATTCCGTATTCAATAATTGCAGAATGTACATTTTTTCAACTGAATGTGAAATATTTATCAAGTAGATAATTAGAGAAAATAAACAGAGAATTTAAGTAGATAAACCTCACACTTTCAAAGTTTGATACAGTATGTGTTTTCCTGACACTGTAGAAATTGATTAGAACTTAAATTATAGGGGCACGTGGGTGGCTCAGTCAGTTAAGCATCTGACCTCCGCTCAGGTCATGATCTCATGGTTCGTGGGTTCGAGCCCCTCATCAGGCTGTGTGGTAACAGCTCAGAGCCTGGAGCCTGCTTTAGATTCTGTGTCTCCCTCTCTTTCTTCCCCTCCCTGCTTGTACTCTCTCTTTCTGTCTCAAAAATAAACATAAAAAATTAAAAAAAAAAAAGAATTTAAATTACAGAAAAACAACAATTGGAAAATGAAAATTAAGGAACAGCAAATATATTAAAATTAACAACAGAGTCCAGAACACTATGGAATAATGTCTTTACTTCACAGTGCTAGTAGTGAAAACTATTGTTTTGAATTGCTCAATGAAAATGTTCAAGTATTGTTCAAGAATGAGAATGAAATAACATTTTCAGAAAAGAAATCAGAATGTATAAAGAATGTATATTAAAAAAAAAGGAAAATGGGGCGCCTGGGTGGCGCAGTCGGTTAAGCGTCCGACTTCAGCCAGGTCCCGATCTCGCGGTCCGTGGGTTCGAGCCCCGCGTCGGGCTCTGGGCTGATGGCTCAGAGCCTGGAGCCTGTTTCCGATTCTGTGTCTCCCTCTCTCTCTGCCCCTCCCCCGTTCATGCTCTGTCTCTCTGTGTCCCAAAAATAAAAAAAAATAAATAAATAAATAAACGTTGAAAAAAAATTAAAAAAAAAAAGGAAAATTGTTCTTGAAGGAAGGATTTTTATATTAAAAATGGTAAACAATGTGATGGACTATTTTAATCTGTAAAATTATATCTGCCAGTACTGGGACATTTTCTTGATAATTTCCTCTTTTTAAAATTTTTCTATTCCTTCTTTCAGGAACTCTTAAGCTTTTGATGCTTACCTTCTTGGACAGATTCTCTAATTATTTTTATTCTCTTTTATTTTATTTTTATTCTAATTAATTTATTCTCTAAATTATTTTTCTTTATTTTCCCCCTCCTCATTTCTGTCTTATACTTTCTCAGAAATTTCCTCAACTTTATCTTTCAAATTTCTAAATTTTCTATTGATTTTAAAATATTTCTGCTATTTAATTGTTACTTTTCTGTATTCTTTCTTCTGTGGATTTTCCCTTTTTTTAAAGTAGAGAATTCTATTTTTATGAAACAAATGCAGTAGCTTGTCTTATTTCTCTAAGGATTTTATATGGGTGTTGTGTTTCCTGCATTGTACCTGTTAACTCCTTCGTCAAATTTGTTCTTAAAAATGTTATATATACTATATTATTTAACGACTAAACTATTTTTGCCTATCTTTCTCTATTAGAACTCTATAAAGACTGGGATTTTTTTCTGTTTTATTCTTTTCTGTATCTGCAGCACCCATAATACTGCCTAGCACATAGTAGGAACTCATTAACAGCATCATGAATGTCACAATGGATGTTGTTAAAGATTTTCATTATTGTCTGTTTCTGGTGATACATATTTAGGAATGAAGCTCTAAATAACTAATTAGGACCTCTGTGTGAATGGTGAGGCTGGTCAAAGGAAAAGCTTTGCTGTAGATGATGGGGTCTACACTCAGCCAAATCAATTTGGGAACTCCTAATGTTAGTACTTATAGGTCCGCTTTATCAGCTGGTCTTATCTTCAGAGAAAAATCATCCAGACTCCTTCTTCAATGACTTAGACTGGCTCCTGAAAAGTGAGGCTAAGAGATTGAGGAGAGTTGGAGCATCACTAATCATTATGTAGATTTCTGCTTAATCCACTCTTTGTCCTACAACTCTTCTGCTCTCAGCTATGCCTGATGTCTTCAAGACCAGAGTCATGCTCAGTCAGCCTTTCTATAAAGTACACCCGGTCTTTTGCTCAGGGGAGTGAGGGGCCACTGTTAGACTGTGTGAAGTGGGAATGGCGATGGGAGAGGTGTAATTACGTATTTATAACCTATTTCAAAATTTTTCTGATCCACCACATACCATCCATCTTCAGAGGATCTCTTGCTTCCAATTCTCTCCGCTTTTCCAGATTTGCTCTGAAAATTAGCTTGCTTCCTGGCAAGGCACTTAGTTTTTAGTTTTCTGTGATTTGCTAAATCAGTTATCACTCATTCAAATGCTTTATATCAGTTAGAATTTTGTTATCACCTTTCGTATGCTTTCATTGCCTCTTCCCTTGTTCTTTGCAGGTTGAACCCTCCCTGTAGTGGGTTTATGGAGGAATCAGAGGTAAACATGCATGCTTAAAATCCCATAAATTAATTGAAATATTTCCCTGGACTTTAAATCCAACTTATGTAGAATAGCCCAGGACTACCACAAAACTTTCCTTGGCCAAATATCAAAGAGAGAAAAGTTGGTAAGACAAATATGGTATAGAATTAAGTGATTGCACATACTGTTAGACCGCAGCAAATTCAAAAAGCAGCAGAAGATGTGCATAGCTCCAGTCTTATATCACTTCCCTGATCATGCATAAAGAATTATCTTTCTACAGTTCAAAATCAAGCGTAGAAACTAAGATAATCAGTTGCAGAGACATTAACAATAATAATCATAATACACAATAATTAGTAAACAAACTCCACAAACATATTTCAGATATATATTTGAACAAATCCTCAAATACGCATAAGACACACAATTAAACAGATTCCTCAAATAGATATTATGTGCACTATATTCTATAAAATATATTAAAAAGAAAACCCTTTCCCCAATAAAATGAAAGCATATCAAACGCATAAAATTAGATCACAGGTCAATTAGATTCTAGGCAGTAACCAAGATATTTTGTTCAATGTCATGTTATGTCGGAAAAGGAGCCATGACTTAAATTAAGGTCTCTTGAATCAACATCGTTTAAGTTGTTTTTCTCCAAAATTATCCTTCTCATCAAACCGGAGTTCTGTATACTGTGTTGACAACAGATTGTGCCTCAAAGCAAATGCTATCTTGGTAATAGGCTTAATTTTACATAGACTATATACAGCTTGTAGGACAGAAGACTGCATTCTAGTCAGATGGGAGCTGTATCCTGAAGATAGAGTAAAGCACTAAATCAATAAGAAAAAATAGTAAGTAATAGAATAAAAGGAGAAATCTCTGATGTTAAGAAAAAACGTACCCCTGTCACAAAATGACTCTTACATTTCGTGTTTGGACACGGAGGCTGAGAGAGACAACTACATTCATAAGGAACTTTTTCTGAGCCAAAAGTACCCAGGCACAGAAGCAGACCAAAGCCAGGAGGAAACCCCCCTCTGAAGAGAGCTGGCCAAGTCCAGGAAAAAAGAAAAACAGATCTCGAGATTCTGACAAGTCCAAAGGGAGGGCTGCATAGAAAGTATTTGTGGAAAACTTTAGAGAAACCACAGATTGATGAAAGACTCAAAGAAAGAGAGACAAAAAAAGCCCAAGTTGAAAGAAGTATGCATTCTATGAGTATAGGACCATATAAGGAAGTCTACTTCGATGCCTGCTTTGTAGAACTAACCATAGCAACGAGTGGTGAAGTGATAGTCTTGAAAATAATTTAGTTTCTTACTTTAATTCTGCAAGTGTAACCTGAGTTTATAGCCACAAATCCATTACCTTCAATCATTTTTTTCATTTAGTGTATTGGAGAAAACATTATTTTTTTCTTTTCATTCATTGATTATCCTCAGTTGTTTGGCTTCCATATCTCTCCACTCCACCGTGAACATGTTCAACGTGCTGCTAGTTACTTCCTGGAATCATTGAAACTGCAGAGAGGAGCACAGTACATTGGTGGCAACTGTTCCATTCACAGCCCTAAAGTAAGATTGAACACACACATCATCTTTGTTCCTCCTTAGGCATCGCCAACAGAGGGCTGTCCTATGTAAGACTTTCTAGAGACACAGGGAATGAGTAAAATGAAAAAGACAAAAAACTAGTATCAGTCCTCAATGTTCTTAAATTTCAATTGCTGATAGAGAATTCCTTACTGGCTTTTTCCCGCCTTGATCCTTTCGTGCTACCACTGCATTTAAACCAAATCTTTCAGATTGTTTGTTTTCTTCCCATCAGATCTCTCTGCACACCATCTACACTCACAGGGGGAAAAAAAGGCATAACTTTGCGAATTATGCAGAACAACTTAGATTTTCTCACTTTTCATGTCTGTATAGTCTTTTCTTGGCTTTGCTACTTTTTGTAAAACCACCCCCCCATCAGCTTTTTTTTTTCCCATAAAAGAGCAACATTCTCTTCAAGATGTATTTGATTGTGTCTCCCTAGAGCTGTTCAAACTGCCAGTTGCTTTTAACTGTTCTCCAAAATATTATAATTCTATCAAGTAATACACATACATAGCCAAAAAATATAAAATAATAAATGTTTGTAATAAAAAGTAACATTTGCTTAATTCACACCTCCCCTTCTCAGTCTCACTTTCATGAAGCAAAATCCTCTAAATACATGATTTCATTAAACAAATTCTAATGATTAGTTCCTTTACTTCAAATAATAGTAATTATAATTTAATACATTATCAATTGATGGCCACACAAAAAAGACAAAGATTTACTTACAAAACCTATCCCTTTTTCTTTTTTTAAAAAAAATTTTTTAACGTTTTTTCAGTGTTGAGAGAGACAGAGCACGAGTGGGGGAGGGGCAGAGAGAGAGGGAGACACAGAATTCGAAGTAGGTTCCAGGCTCTGAGCTGTCAGAACGGAGCCCGACGCGGGGCTCAAATTCACAAACTGTCAGATTTGTGAACAAACTGTGTCAGACAAACTGTCACAAACTGACCTGACCCAAAGTCGGCCACTTAACCAACTGAGCCACCCAGGCATCCCAAAACCTACCCCCTTTTCAACTTTTTATCATTTTTTTTGTTCTTACTATTTTATTTTCTCTATTATTTACATTTAAATAATAAACCTAGTTGTATAATATTGGAAATATTATCCATTGTGCATTTCTCTCAAAATCTTTTGCTGCCTTTCCCCACCCTCTCTCTGATTCAGTGTTATTCATTGCTTCTGAGGTATTCATTTCATAATGAAAAATATAAAAGAACAACAGAGAATAAAAAAAGACAAATTCTTGGCTTCAAATTTCATCATAATCAAGACAACCAATGATTTCTAACTGGCAAGAGCCATGCATTTTGGAGCTCTAAGGTGGAAATGTTAAAAGAAATAGAAGGTAGGGTTTATGCAGAAATAGAATAGAAAGTGCCAGACACCCTGCCCTTCTTTGGAGAAGGGAAGAGATTCAACACTGACCAGAAAGCTTCAACACATACTTAAACCAGAGGCCACTTCCCAGAGCATGAACAAGATTTGTTTTGTCTACAAGTCCAGTTTACAGAGGAAGAAGAGAATGAGGAGGTAAGGGAGCAGAGGTGAAGACAGGGGGAAGACTTCGCATGTCACATGTTATCCCACGCACTGTACTCTGATTCACTCTGACACTGCACGCCTGACAGCCGTACCCTTTCGCATTTGCCATTACCAACTTCAACCTTCCATTGTTTCCATGGTTTCAGACAGCATCTTTCTACTGTGCACCAACCACATTAGAGAGAAGTTTCTCTCCACCTCATCTTTCCCCTTCAACTTCCCAACATGTTACAAGCTTAAAATGAACATTTACATCGTCAAAGTTGAAAATTTTAATTTCTGCTCCAGGCTCCTGTCTTCTATGTTTTGTCCATAACTTAAATCAGTTAAGTTGAAGAATAACAAATACTTCAACTTTATTATTACAGCTACAAATAGATTTTAGCACATAGTCAATTAGTGAGCAAATACTTAGCTCTTTTCCTAGAGATCCAATAGCAGGATTCTCAAGCAAACCAAAGGAGAATGATTTTGATGTATCAGTGAAATGGATTTCTCTACACTTCATAGTTTTTCCAAATTTGCACTATTTTAGTCTGATCTGCTTAACATTTGGACCATGAATTTCCTATACGTTTTTTATTGTTGTCCCCAGAGTGTCTATAATTACTTTTACGATTTTGTTGTTTGAGAAATAATTTACCTTCACCACATCAGTCCTCTCAAGCAAATCTTTTATTAACTTATCAATTGCTTATAAACTACTTTATTCTTATTTTTTAAATTGTGGTAAAGGACACTGAACATGAAATGTACCCTCTTAACAAAACTTTAAGTGTATTGTATAGTATTGCTAACTACATGTGCATTGCCATACAGCAGATCTTTAGAGCTTTTTCATCTTGTATGACTGAAACTACATACCCATTGAACAGTAACCTCCCATTCACCCTTCCCTCCAGCCTCTGGCAACCACTGTTCTCCTTTTGACTTCTATTTTGGGCTTTACTGCTTTAGATACCTCATATAAATGGAAGAATGCACTATTTGTCCTTCTGTGACTGACTGGCATATTTCATTTAGCATAATGTCCTCAAGATTTATCCATGTTGCATATGATACCATTTCCTTCTTTTTTAAGGTTGAATAATATTCCATTGTATGTATGCACCAAATTTTCTTTATGCATGCACCCATAGGAGATTTAGGTTGTTTCCATGCCTTGGTTATCATGAATAATGCTGCAATGAACATGGAGCACAAATATCTCTTGGAGAGCCTGTCTTCAATTCTTCTGGATAAATACACAGAATTTCTGGATTATATGCTAGTTCTATTTTTAATTTTTTGAAGAACTGCCAGGGTGTTTTGGATAGTCGCACCCTTTTATATTTCTTCCAATGGTGCACAGGGATCCAATTTCTCCATATCTTCACCAATACTTGTTGTTTTCTGCTTTTTGTTTTGTTTTTGTTTTATATTGGACATCCTACCAGGTGTGAGGTGATATCTCATACTAATTGTGATCTGCATTTTCCCAATGATGAATGATATTGATCCCATTTTTTTAATTGGTTTATTTGGCCTTTTGCTGTTGAGTTGTAGAAGTTCCCAATACATTTTGGAAATTAACCCTCTCTGAAACATATGGTTTGCAAAGATTTTCTCCCATTCTTTAAGTTGTCTTCTAATTCTATTGATTGTTTCCTTTACTGCACAGAATTCATTTGATGTAATCTCATTTGTCTACTTTTGCTATTGTTGGCTGTGCTTTTGGTGTCATGTCCAAGAAATCATCGAGACCAATGTTTTAAAGATTTTTCTCTGTGTTCTTTTAGGAGTCTTATAGCTTCAGATCTTACATTTGAGTTTTTAATTCATTTTGAATTTACTTTCGTGTGTGATGTGAGATAAAGGTCCAACTTCATTCTCTTGCATGTGGATAACCAGTTTTATCAGCACCATTCCATTTGTTGCAAAAACTAGCTTTTCCCCGTTGGGTGATCTTGTCACTTTTGTTGAAGATAATTTGACTATATATGTGTGGATTTATTATTATGTCCTATATTCTGTCCTCGTGTTCTATATGTCTGTCTCTATGCCAGACATATAGCATACTCTATGACTCTTTTGACTCTTTTGACTACTAAAGCTTTGCAGTATGTTTTGAAGTCAGGAAGTGTGAGGCCTCTGGCTTTGTTATTCTTTCTCAAGATTGTTTTGACTATTCAGAATCCTTTCTACTTCTATATGAATTTTAAGATTTTTTTTCTATTTCTGAAAGGAAATACCATTGGGGGTTTTGGTGAGACTGAACTGAATCAGTAGGTTGCTTTGGGAAAGTGGACATTTTACCAATATTGAGTCTTCCAAAGCATGAACACGGATGCCTTTCCATTTATTTGGGTCTTCCTTCATTTCAGCAATGTTTCATAGTGTTCAGTGTACAAGTCTTTTGCATCGTTGGTTAAGTTTATTCGTTTATTCCCAAGTTTTTTATTCTTTTTGATGCTATTGTAAATGGGACATTTTTCTTAATTTTTAGATTGTTTGTTGTTAGTATATAGAAATATGACTGAGTTCTATATGTTCACTATTATCCTGCAAATTTGTGGAATTTGTTTACTAGTTCTAACTTTTTTATGTGGAATCTTTAGTCCATGTTATCTACAGAGATGATTTTACTTCTTCTTTTCTGATTTTGATGCTTTCCATTTATTTTTCTTGCCTACTTGCTCTAGTTAGGATTTCTAGTACTGTGTTGGACAGAAGAGACAAGGGTGGGTATCCTTGCTTTGCTCTTGATCTTAGAGAAATATTTCATTTTTTTACCATTGGGTATAATGTTAGCTATGAGCTTTTCATACAAGGCCTTGAATGTACTGAAGTAATTTTCTTCTTGTGTTTTTAAATTTTTAAATTTTTGAATTTTCATTTTTTATTTTAAAGAGAGAGAATGAGAGTGGTGGAGAGAGACAGAGGAGGGAGGGAGGGAGGGAGAGGGAGGGAGGGAGGGAAGGAGAGAGAGAGAGAGAGAGAGAGAGAGAGAGAGAGAGAGAGAGACACCCAAGCAGACTGCACACTCAATGTGGATCCTGACACAGGGCTCCATCTCATGACTGAGATCATGACCTGAGCCAAAATCAAGAGTTGTATGCTTAACTGACCGAGCCATCCAGGCACCCACTATTCTTGTTTGTTCATTTTGGGTTTTGGGGTTTTTTTTTTTAGTGTTTTTATCATGAAAGTGTGTTGAATATTGTTAAATGCTTTTATCTATTCAGATGATCAGTGATTTTAATCCTTTTGTTTTGGATTAATCCAGTGTATTTAATCCTTCTGTTAATGTAATGTATCCCACTGATTGATTGTTGAATCATTCTTGCATACCAGGGATAAATTCTACGTGGTCATGGTGTATGATTCTTTAAAGGGTTACTGAATTCTGCTTACTAGTATTTTGCTGAAAATTTTTGTACCTACATTCATCAGAGATATCACCTGTATTTTTCTTGGGGTGTTTTTTTGCCTGCTTTTAGTATCAGGGTAATGTTCTCACCACTTTATTTGGAGATTGTCTTTTGGATTCCCTCTGCCACACACTGTGCAGCTCTTGGCTACTCCACCTCGCTACTATACTCAGCTGTGGTTTTGAGAATGCCTCATCAGCCCTTATTATAGTTTGGGAAGGATTTAGAGTGCAAATCATCCAAGGTCACAGGTGATAAAGCTAGTTTTAAAACCGTGGGCTTCAGACTTCTCCAGAAAAGCTGTGTTATATCACGCAGGTTGTCACTAATCTACTGTTAAGTAGAAACTTCTTCAAAACTCCTAAAAATTTCTCTAATAGTAGCTATTTACCAATTGTTACAATGATTAGTGTGGTAGGCAGCTTCTAAAATGGTTCCACATTTTTTTGTGTGTGTGGAAAAACCATTTTTCCTGCTTCTATTCATGTTTCTATACTTTCCTCCCTTTGAGCATGGGCTGGACATTTAATAAGAATATAATGCAATAGTTCTAGTATGTCACTACTGAAATTAAGTTACGAAAACCCTCTAGATTCTACCTACACACTCTGTCTCTCTTGCTCTTACTCCCCTCATCTTTTGCTCTGATGTTAGTGAGCTGCTATGTTGTGAGTTTTCCTATGGAGAGGCCCATCTGGCAAAGTATTAAGGAAGACCTCTGGCCAACATCCAGTGAGGAATTGAAACCCTCAGTCCAATAGTCCAAGAGGAACCAAATCTTGGGTTGTTGGGACTCCAACTACATGGCGGAAGCTGGAAGATCTGATCCCCTTCCCACCGAGCCTTGAGATGAGACTGCAGCCCCAGCCTATGAGAGACCCTGAATCCGAGGGAACTAGTTAAGCTGCACCTGAATTTCTGACCGACAGAAACTATGAGATAATAGATATTTGTTATTTTGAGCATCTCAGCTTTGGGTCAACTTGTCACAGCAATAGATGCCTAATACCATTAGTAAGAACATAATTATAAAGAAACTCTGAGAATGTACAGTAATGTTTTGAAACAAAGTACAGCAGAGACAAATAACCTTAAGAACCTCTTCCTTCTTACCCTAAAGTCAGTCTTAAAAAGAAAATATTTAGAGACTTAAAATATAAAACTTATGAGAACTAAAACTCTAACCAGAATGTATATTCAAAATATCTGTCTACTAATTTACCAGACTTCTCTCTTTGTTTTTCAATGTTGGAAATACAGTATGTAGGCTTTATATATGTTCTAGCAAGTATAAACTAAGGAAAGCAAATATTCTTAAAAATCAAATAAGACAACCTAAGTGTCCTTTGATATAGTTCAAGATTAAATCATTGTAGTCTATAATTTAAGAATATCAAATTTAGCACTCAGAAAGGGGATAAAAATTGCTCAGAAAGAAATTGAGCTATTTGTCATCCTTTGGGAAAAAGAAATTTGTGGTGCCTTAGTGCCTATGAGAAATGCTTGAGAGAAGTATGTAAGCTCCTATTCAGAACTCTATTGATAATCTATTTTTAGTTTGGAACTAAGAAAACATTAAAAGAAATTATCTTATATAACAAATATAAAACGTAACCTGATTTTGTCTCTCACAGGATTTAGTAAACAAACAGTCAAACCCAACAACATAAAGATAAGTTTGTCTCCAGCAGACATATATCTATATAATTACGCTACAACATAGCATCCTTAACTTATCAAATTCTGCTTCCAAGTTTTTATGATTGAAGAAAAGAACAATTGCTCATGTTATATAGAATATGACATCGAAGCAGATGATTTGATTTACAAATGGCATTTATCCCTAGGTCAACACAGAGGGATTAAGTGAGTTAATCTTTGCACAACACAATAGTACAAAAAAACCTTACATATATATTATGTACATGTATGTGTACATAATACATGTACATAATATATATGGCCTGTATAGACAACAAATTGTTGAGTACGTTTTAAAACCCTTTATGGTAGAGAAGCCTGGGTGGCTTAGTTGGTTAAGCATCTGACTTCAGCTCAGGTCATAATCTCATGGTTCGTGAGTTTGAGCCTGCATCAGGCTGTCTGCTGTCATCCAAGAGCCTGCTTCAGATCCTCTGTGCCAACCACACTCCCCTTGGTTTTGTTCACACTCTCTCAAAAATATACATTTAAAAAATAAAACCCTTTATGGTAGAGTTTATATAATGCCAAGCATAAAATGATTAGATAGTAAACTAGAGAATCTCGGCATTCCCCTCAGGCAAATCCTTTTTCTTAAATAACATATCTTACCTACCATTCCCAGAAGGCTGTGCTGACTTTGATCCTAACAGACAAAACTTCCTAGGTCAGAGTTAGACTTTTGACCCAAATTAGGTCAATCAGCTTTCTCTATAAGGGATTTTAAACTGTAGTATCATATGTGTGGTCGTCAAATAGTGCTGGCACTGGGGCTTGATAAAATGCAGACTGTGCCCTGTTGGGCAGCGCAGGTTGGCAAAGAGAAGAGAAACTGATGGGCAGAAATAGAATGAGGCAGAAATGGAGGTCTGTCTGCCAATCTTTAACCCACTGGTGGGATTGTATATATGAATGCCCTTCCTGTGGTCTCCTAAGGATAAGGCACATTCTCACATTCTTCCATTGCCACCCACAGGCACTCTCCTCATCTTTGCAAAAATTTCCCATTCACTAGTCATGTTGAGCTTCTTCTCACTCTTCTTCCCTAGCATCTGTATTTCCAGATAACTCCCAAGTACCCAGAGTACTGAGAAATGAGATCTTCTTTCTTCTTATTGACTGGTTTCTTTTTCTTCCAGTGCTATCCTTAGCTTTAACTGGTGAGTCTTGGGGTAAGTAGCCAGTTTTTTATTAGTTCTCGTTTGGGTAGCATACTGTTGTGATGCATACTCTTGCTAGGGCTCAACTCCTTTCTGCCCACAGACTAGAAAGGATTCCCCATTGTGGAGGGAGAGTAAGACTGAGAAGGATGTGAAGAAAGAGGAAGGTCACAAGGCCTGAGATAAGATGAATGAATCTAGAAGACAGGGTTCAAGATGGAATCTAGAAACAATCAACCCCACTTGAGCTATTACCACAGTAAGACCCATGGTTCAAGAGCATCTGGGAGCCACAGAGTGTGTAGTCTCCGGAGTGAACAATGTACATGGTCTTCATTGGTGTGGCATTAGTTCTTCCTCTTGCCCCGTTGATCCAGGTCCCCCAGACTGTTCTTTTTGGTTTTTAATCTTTTTAATGTTTATTTAGTTTTGAGACAGATAGAGTGTGAGCGGGGGAGGGGCAGAGAGAGAGGGAGACACGGAATCCGAAGCAGGCTCCAGGCTCCGAGCCGTCAGCACAGAGCCTGACGCGGGGCTCGAGCTCACGCACCGTGAGATCATGACCTGAGCCGAAGTCGGACACTTAACCGACCGAGTCGCCCAGGTGCCCCTAGACTGTTCTCAACATAGCAACAATTGGGATCTTTGCAGATAATATTATTACTCTGCCTAAACCACCCTACAGCTTTCCATCTCCCTTAGAATAAATCCAGAGTCCTCCACTACCTTCTTTGACCTCACCTTCACCTACTCTGCCCTTCATTTATCTTCTCCAGCTACACTGGTCAGCTCACTGTTCTAGGCACACTCTCCCTTCAAAGCCACTGCACAAGCTGGCCCTTCTGTCTGGAAGACTTTTCTACTACATCTCAGTATGGTTCACTCTTTCATTATCGTCAGGTCATTATTCAAAAGTCACATTCTCATTTGGGACTTTCCGATCAACCTCTAAAATTTCAAACTTTACCCCTCCAACCCTCCTACACACACATATATTTTCTCTCCCGTTCCATTCTTCATTTTCCTCCTTAGGATGTATCCTTTAGTTTCTTATTTCCTACTTGGTTATTTTGTTTATTTTTTTTGTCTCTCTTCTCCTATTAAAATGTAGGTCTCATGAGAGAAAGAGTTTTCCCCCCATTTCATTTAATATGTGTACCCAGCTCCTAGAAGTAGGACCAGCTACATAACTCATGGGGCCAAATGCAAAATGAAAATGCAGCGCCCCATGATCATAAACTATTAAGAATCTTAAGACAGTTAAAGCAGAGCATTGGACCAAGTGCAGGGCCCTGAATGATTATACAAGTTATAAGCTGTGAAACTGGGGCTGTCTAGAACTTTCTTTATAAGGCAGCCAACCCACTGTACATTGATCTTCCAGCAGGCAAGACTTTGTTCCATTTATTTTTTACATAGCCTGTGAGGATAATCCCCACGTTGTCAACATCCAAAGACACTCATAAGTCCCTGTGACAACAGATGGACCAGTGAACATCTAGAGAGCTTTCTCTAAAACCACTCCACATTTTAGCATTAAAAAAAGGACCATCATGCAATTTCTTTCAGATATAAAACCAATAGGTACCCAGAAAATAAAAATGTCTCCCTTACAGTATAGAAGACAAAAAAATGGTCTCAGATGAAATAATTGCTGCAAAAAAAATAAATTTATGCATATGTTTTCAAAATTCTATTACTGAACAAAAGTACCTTTAAAGAAATGAAATCATTAAACAAATTTTTTTTATGTTTATTCATTTTTGAAAGACAGAGAGAGACAGAGCACAACCAGGGTGGAGCAGAGAGAGAGGGGGACACAGAATCTGAAGCAGGACTCTGCTCTGAGCTGTCAGCACAGAGCCCAACGCGGGGTTCAAAATCATGAACTGCGAGATCATGACCTGAGCCAAAGTAGGAAGCTCAACCAACTGAGCTACCCAGGTGCCCCAAGAAATTAAATCATTTTAAAGTTAAGCACAAAAAGAATTAAAGTATCTAAATAAGTAATAATTTATCGTGCATTTTTATGTCAAAAAATACCCATCTTTTGTATGAGAACAGTGCTTTGTTTCTTTTTATTTCATATAGTTACTTAAATAGTACAAATAATGTTTCTGAGTTAGTTCTTAATTTTAAGCACAGCATCAAATATACTCTAATATTTTGTTTTAATCCCAGAAAATTATAAAATTCTCATTTTCAAAAGCAAATTATAGCAAAGAGAATAACACAAATTTAGTGTTTTAACTCTTATATCTGGCCGTTCGCAAAATACTTACCTATTCAATCTTGGAAAGTTCACCTCAGAATTATGTTTGGAAATTTACAATTGTCATTAATCACATTTACTTTAAATCATTCTAATTTTCTTTGTTGTTTTACCTGAGAACTTTTGAAGTCCGTTTTTCAATTAATATCTTCCCTTTGTCAGCCACAGATCCATGTGCCGTATGAACCCGTAATGCCAAAACACGTGGAATAACGTCTCCCCAAAAAGTTAGAGCCATAAACTCAAATTCTCGAATACAAACTATAGGTCAATACACTGTATAAGGTTGACAATGTTGCCTATGTACCAAAGCATAATTTTTAGCCATCCTTAGTTCATGCTGCGGTAATCTCTCATCAGACACTTGAACCTTTTACAAAAGACATATAAAATAATATTAACACATAAGTATGTTTAATTTTTTTCTTACATATTAAGGATTTTTTCTTGTGACATTCATTAACATTTCACAGGATGCTGGTGTTCCCTGAGTCACAATGAAAGAAATGCCAGCCTAGGGTAAAACTCACACTGACAGCACACACAGTGTAATGCAAAATGAATAGAATTTATACTTAGGCAGACCTTTGTGCTAAGACACTCTCCTTTTGGCTTCCTAGAATATTGTGGACTTTACTTAAAAACAAGAAAATAGCAGCATCCAGCTTTAGAAGGTGGGGACAAAATAGTTGCTTAATAAACATTAGCTTGTTCCCTTTCACCCTGCCCCCCACCCCTATGTCTTCCTCTTTGGGGACTACATCAATTAGAACTCTTGGTTGCAAGTGAAAGAAAATACAACCAACTCACTTAGGCTGAAAGGGAATTTATTGGCTCACATAGAAGAGCAAGCCTGGATTCAGGGCCCAGAAAATATAATTAGGAGTTGGTTTTTCTCCATCTCTTTACTCTGCCTTCTGTCATATTGGCTTCAGCATCAAGCGTCACATGGTAGCAAGAGGTTGCCTGGAGCTCCAGCCCCAAATTCTCTCAGGTTTCAAGGCCTAACAGAAAAGAATGAACACCTCTTTCCTGGGAATTTTCAAGTGAGTTTTACTTTAGTTCTGGGTCTTTACTTTAGTTCTGGGTTTTACTTTAGTTGGGTCTTATGCTGGAGACTTGACCAATGACTAGGGGTGGGTCCAAGATCCTGTGCTCCACCTCAGGAATGGGGTGTGTGTGTGTGTGTGTGTGTGTGTGTGTGTGTGTGTGTGTGTCGTGTCAGGGGATGAGCTAATTCCCCAAAAGGAGTTCAGATGATAGTTCTGGGCAATAAAAAACAGCAGATATCCACTACAGATCCTCTCTTACCAATCCAGAGTCATGCATGCTTCAAATAGAGATCTTCCTTACCCATTAAAAACAATGATATCCCTAAAATCTTCTATCTGGTTGCCTCAGAATCTTTAGGGGATTGCACCCTGTCAATTATTTAGTTATTTAAAGTCTCTTTTATCTTTCTACTATAGTTTCCACGCTTTAGATTCAGTCCAAGGTTGCTTTCTTGACATACCCAAAACCTCTCCCCCACCAAATCTTCACTCCAGTCTAGAATTTGTGTCTTCCTTCTGAGCTCACAAAGCATCCAGACATCCTAGGACACATCACACTGCATTATATTAATCGCCTGGCTAGTTGCATGTGTCTCCTCTATCCTGTGTTTGATTTACTCTTGGTCCTTATTGTCTAGTAGGAAAACTGCCACAGAAGAATCACTTAATAGAGATTTGCTAAAGCAATAAAGGAATTAATCAGATAATCAGTCAATGAGTTCATAGGTATCACAGAAGAGACCTCCAAAATGTGACCCTCCTGGATTATGTTGTAGACAATTAACTTCAGTTTCAGTGTTAGACAAGTAAAGGTACAAATTTCAGTTTTATGCTCCAGGTCATTTCTCTTGGAGTATAAATATCCAGAATGGCCTTACAGAAGTTAGAGTGAGTCTTTCTTTCTGCATCTGTCTCTCTGTCTCTGTCTTACTGTCTTTATCACTAATACATAAGCACACACATGTACACATACAAGCACTCCTACACATATGTAAAAGTAAATTTCCCTAAAAGCATGGTTAATTCAAAATTTATATAATACAGCTTTTATTTTTGATGGGTTTTTAAATATAATCTTAAGTGATGAGCTACTCTGAGAAGGCAGTGGCCACATTTTTACTACAGAAAAATCTCTAGATACAGCAATTTTTCTGACAATTTATTTGACTACAAAGTATCTGGCTGGCTTCAGAGAGAGAAAAAAATCATCCAGAGTTTTCAACAGAAGGAACTTCTAAAGGTAGATGAAGCCAACGCATTTCAAGGAAAAAAAAAAAAAAAGTAGATTAGCCAACGGTGAAATCTCTGCAGTCCCAGGGAGATTTCTCCTCCCTTGAATTTTGCTGAAGCGAGTTTTTCATCAATTATTCCCATGAAAGTTTAAAAGTGCTGTGGGTAATATAATTCTCACTCTTAAAGGCAAAAGTTCTTTTTTAAGTATAATTTTAAAACCTATTTTTAAAA
>NW_024412417.1:16122970-16142631 GCF_014898765.1 Herpailurus yagouaroundi | reverse complement strand
AGGCAAAAGTTCTTTTTTAAGTATAATTTTAAAACCTATTTTTAAAATTACACAAGCCATGCCTGAGTGCAATTTCATCGTTAAAAAATTGCAACACTGTATGTAAGTATGTAGAATTTTCTTTTTTTTTTAATTTTTTTTTCAACGTTTTTTATTTATTTTTGGGACAGAGAGAGACAAAGCATGAACGGGGGAGGGGCAGAGAGAGAGGGAGACACAAAATCGGAAACAGGCTCCAGGCTCCGAGCCATCAGCCCAGAGCCCGACGCGGGGCTCGAACTCACGGACCGTGAGATCGTGACCTGGCTGAAGTCGGACGCTCAACCGACTGCGCCACCCAGGCGCCCCAGTATGTAGAATTTTCAAAACACCGTTTAACCTGTCTCTTTACTTCCACACTGGTAATTGCTTCTAATTGTTTGTGTCTTTCCAGACATTTAAAACAGTCTCACATACTATTCTTCATAAAAACCTCCCCGGTTTCCTTCCCGTGAATTTCCTCTCCTCCTCAACTGATCATTTGGCCAGAGAGCACTTCCTAGCACCTGCCTCTCTCCTGGAATCCAAGCCTTCCTACAAGTATCTTCTAACAGCCAGGGGCAGCATGAAGCACAAGCTCAGTCAGCTAGATGTGAGCTCCCAGGACTCTGAGCAGTAAGTGAGGAAACCAAGGAATCAGGAATTTTGAGAGTCAGAATCCTCCCAGTAGCAGCAACAGAGGTGATGACAGTTGCGGCAGCTGGTGGTGGCAGGGTGGTGACACCCTGGCCAGGCTATTCCTGCACAAATGTCTTACAACATTTGCTTCCTGATTTCTTTCTAAGCTTCCTTGTTTCCTGGTGTTTCCACTGCCTTCCTCCTTCTCCCATTGATTCTGTAAGTTGTTGTGCTTCTAAAGCATGTAGACGAGAGTTCTGTAAATTCTACTGTGTCTGTTATTAAAAATGTAAACCAACTTTCTTTAGGTTATTCTTTTTTTTTAATTTTTTATGTTTATTTATTTTTGAGAGAGAGAGAGAGAGAGAGAGAAGTGTGAGTGGGGGAGGAGCAGAGAGAGAGACACACACACAGAATCCAAAGCAGGCTCCAGGTTCTGAGCTGTCAGCACAGAGCCCAACGTGGGGCTCAAACCCATGAACTGCAAGATCATGACCTGAGCTGAAGTCATAGGCTTAACTGACTGAGCCACCCAGGCGCCCCTGGGTTATTCTAATACATGTTTTTCCATCTTTTAAACTTATGTTTTTCAGTATTTTAGACATATCCTTTATGATTATAACTATTCAGAGTTACATTCTATTGAATTTTTGAAAGCCAAATCTGAGAATGTCTAACTTTTAATGGAAATTTTTTCAATCATCTTTAATTCTCTTCTTTTTTCAAATATACTCAAATAGTTTCCTATTTTTAAAACTCAATGCATCAACCTGACAACGGGCATTTATGAAAAACCTGCAGCTAACATTTTAATTAATGATGAGAGATTGAAAATTTTCCCACCAAGATCAAGAATAAGACAAAGATGTCTACTTTCACCACAGCTCTTCAACATTATATAGGAAGTCCTAGATAGAGTGATTAGATAAGAAAAAGAAGAAAGGGTATTCAAATTGTAAAATGAGGAGAAGAAGGGGGGGAGGAGGAGGAGGAGGAGGAGGAGCGGGAACAGAACTATATCTATAGATGCCATGATCCTATACAGTATACGGAAAATCTCAAAGAACTCACAAGAAAGAGCTAATAAATGAATTCAGCAAAGTTATAGGGTATAAGACCAACCCACAAAAATCAGTAGTTTTTGTATATATCAGCAACAAACAATAAAAAAAAAACTAAGAATGCAATTTCATTACAATAGTGTCCAAATGAATAAAATATCTCAGAATAAATCTAGCTAAAAAGGGGAAATTTCAAAATTTACTGCAAAGCTACAGTAATCAAACTAGTATGGTATTGGCACAAAGATAGACACATAAGTCAATGGACCAGAACAGAAAGCCCAGAAATAAACTCACAATTATATGATGAATTAAATGTCAACAAAGCAGGAAAAAAATATGCAATGGGAAAAAGACAGTCTTTTTAACAAATGGTGTTGGAAAAACTGTATGCAATTCATGCAAAAGAATGCAACTTGACCACTTTCTTACACCAGACACAAAAACAAACTGAAATGAATTGAAGACCTCAATGTGAGACCTGAAACCATTAAAATCCTAAAAAGGAGCACAGGCAGAAATATCTCTGACATAGGCTACAGCAACATTTTTCTAGTTATGTCTCCTGAGGCAGGTGACATAAAAGAAAAAATAGATTATTGAGTCTACATCAAAATAAAAAGCTTCTGTACAGTGAAGGAAATAATTGACAAAACTAAAAGGCAGCCTACTAAATGGGAGAAGATATTTGCAAATGACTTATCCAATAAAGGGTTAGTATCCAAAATATATACAGAACTGATACAACTCAACACCCAAAAAACAAAAAAAGTTCAATTAAAAATGGGCAGAAGACAAAAACATTTTTCCAAACGACATACAGAAGGCCAACAGACACATGAAAAGATGCTCAACATCACTCATCATCATGGAAATGCAAATCAAAACTACAATGAGATATCATCTTGTATCTGTCAGAATGGCTAAAATAAAAAACACAAGAAACAAGTGTTGGTGAGGATGTGGAGAAAAAGGAACTCTTGTGTACAGCTGGTGGGGATGCAAACTGGTATGGCCACTGTGAAAAACAGGAAAGAACGTCCTCAAAAAGTTAAAAATAAAACTATATTATAATGCAGTAATCAACTACTGGGTACTTACTGCAAACATACAAATGCACCAATTCAAAGGCATGCATATACCCCTATGGATGCCTCTATGTTTATAGCAGCATTATCAACAATAGCCAAATTGTAGAAAGAGCTCAAATGTCCATCGACTGATGAGTGGATAAAGAAGATGTGGTATCTATGTATCTATGTATCTATGTATCTATGTATCTATCTATCTACCTACCTACCTACCTACCTACCTACCTACCTATCTAGAATGGAATACTACTCAGCCATAAAAAAGAATGAAATCTTGCCATTTGCGATGACATGGATGGACCTAGAGACTATTATGCTAAGCAAAATAAGCCAGTCATAGAAAGACAAATACCATATGATTTCACTCATAAGTGGAATTTAAGAAACCAAACAAATGAACATGGGGGAGATATAACATACACTATATGTTAACTAACTGGACTTTAAATAAAAACTTTAAATAATAATAATAATAATAATAATAAAAAGAACAACAGCAATAATGTCAATTGTAGCTCAATTTATACAATTTAAAATAAATAAATAATAATTTTAAGAAAAAAAGCAAAGAAAAAGAGAGAGAGAAACCAAGAAATAAACTCAACTACAGAAAATAAATATGAAAGGGATTAAGGAGTGCACTTCTTGTGATGAGCACCAGGTGATGTATGGAATTGTTGACTCACTATATTGTACCTGAAACTAATATAGCACTGTATGTTAACTGTACTGGAATTAAAAATTTAAAAATAAACTAAAATGGGAAGAAGAAATAGAATTGAGAGTTTCAAAATTAATTTATACGTCTATGGTCAATTGTTTTTTTATGAGTGCCAAGCCCATTCAACGGGGAAAGGATATTCTCCAACAGATCGTGCTAGGACAATAATTTAAATATGAGATCTAAAAACCTGAAGCTTCTGGGAGAAAACATAGGGGAAATCTTTGCAATCTTGGATTTGGTGGTGAACTCTTAGAAAAAATTGCTGATTTGAACTTTGTTATTGATGTATTTTTTTCCTTAGTAGGCAATTTTTTAATGACTTTGATGTTCTTCAGTTGATCATTGATATAGAATGATCTCTCATCAGAACCATTAGCTCAACGAGGAAATGAAAAACGTGTTAAAGTTGAGAATCATTTTAACAAGTGATTAATGCTCATCTTAAACATTTTACTTAAACTCAAATATATAAATCTGTATTATTTGGTAAATTTTTGATGTGGCACAAGGCCTTTCCGTTGACATGGGTCTGCTGGTCAAATTTTCATGTAATCTTTCATGAGCGACACATATTGGATTATCTACCATTTCCAATTTCAGTGTCTTTATAGTGCAGGTAAGAACTTTAAGACATTGTTGGAAGTGTTTGTGTTTACCACATTCCAGATATTTATTACTTTTAGCCCCTGTTTTACAGTTCTTGTGCCTAAACCTAATTTCACATCTACCTTTTAAAGTGGCATGTCTTGGGGTGCCTGGGTGGCTCAGTCGGTTAAGTGTCCGACTTCAGCTCAGGTCATGATCTCTCGGTCTGCGAGTTCGAGCCCCGCGTCGGGCTCTGGGCTGATGGCTCAGAGCCTGGAGCCTGCTTCCGATTCTGTGCCTCCGTCTCTCTCTGCCCCTCCCCCGTTCATGCTCTGTTTCTCTCTGTCTCAAAAATAAATAAACGTTAAAAAAAAATTTAAAAAATAAATAAATAAAGTGGCATGTC
Organism: Herpailurus yagouaroundi; assembly: GCF_014898765.1. Classification (NCBI taxonomy): domain Eukaryota; kingdom Metazoa; phylum Chordata; class Mammalia; order Carnivora; family Felidae; genus Herpailurus; species Herpailurus yagouaroundi. The sequence goes on along the minus strand of NW_024412417.1, from coordinate 16,138,107 downwards.
TATATGGAGTCTCTCCAAAGCATCCAATTTAGTTTTTCTTGATGCGATCTTTGTTTTATATTGATATTTTATTGGTTGGGATAATTAATGTAACATACACAACTCTCTTTTACAGTTATAGATGAAACACAACTCTCTCAGAACAGAATTCCATCAGTGGGAATCAGAGTGATTCCCATGTGATATACCATGTGGTCACTTCCTAGCAGAACATTTATCACACTGTAAGAGTCATTTAAAAAGCATAGAAGCACATTACTTTACTGAGCCAGTCAAGAGAACTGATCCAGTTAAGAGGACTTCTGCTTTGTTTCTCTTATTCAGAACTCACTGTGCCACTTTCTCCACATTCTCCACATTCTCCACAATCATGATTCTCCACAATCATGTCTTTTTCAATTCTGGGCGTTTCTGTTGTATGTTACCCGGAGATATTTCTTCTACCTATTCTCACAATCAAGGAATCCTGGATGTGTGTTGTCGATTTCCATTTCTTCCCATTTCCTTATTCTCCTCCCACCCGTGTCCAGCTATCATTTAAGCAGTCGACTGAGTTTCCTATTTCAATGATGCATATTTTTTCTTTACTCTCAGATGTTCGACTTCATTCTTTTTCAAGTCTAATGTTTTGTTATAGTATCCTTGTTTTTACTGAGATTTCTATTCCTTCCTTTCTCTCCTTAATTATTTAAAATAACTTAAAAAATAATAGTCTTTTTGAAATTACTTAGTTTTCTCCTGTTCATGAGGTGCTGATGCAAAGCTTTGTTAGATCTGCTTACTCCCCTCATTGCAGTTGTTTCCGAAAGTGACTAAGGCAAAGGTTTCTGAAACCAAGACTGTCAGTGGTCTTAGCCTGGCCATAGAATTCTACACGGTTGTTCAAGCACAGTGAAAAGTCTGCCCTTCAACTTTACTTTCATTTCCCCCCAAAAGGAAAGAGATATTGTTGACCATATGGCTAGCAGTTTCACTTTAAAGAAGGCAATTTATCAATAAAATAGAACTTAAACCTGAAAATATTTTTTGGCTGTCTCTGTTACTTAAAATATAGATGATTAATAGACTTCAGCTCCAAGCCCTTATAATAGACTTTTAAAATATGTATGTATTATGTATATATGTATGGATGGATGTCCACAACTGGATAGACAGAAAGCTCCTCAGATACTTTGGAAGGACAATAAATAGAATGTTCCTGATCCCTTTTTCACGGAGCTCCTTTTTTTCCCTCTAAAACTTTCTGTCAGAAGCTCCATTCCAGCTCTTTGTCTCGCTTGGTCACAGGCTGTCCCTGTGCATCCGAAAGCGTGAAAACATTGGTGTTCTTAGGTAAAAGTCCATATGGGTTATTATTACCAACTTCATGTTGGATTTTAGTTCTCTATCTCTGGAAACTGATGATTTTTTTTGATTTCATGTGTGTGTGTCTATTTTTTTTAAGTTGATTAGTATGTATTTGTTATTTTGTATCAGCATGGTTTTTTTGAGGAGGGTGGAGGGGTGAAAGGGGATAGCTACGTCTGTTCACCATTTGGCTAAAAATCACTCTCGGAGAGATTTCTAAAAGTAAAATTTCTGGGTCAAAAAACACGTGCATTTGAATTTTTGAACTGCTGCTAAGTTTCCTTCCCCCCGAAAGATGTGCTAATATGCCCTCCCTCCTATTGTGCCTAAATGTGCCTATTGCCCACACACTTTTGAAAGTACCATGAATTAAAGTTTTGGAACAAAATTGTCTCGTGCTCTGCTGTTTAATTTTACTTTTCCTTACTCCTACAGCTTTGAGAATCTCTTCACTTTTATTTGCATTTATGTTTATTGTGTGATTGCCTGTTCATATTCTTTCTGAAAGGCTACCATTCTTTTTAACTATTCTGTTTCCTTTACCTCATTGGATAAGCCATAAATAACAATTACTGATGATCGTGATATTACCTCATTCTCTACCGACGTATAATTAGCAAGAGGTAAGCAGTGCCATTTCCATTTTATAAGGATGACTTTATACCCTGGAAATAGAAGTTAAGTGATTCAACAATTATGTTCAAGGTCACAGAGCTATGTAATTCCGAAATCAAACCCAGGAGTGTGGTGCCGGGGTTGATGATCTAAAAATCTTACCCTGCATAATGAAGCTAGCCCTAAAGCTCATCCTAAACTATGTGCAAAGAAATTTTAAAAAGAGGCAACTTAATTCGGAGTTGGGGTTAAGTGGAATTTCATAAGAGAATTTCAAGATCTTTTCTCTCCAACAGAGAATTTTACCATCTTGGGAGTTGGAACCTATGGACGTGGAGGCTTCTTTCTAGCTGTAAGAGAATGTGGTAAACTGAGGAAGTTCGATGACCACTGTTCAGTGTTATTTAATGAAAGGTTTCGATTAATTGGCTATTACAAAAGACGCCCCCAAATGAAAAATCTATTTCTTGTCCACGTTTCCTAGCAATAATGACTTCCAGCCCCACCTTTTGTGCTCTGAGGCTCTGAAGTCTGCGTTAGTAAGAAAACTTCGAAAATAGGAGGCATTAAGCCGCCTAAATAAGCCAACCAAAGGAATAGTTAGTACCGAAAGCTAAGAAAAGACTCTTTGCTCACCACCTCCTTCCCCAAAGTGTAATTCATTATTTTTGTTCGATAAATATTTATTAAAGCCAGAAGTTAAAGTGGATATATAAAAACCTACCAGGTGGCAGGTTACAGTAGTTTAAAAGGACAGGTGAAAGGGAGTCCTTTGGTGCTTAGAACGGCATCCATTGTCATAATTAGCAAATGTTAGCTTGAGAGCTCAAAATTTAAATAGAATACGATCTTTCCTATGATGACCCCTGCCCCCATCTTTGAAGGTACTCTTGGAGTCTGACCATTGCCAGGCATTAGTTAGACCAATTGTCTCAACCTTTTCAACTGAATAATCTTTTCACTACAAGGGATCTACAATATGCCTTTCGTGTGTGGAAAGAAAATTCATGCTCAACCCGTAAAAACCTAACAGATGGTACAGTAATTTGTATATACATACATGCATGCAGGATATATTCTGGAGAATGAATCAGATTCATGTTATACCTATTTAAACGTTTGATGATATTTAATTTTAATTCATTTATTCATAGTTTTAACCTCTGTAAGAACATCCATTATTTAAATTATTAGACAGGTAAACTGCGTCAACAAAACTGCAGCATTTATTGTGGAAGATAACTGACATGCATGAAGTCATTGTATTAAAATATTGGTTTTCCTATTGTTTTGCACAGATGGTGCTAGTAATTAATATTATGCTATTTTTTCATCGGGGGATTCCCTGTTGACAAAATTCACATAGTATACAATAAATTGCTACATTATGCCATCTGAATAGATGATGTGTGGTTTATAGATTTATTAATAGTAATATATTATTTCAGATGCAAATTATATAATGCTCCTAATGGTCAATGTATTATTAAATTTAATAAATCGGGCAAAGCGATCTATTCTAAAAAATGTTCTTAACTGTATATTTAATCATAGTTGTGTAACAAATGTGTTCCATGCCATCTGGTCTGAAAACAGTAGCAATTTTGATATAGAGGTACTTACATGATTAAAAGAAACAAGGAACAGCATAACCTAACACTTTAAATAGGCTTTTCTGAAGGGGGCATCTCTCCTGAGTGGCCAATAGACACATTCTTTGCCATACCACAGAATGCTAGGGAACCTCTGTAGTATGGTTATAGATGAATACATAATTTTTAAAACAAGTTTAAAAACCCTTCACTTTATAAGCCAGACTCTATTTAGCAAAAATTCTTAATAAGCTTATTAATCACATGAGGAGAAAGAAAAGTTCTATCATTTCCATCTGGATAAGTCATTCAGCGGGACCCTCAAACTGAGGGCCTTGAAAACATATCTGAATTTTACTAGCACCTCCTACAGAGGGCATCAAAAGTGGAAAATTATGTTAATAAATCTCTCCTTATGTCTCTTTTAGAGGGATGAAAATATAACAAGCTTGTTTTATTTCTGAAGGATTTTAATATTATCATTCCTTATTTCTAAAGTACCCTGAAAATGCCATTTTAAATTTACACTCAACTCTCAGAACAGCAAATTACTGGCCAGCGAAGTATCCATTAGCAAACAAGATTTTTTTTTTAATTTTTTTTTTCAACGTTTATTTATTTTTGGGACAGAGAGAGACAGAGCATGAACAGGGGAGGGGCAGAGAGAGAGGGAGACACAGAATCGGAAACAGGCTCCAGGCTCCGAGCCATCAGCCCAGAGCCCGACGCGGGGCTCGAACTCACGGACCGCGAGATGGTGACCTGGCTGAAGTCGGACGCTTAACCGACTGCGCCACCCAGGCGCCCCGCAAACAAGATTTTTAAAGTGAGGAAACCCAGAGGTAAATAAAAGTCACAGTTTTTTCCAGGGCTTTCCCCCCTACAATTAGGACTGGGCTAGAGCTCCTATGAGACCCTTCCCATCTTTCAGAGGGTTGTCTCTAGTTCTTAATATAGAAATATCTTAATTTAGCAGACAGCAGAATACAAGGACAGCCTCAAAATCATCTCTTTTGATGGGATCTTGAAAAATAATACTCTTTCACATTACTGAGTGTCACCTTTCTAGGTTCATTGTTATTCACTTTTGTTTTATGAGGAAGCAGACTCATGTAGTCTAATGTGGGGGACTTAATACATGAGTATCTCTTCTTGTCTGAGGAGCAACCTTGGCAAATTCCCATGGACCGGAAAGGGTCTGGGATTCAGAAGCATAGCATAGGGCTCCCTGCCTGCAGAGACACAGAGTTGGAAATGCAAAAGGAATTGAGCAATGTGGAGTATCATTCTTTCTTAAAAATCAAGTATGCACCAGTATTTACACCCTTCCTCTTCAGTTCTGAAAACTAGTGGGGCATTCTAGAACTTGTGGGCCAAAAATGCAGCTCAGGCATTACTCCTGGCAGAAAAGTGACTCCTATCCATAGATTCACCCTGGAGGGGCTTTTTCTCTTTAAAATGTTCATTCTAGGGGTGCCTGCGTGGCTCAGTCAGTTAAGTGTTCGACTTGATTTTGACTCAGGTCAGGATCTCACAGTTGTGAGACTGAGCCCTGAGTTGGGCTCCATGCTGAATGTGGAGCCTGCTTGAGATTCTCTCTCCCCCTTGCCCTCTGCTCCTACCTCTTTCTCTCTCTCTAAAGAAATGTTCGTTCTATACTCATCATGAAAAGAATCTAAATTTCCTTTCATTTTAAAACTAAATACATGCTGTGCCATACAACACAATTTTTTAAAAGGCAGTGAAACTTATAATTACAAATATCCATGTCCTGATTCCTAGTCTCTCGTTAATAAATCAGGCCTTTGGCATTGTTTGCCATGGCAAAACAAAACAAAACAAAAACAAACAAAAAACAAAAAAAAAAACCCCAAATGCAACTGATCCCTTAAAATACCCTGGTTTGAGGGGCGCCTGGGTGGCTCAGTCGGTTAAGCGGCCGACTTCAGGTCAGGTCATGATCTCGTGGTCCGTGAGTTCGAGCCCCGCATCGGGGTCTGTGCTGACAGCTCAGAGCCTGGAGCCTGTTTCAGATTCTGTGTCTCCCTCTCTCTCTGACCCTCCCCTGTTCATGCTCTGTCTCTGTCTCAAAAATAAATAAACGTTAAAAAAAAAATTAAAAAAAAAATCCCCTGGTTTGAGAGTCAGCTAGCAATGTATAAAATTCTAGGTAAGAACATTGAAATTCAAATTGTGTGTAAACCCTAAAACGTCTTCTGGAGAAATAAGTTGTTTCAAAATTCATAATAACACCTCATGCAATACGAATGCTTTCTTGAGTAGTAAAAAAAAATCTCTTAAAGGATAATTTATCATTTTAAATAATTAAAACATCTTCTTAACTTTTGATGTTTATATATATTATATGTCATAATATATATATTACAATATAATATATATGCATATATATGTGGAATACCAGTCCCAATTACAAATGAGTACACAGACTACCACTTACGAGAAAATCTTGCATTTGTCAGTCATATTTGTAGTAAAGAGAAAAAAAGTCCATATTTTAGTTGATATTCTTTATGGAAATAAGGCAGCAATAAATTCTATGACCAATGTAAACTTTGAAGTGTTTTTCTAAATTAATTTTTATTCAAAAACTACTTCCAATAATAGTTTAGGGTAATTCAAGGATATTTGGGAAGAGAGATATTATTATGAATAATCTGTGAGTGTCTGTCACTTTTATGTCACAATAATGTATGAAAGAACAAACTAGAAATAGGGCTGAATTGCATGTGAAACCACACATATGAGAAATCAGGATGAGGTTTCCAATAATCCAGTAATAGAGCTCATAGGAAATGTTTCAGGCAAATCTCTATTGTCCATTCTTTTTTAAAAAAAATATATTTTTTAATGTTTATTTACTTTTTACAGAGAAAGAGAGAGAGAGGGAGAGAGAGACAGAACCTGAAGCAGGCTCGCTCCAGGCTCAGAGCTGTCAGCACAGAGCCCAACTGGGGGCTTGAACCCACAAAGCACGAGATCGTGACCTGAAGGGAAGTCGGAACCTTAACTGACTAAGCCACCCAGGCGCCCCATCTCTATTGTCCATTCTTAATGTGTCTATCTTTACACATTCACCACAGTTCTTCATTCAGATTTGCTGACATCACCTACTGTCCTTGGTTTAATCATCTGCATGACAGGAAAAATATTTTATTAACCATTTATCAATCAGGCCTTCCATGTAAATACTTATATTGTTGACATTTCTTTTTTATCACCCTCACCTTTATTGTTGTGTATTTATTCTGACTTAGATTATGAGTATAGAAGTTATTTTAAAATTATTTTTGTTTTTGAAACTTTAAGGAACTTTGGAGACCATCAAAGCCTCACCATTTTCAAAAGAGCAAAAGAAGTGTTTTGCTCAAGTTTCACACAAATAAATTGCAGCTAGGAGCCCTTTGAAACCCAAACACCTAAGCTCCTCTCGTTAAGCTTAAGGGACTTAAGGGACTATAACACAGCTCATGGCTTTGGTCTTATATGTGTTTATAGAAGCACAAATGAATTAAGCAACAAAGAAAAAAGAAAAAAGGAATGGGATGGAGAAAAGCAAGAAAGAAAGGAGGGAAGGAGAGAGGGATCGGGAAGGAAGGAAGGGGGGAAGGAGTGAGGGAAGGAAAACTGGATTGAGAAAATAGAGCTTATAAAAAATAATACCAAAGGACATCTGATAAATTATAAGAATGAGGCCAAGATGCAAAAAGGCACCGTTTTGTACCGTATTTCAATTCAGATATGAATTGGCTAAACCTTCATTATTTACTTTGATTGAACACATATACTTAATTGTGTGTGTATGCACATACATACTTTTTTAATGAAAGAATAGATGTAGGACCCAGAAAATATTGGGTAAAAATAGGAAGGAAAAAGGGCATATTTTATATTTAAACAATTAACTAATGATCTGACAAATTTTTATAAACTGGAGTTATAGCCAGTTGTAAAAATAAAGTACAAGGAATGTATTTTGAATTATATAACTACTAGGATATAATGTATTGACATAATGAAATGACTCATTTTGAAATACCACTGAGAACCTTGTCCAGTTATTCTCTTATTGACCCTCTAAGTTTTTGTCAACCGTACTATTTGTTTTCTCTAAATTCTTAATTTGTATAATCTATAAAACAGAATAAATATGGTGGCAAAAGTAAACACCAAAACTTACAGATGTTAGAAACCCACATTCAAATGTTTTTCATACTCAGAGCATGGCTCTGGAACCAGACTGCATCAGCTCAAATATTGTCACAACCATGTGACTGTAGGTAAGTTACAGGATTACTCTGGCTTCAGATTTTTCCTCTTTAGAAGGGGAAGGATAATACTACCCATATTCTAGAACTTGTGAAGTTCAAATAAATTAGACAAGTATCGCGCTTAGACTCACCTGGTATGTGACCTGCTATCAATAGATGTAAAAATTACTATTTGGATACTACTCGTATCAAAAGTAGAATGTTCCGAAGGAAACTTTTGTAATGTGAGATGGCAGAAAGCAAAGAAGGAATTACCACTAATTTACATGGAAAAACTTTTAGGGTTCCCAGATCCCAAAAATAAACTCTCTTAGGGTTTTGTGGTACCTTAGGACACATCTTGCTAACATATGCACCCAATAAGTCAAAACACGGAAGCTCACAGAGTTCAAAGCTATGGCAGCTTTTGCTGGGGTAATGAGGGGAGTTCCTGGGGGCGGAGCTTGGTGATACCACTCTCGCTGCTCAGGGTGCACGCAGCCTCTGTAACAGCTGGCTACAAAAACTCTGAGCACCATTGCTACCTTTTGGTCTTTTGGTTTCTTTTGGTGAGTGAAAACAGGTTCTAATGTAAGTCTTTCCTAAAAGCGAAGTGGCGTAACGGGAACTTTTGAAAACTGGGGACTGCCTGTATTGTGACATAATTTTACTACAATGGTTCTTTAAATGAAATAGTTTAGAGTGACCAAAATTATGATAATTTACATGAATACGAATTAAAGTAATAAGACTTGTTTAGATGGCTTAAAGAAACAGGAGTAATTGTCTGGGCTCCTGGGTGGCTCAGTCAGTTAAGCTTCTGACTTCGGCTCAGGTCATGATCTCCCGGTTTGTGGGTTTGAGCCCCACGTGGGGTTCTGTGCTGACAGCTCAGAGCCTGCAGCCTGCTTCAGATTCTGTGTCTCCCTCTGTCTCTGCTCCTCCCCTACTAGTGCTCTCTCTCTCTCTCTCAAAAATAAACATTAAAAACAAAACAAAACAAAACAAAAAAACGGGTAACTGTCTTAAAGAAAGTTGATCATATTATCTTTTTCTTAATCTGGTAAGAATACCTGTCAATAATATTTAAGTTGTATGCAACACAAGTTAAAGGCAGGGAAAATAAATGATCATTTTGCCTTGGCACCTGATGAAACCAAACAACTTTTTCATTTAAGACATTGCCTTGAGTGTCATGAAAACTTGCCTTCTGCTTGCAGCCTTCTTTGCCTAAGTTATAAAAAAAAGGCATAAAATTATGTGTTTTCCTTCAACAAATATATTCATCATAATCTAGTTGACTTGTGTTTCAAAAGGTTCTTCGAGGAAATAACAGATTTTAATGAGCAGTGTATCTACACTGAAAAGTAACAGGTACAGCTAGAGGTCTTTATCCAAACAAAGAGTAATACAACACTGCTTCTATTTCTTTTGACCTTTACAGTTTTATTCTAAGACGTTTACTTTGGTCTTATGTTTAGAAGTAAGCTATGTCTCCATTAACCACTAGCATGGTTAGAGGCAGTGGACCGCTTACTATCGCAGCTAACCCTGCTGGTGCCCCTGCTCCATACCTTTTACTGGTTCACATGCCATTCCCTTCAACTCCTGTGGGTGTCACTGCCGTGGACTTGCTGTCAGCCTCTCCAAGTCACCCTCGGGCAACTGGAGCCCCCTCAGCCTGAGGTGCCTGGGAATTCCCTCATCCCCCACCTCCCTTGCTACAGGGCAACCCACACCCAACAATGAAAGAGGAGGGGACACAAAAGCCCAGATCCTCGCATCAAGCAAGGGCAAACTCTATGATGCAACATATGCTCTTGTGCTCCCTTTGGGATCAGGCTGAGGTGAGACTTATCCCGGAGCCGCTTCCTTTTTAAAATTTATTTCCTGTCTATTTTGCTACATTCACTCCAGTACAGATTTCTCCCAAGAGCAAAATTTAATAAACCACTTGCACATGAATCCTGTTCTCAGACTGTGCTTCTAAGAAACCCCCTTAAAACAGGAGCATAGAGGTGAAGCGGTACATGGAGAGTTAGAAATTCAGCACGACCCCTTAAGAGTGAGACTTTAGAAAAATTATCTAACATGCTAAGCCCCGATGTTCTCATATATAAAATGGTGATAATGACCCTTTATCTCTATCATGCATTGTTGTGATTCATAAATGGACATAAAGATACTTAAAAGGGTATGTGCAAATGTAAGCAGTTTTAGTTAGCACTCCTCATTTTAAAAAAAAATTCCTTTAAGATATAAAATACTTATTGAGGAAAAGCAATTGTCCCCACTTTGCACAGCAACCACTTTAAATTACTATTTCTATGTTTTCATACAATGTTAAATGTGATTTTTTTTTCTATTCTGATGGAATTGTGGTTTAAGCCCCAAAGCTGAATAGAAGAGATTTTAAATCACACGTGTGTTTAAAACAGTCATTAAGCTACTGAACTGGAGCTAAAACCTTTCTCCACAGCTCACAGGAGATGCAGCAGAATCAACCCACTAAACATCATAATGCTCTTCCCCATACCCACCCTCCACTGCCTTGGCATCCAGTCTCAGGGTGCAGAGGCAGGAGAGTGCAGAGGTTAGCTGAGAAATCTTCTCCCCCAACCCCCTCTCTTTGGCAATGGTCCACTACCTCTCCATGGAAGCCACCTAAGGTACAGAATTCTAGAGGTTGATACTGTGCCTTGGTCCTTATCTGGATGCTTGCATATTTGGGAGTTTACTCCACTAGAGGGGTGCTGAGCATGGAGAGAGATTCCTGAGAGAGTAATATATGTCCTATATCTAGATAGTTCCAAAAGTAGAAGATTTACTGACACAGTCCTGCACCAAGGAGCAGGGGAGCTGCATTGCAGTGTAGAAAGGCAGAAGAAGGTCTTTGCTCCAGGTAGAGAGTCGTACAGTGGAAATCCAACAGGAGCTACTGATTCTCCATGGCATGGGTAGACCAGATGGAACTGCTGGAAGGGACCATCAGGAGAAAATGCCTACCTTTTTCTGAAGGAGATTTCAGTGAAGAAAGGAGCTGGATAAAAGCTAACCATGACCTCAAAAAATTTTTTGTCACATAAGTCCTAAGCAGATCTGAAGGAGTGAGAGCAAGGCAAAGAAAGCTTCCACACAAATGATTTAGAGCCAGTGATACAAGAGAACCCCACATCACTCCCTCTCCTTCCTTGCCGCCCCCAACTGTGTAGGAGCTAGACTCAAAAGAGAAGTGATAGGTTGGAAGGAATGAAACAGAATCCCTATCCCTTGAGAATCCTATATGATAATGACTGATGTGATCAGCATGGGGCACATAAACACTCTGAAATGGATAGAGAATTTATAAAATGCACTGGACTCAATTTTAATAACAACGAATGACCAGAAATTTATGAAATCTGCCCAAATTTTCATTAAAGACACAGGACAGGAAAATTCCACAGAGTTGAGCTGGAAATGATGATTAAAAAGAATTAAGTCTTTCACAACTAAAAGGCACAACATAGGGAATATGGTCAGTGGTATTGTGATAGCGTTGTATAGTGACAGATGGTAGCTGCACTTGTGATGAGCATAGCATGATGTACAGAGTGGGTGAATCCCTACGTTGTACACCTGAAACTAATGTAGCATTGTGTGTCAACTATACTTCAATAAAAAGGCTTATATCAAATCATTTTATACTCTACTAGTTCAAACTCCTTAAAAAAATTAGCTACATATCAATAGATAATTTGACCTACAAATTATCCAAATTTCGTAAGACTGAAAAATATAACCAAGGTATAATAAGGCATACGGTGAGGGATCACAATGGAATAAGGAGTCCATTTAGGGGTTAAGAGAATGGGTTTTAATGTCAGACTGAATTGAATTGTAATCCCAGTTCTTAACTTACTAGCTGAGTGACCTGGGCAAGTTTCCTACACTCACGGAGCCTTGGTTTGCTGATCTGAAATCGTGCACCAAAGGGCAGATTGACGAATGAGAATTCATTGAGGTCTGCCACTCAAAGGCTGCGCTCTGGTTTCATCCTGTCTGTTGCTGTTAGGTTTTTTCCTCCTGTAATAAACTATAGTTCAGACACTAAGATTTCCCTTCAGCTGATGATTTGCAGATTGTGTGGGCTCAGGGTTTAAAAAGAAAGACATATTCATATTCTTCCGAACAGAGGCTACAGACATTACTGCCTGAGGCTGGATCTGGCACAATCCAGAGCTTCTAAGAGCACACAGGGCTGCACAAAGGCAGGAGTGGCCAGAAAAGGCAAGGATTCTGCTGGTGACTGGACAGACAAGGCAGTGAGAGCTTAGGAATGGCCTGCCTGCACCTCTCCATGCCTTTACCCTGCAACGCTGTGTCTGTCGAGAGTGGGCAGCCTTAAAGTGCCGAATGGGCTACCAGTACCCAAATTATTGTCCTGAATTACATGTAAAATTACAGACTGCTAAGGATGAAACTGTGTTCAGCAACCCTCCCTGACTTCTGCTGTGACCCTCCAAGGAAGACTTGGAAATAGATAAGCAAGCAGGAAGTAAATAGGATAAGTAAGCAGCACAACTGGTGGGAGAAAAATCTGGAAAAGGGGCCATAAAGAAAGAGCTGTATATGCTTCTAGAAAACTCCTCATTCTATGCCATCAAATGAACCAAAGCTTTAAAACTCTTGTCACAAAATATCTGTTTAAAAACTTGCTGTTTCTGCTATTATTAGGATATTATATTCCCTTTAGATAGATTATGGCACTTGCCATAGAGGGACAGTCACTATTTTGAGTCAAGATAATTGGTCACTCAGGGGGCCCTGGGTGGCTCAGTCGGTTAAGCGTCTGACTTCGGCTCAGTTCATGATCTCATGGTTTGTGAGTTCAAGCCCCGTGTCGGGCTCTGTGCTGACAGCTCAGAGCCTGGAGCCTGATTTGGATTCTGTGTCTCCTCTTCTCTCTGCCCCTCCCATGCTCATGCTCTGTCTCTCTCTGTCTCTTAATCATAAATAAACATTTAAAAAATTTTTAAAAAGATCATTGGTCACTCAGTAGTCTGTAGTTCTCAGTGTGGAGTGAAAAGAAAAAGCTGATTTGTTTACAGTTAATACTTTATGGTTAACTTCAATATGAACAAGATAATGTGGAGAAATGCAGATAAGTATTGTTTTCTAAGGGAGATATATTCACAGAAAAGATGATTTTTAAAGAGCAAAATAGAAATATTTATATATGAGGAAACTAAAAAAGATTAAGTGGATTATTATTTAGAAGAATTTCAATTTGAAGAGTGATTTAATAAAAGTATGAATTCCTATGCCAAAGATAACAGTTAAAGAAAAAATAATTGGGAAGAACTTTCAGGATAAGTTGCTTGGATTTGCGTATTTACATTCCGGTACAAAGGTACAGGTAGCAAATTCATGGAAATTGCCATTTTTTGTGAGCCAAAATATAATCTAATAATATCATTATTAGAAGGGTTTCCTTGTTCAAAAGCTCTTTAATATAAGTGGTCAAACAGAAGTAAACTCTCTGAGGTGAGCTAGCTCTTCAGTCTTTATCATCTTTTCATCTTTCCTTGTATCTTATAATAGTAAATATAGATTTCATATTTATTGGAGAAAATTAGCTCCATCATGCAAAGGGTAGTAGTGCAGAATCATAAGTAGCCTTTGGAAGGGAATAAAAGGACAAACAAACATAAGCAAGTTACACCAACATTCTTAGGTGTATCATTGTAGCAGATTGTACTTTCTGAAAAGGACCACAGGAATATGGCTAGTTTCATGTGATCCTTCTCACAGGCTCTTCCAGAATCTTACCATTTTTCTACTAAAAATCGGAATCTGTTTCTCACTTCCCCTTGTAATTGGGTGGTTCTTTGTAGCTGTTTCAATGAATAGAATGTAAAAATGATGCTGTATGACTTCTAAGGCTAAGTCATAAGAGGTAACTGTCTTCATCTGCCTATCTCTCTCAGGAAGTTCACCTTTGGGACCCAGCAATCACATTAAGAGGGGGCCCAGACCACATGGAGAGGCCATGAGTGAATGTTCTGGGCAACAGCTGCAGCTAAGGTTGCAGCTAACAGCCAGCATCAATGACCAGACATGGGAGTGAGGAGTCTTCAGACGATTCTAATCCCAGACTTCAACTTGTCCCAGCTGATGCAAAGTACAGCAGAGATGAAGTACCTTCACAGACCCGTATAAAAATGTGATTCATGAACAAAATAAGTGTCCTTGTCTTAAGCCACTATGTTTCAAGATGGTTTGTTTCACAGCAATAGATAACATACAATCATAAGAACCATATGGCAAGACAAAAGTGGAAAAGTATTTTCTAATATAGATCAAAATACTAGAACAGTTTAAAAATAGTATATAGCCATTGTTTTGGGTGAGCCATTGCTTTAGCACAGTGCTTACCACACAACAGGTACACATAATTAAATTAAATTTAATTTACTTAGAAGTCGCATTCTGATAAATATAATATACAGATATAGATTAGATAGATATATAGATATATAGATATAGATATAGATATAGATATAGATATAGATATAGATATAGATACAGATATATAGATATAGATACAGATATATATATCCTTTCCAGGCCCCATCCTCAAAAGTTTTGTGTTGCAAAAACAGTTCTTTTAGAGGAAATAAAAGAGGTTAGAGCCTAGACATTGACAGACTCAACATAACAATGTTTTTCTTGGAAAGATTTCAGTGATAAATGGATTCTCTAGTTAAAAATGTGTTCTACACAAAAAACGAAAATAATAAAGAAACGACTAAGAAAATCCTAAGAGTACTGACCAGTCTGAAAGAACTTATAGACCATGAAAATGTGCTTCAAAATAAGTCTCAACTATAAATAATATAATGAAGAATCATCCGAGAAACCAATCATTCGAAGTGGCTAGATGTTTGCATGAGCCAACAATAGGCTTTTTCCTATGTGACTACTATATCATCTGGAGAGGCTGGAGTAACACAAATCATTTCTCCTTATTAATCAGTGGTGTTATATTCACGACACTGTAAAATACAGTACTTTGGAACATGTTTGCAGTTGCAGCATGATTGATCCGGATTATTCAACAAAGTTGAACTTTAAATGGCGGCTACAAAAGATCAGATAAGAGGCATATCTTATAAATTGCCTCAGAAAATTGTAGTTCAGGAAACAGTGAGACTTTCCAAAATGCTGCTACTAGTACTACTATGACTACAACTACAAATAACAGTACAATTTGAAGAAGAAGAAGAAGAAGAAGAAGAAGAAGAAGAAGAAGAAGAAGAAGAAGAAGAAGAAG
>NW_024412417.1:16057860-16122960 GCF_014898765.1 Herpailurus yagouaroundi | reverse complement strand
AGAAGAAGAAGAAGAAGAAGAAGAAGAAGAAGAAGAAGAAGAAGAAGGAGAAGGAGAATGGTCTTTTTAAATAAAATGGAACAAGAAGAACAGGAAAGGATTGGTTCACCTCACAAAACAGATAATACAATGTTAACAAAAGATGGAAAGCTAGTATGCTTCTATTTCACTCCCATCTTCTATCAAAGAGAATTACTTTTATACTGGGAATGGTAGAACAAATATGGTTGAGGGAATTGAAACCTAACATAGACACTTAGGTTGTTTCTACATCTTGGCTATTGTTAAAATATGCTGCTAAAAACATGAGGGTGAAGATATCTTTTTGAGTTAGTGTTTTTGTTTCCCTTGGATGTGTTCCCAGAAGTGGAATTGTTGGATTCTATTTTTAATTTTTTGCAGAACTTCCATACTGTTATCCATAGTCGCTGCACGTTTGCATTCCCACCAACAGTGCAGAAGGGCTCCCTTTACTCCACATGCCTGCCAGCACTGGTTATCTCTTATCTTTTTGATGATGGCCATTCTAACAAGTGTGAGGTGATAGCTCACTGTGGCTTTAATTTGCATTTCTCTAATAACTAGTGATGTTGTTTTCATGCACCTGTTGGCCTTTTGTTTATCTTCGCTAGAGAAATGTCTATTCCTTTTTACATTGGGTTATTGGGGGGGGGGGTTGCTGTTGAGTTGTTGGAGTTCTTTATATATTTTGGATATTAACCCCTTTTCAGATATATGGTTTGCAAATATTTTTCCCCATTTTGTTTTTCTGTTGATGGTTTCCTTCACTGTACAGAAGCTTTTTAGTTTGATGTAGTCTCACTTGTTTATTTTTTATTTTGTTGCTTGTGCTTTAGGCATATATCAAAAAAAATCATTACCAAGACCCATGTCAAGGAGCTTTATTCCTATGTTTTCCTCAGAGAGCTTCATGGTTTCAAGTCTTACATTTAAGTCTCTAATCCATTTTGAGTTAATTTTTGTCAGTGGTGTAAGAAGTGGGTCCAGTTTCATTCTTTTACTTGTGAATATCCAATTATCGCAGTATCATTTTTTAAGACTGCCTTTTCTCCATTGACATTCTTAGCTCCCTTGTCAAAAATTAGCTGACCGTATATGCCTGGGTTTATGTCTGGGCTCTCAGTTCTGTTCCATTGATCTATATGTCTCTTTTTATGCCAGTACTGTATTCATTTGATGACTATGGATTTAGAGCATAGCATGAAATCATGAAGTGTGATATCTCCTGTTTTGTTCTTCTTTCTCAGGATTTCTTTGGCTACTTGAGGTCTTTTGTAGTTCTGCATAAATTTGAGAAGTTCTTTTTCTACTTCTGGAAAATACATCATTGGAATCTTGATAGGGATTGCATTGAATCTGTAAATGGTTTTTGGTAGTACTGACACTTATTTTAAGAAAATTAATTCTTTTAACTAATAAACACAGGATACCTTTCCATTTATTTGTATCTTCTTCAATTTCTTTCATCAATGTCTTGTAGTTTTCAGAATAGAGATTTTTCATCTCTTTAGTTAAATTTATTCCCAAGTAAGTATTTTGTTGTTTTTGATGTATTCTAAATGGGATCAATTTATTTCTTTTTCAGAAAATTTGTTGTTAGTGCATAGAAATGCTACTGGTTTTTTCATCCAAGTTTTCATTTAAATTCCATTTAGTTAACATGCAGTGTAATATTAGTTTCTATGTAGGATTTAGAGATTCATCACTTACATACAATACCCAGTGCTCATCACAAGTGCCCTCCTTAACACCCATCACCAATGTCACCCATCCCCCACCCACCACCCCTCCAGCAACCCTCAGTTTGTTTTCTATAGTTAAAAGTCTGCTTTATGATTTGCCTCTCCCTCTCTTTTATCCCCTCTGTGTTCATCTGTTTTGTTTCTTAAATTCTACAGATTTGTGAAATCATATGGTAATTTGTCTTTCTCTAACTATTTCACTTTGTATAATACTCTGTAGCTCCATGTCAGGGCAAATGACAAGATTTCATTCTTTTTTTTATGGCTGAGTAATATTCCATTATAGATATATATAATATTCCATTATATATATTATATACATAATACATAATATATATACATATACATATTATATACATAATACATAATATATATGCATATAATATATATAATAATATATATTATATAATGGAATATATATAATATATATGGAATATATAATACATAATATTCCATTATATAATATATATTCCATATATATGTAATATAATATATAATATATATATAAATAATATACAAATATAATATATATAATATATATAATGGAATATATAATGGAATATTATATATAATGGAATATATTATATATATAATGGAATATACTACATATATATAGTATTCATATATATAGTATTCATATATATATAATATCTGTGTGTGTGTGTGTGTGTGTGTGTGTATATATATATATATACACACACACACACACACACATATATCACATCTTCTTTATCCATTCATCAGCCAATGGATATTTGGGCTCTTTCCATTATTTGGCTATTGTTGAAAATGCTGCTATAAACATCAGGGTGCATGTATCCTTCCGAATCAGCATTTTTGTATCTTGTGGGTAAATACCTAGGAGTGCAGTTGCTGGATTGTAGGGCAGTTCTATTTCTAACTTTTTGAGGAATCTCCATACTGTTTTCCAGAATGGCTGCACTGATTTTTTAATGTTAATTTTGTACACTCTAACTTTACTGAATTTATTAATTAGATCTGACAATTTTTTGGTTGAGTCTTTAGGATTTTCTAGATATAAAATCATGTCATCTGCAAATTGAGACAATTTTACTTTTTCCTTTCCAATTCTGATACTTTTAATTTCTTTTTCTTGCCTGATTGCTCTAGCTAGGACTTCCAGGACTATGTTGAATTGAAGTGGTGAGAGTGGGCACCCTTGTCTTGTTCCTGATCTCAGAGAAAAAACTTTCCACCTTTTACCATTGACTATGAAAAAATTTTTCATTTCTACCTAATGTTTGAATAAAAATACCTGATACTTACTTATACATGTAAGAAATAGAATACACACACATGAATCCTTTCTTTACCCTGCTCTCCTCTTCCAATATTTATCTCATATAAAATAATAACCAAATGGCAGGAAAGGATGCTAACTACATGACACTACCTGTGTTTCAGGAAATACGCTAAGTGTTTTCGTATTTTTATTGTCATAACAAATCTTTGATATAGGTATTATTTTTCTAATTATTACTAATGAGGAAATTAAGGTCTCATTATTGACGTCATAAAGATGACAAGTGATCGTCAGAATTAGAAAAACAGCTGTCTTTTGTTAGTCTGCTTCCTTAATAGTTTGAAAGAAAACACCCAAACTTCTTTCAGTCAATCAAGCCTTCAGTATCTAGAATGCTGTGGAAAACATCCTAGGGAGATTTCTAAAGCGGCAAACCATGTTTGGTTTAAGTACCATTTTCTAGTCAGGTAGCTGGAAGAGGCCTTTCCATTGTTCCTCTTGATTCTTCAAAGCACAACTTTGTGTTTGCCGAGAGACTGTGACTCCTATTTTAAAATACAGATTTCTATACTGTATTTTAAAAATTTGAGTGCCTGTGGGGTACCTGGGTGGCTCCGTTGGTTAGGCCAACATTGGTCTGACTTCGGCTCAGGTCATGATCTCACGGTTTGTGGGTTCAAGCCCGGTGTCAGGCTCTGTCTGTCTGTCTCTCTCTCAAAAGTAAATAAACATTAAAATATTTAAAAAAATTTGAGTGCCTGTTTTCAAGATAACATATCCATAAGCTGTCTGTGCTTGAGAATCACCAATTCGAAAAACATCCTCAGATATCTTTAAAGAAACAAACTCTAGGTTAATATGAAAGAATAAGTGGAATGTGTTTCCTTAGAATTAGGCAAAACTATGGAGATTTTACCACAAATTGTTGCTAGGAAAGGACCACTTCATAGATTTCAGCAAGTCCAAAAATTCCAGTCTCTTCAGTGCACAGAGCAGTGTGGGGATGAACAGGAGGTTCTCAATGGCTGCCTCTTAACTGATGAGTGCCAATATTCAGTGGCCCATGGTGATATCTTATGAGAAGATGGGGAGAGGAACAATTATATTGGATAGTTTGGGCACAAAACGGAAGAGGTTAAGGGCCCTTTGAACCTTGTTCCTTATCATGAGAACCACCTGACCCAAAAGGATTGAACAGCAAAGGGAAAAGTGTTCAAGCCCACTAAGTTTGTTCCCAGGACTGAGTGAGTTTTAGCCCCTTGGAGTTGGGGCAAGAGAAGGCAAAGGATCAAGAAAAGACTCATTAAATATTTCACTTGTGAAGATGTCCGTCTGTGAGGAAGATGTAATTGATATGTTTGGCTTTTTGGAATAAGCATGGGATAGGGGTACCTCATGAGCAAAAAGGCAACTCAGAGGTGGTAAACAGTTCAATTCCATCCAATTATAAAGAGAAGAGGAAGGAGAAGGGAGACGATGAAGGGATCCATCCATCATGCACAATACAAATAAAAGGCTGTCACTCATTTTCCTAATGTCAAAAAAAGGAACTGTTTAGCAATCTTTGACACCCAGGAAATCATTTGTAATAGCCTTCTTCACTTTTCAATTCATCCTTAAATTTAAAAGAAAGAAAAAAAAGCCATTCAATTGTTTCTATTATAAGTCAGTTCATCACTTATGAATCCATGTCAGTGTCTTAGTTTTTTCAGCAGAATAGCTAATTCATATCGTATTTGCCGTCACCACTTCAGAGTGAATCACTGCTGTTTGATTTAGCCTGTCATCTGACACTGAGCATCTCGAAGCCATTTGCATCACTGTTCCCGTTCTGATCTGTACAGATGGTAATAATTAGGAATGTGATACTTTACATTTATTTAAAATACCCCGTGAATCTACAATGTAATAATAAAACCAGCATAACTTCTTTTTCACAGGAAAAATGCGTGCTAAACTATGTGAACTAAGTTACAACTATTAATTGTATATAAAAAATCATAATGATTTCAGGGTAGAAATAGAACATATAATTTTATAAAAACATAAATTCCCATCCATATATTTGTAACTATCTTCTATATTTAAAATATGAGCTCAATGCATACTATAGAAAATATTTTTTAATTCATAATTTTTATTTCAAAACAGAATGCCCAGGAGAAGTTTCCTCTCTCCCCCTATATACCTGCAATCTCTAAGTCCTTTTAATTCATGCTTTTAAATGAAAGGATTGAGTATACAAGGTCAGTGAAAATGTTATTTATGGTTGAAATGTTTTTGCTACATCTATTTTAAGAAGGGTCATTTTTCATTTCATTTTTTTTAAATTGCTTTAAAGTGTTTAGCTGACTATACAAAATTACTCAATGTGCAACTAGCAGTTTCCTTTATTTCCAAGCTCTGGGTAGCCTAGGAATTATGTAAGATTTTATAATTAAGATGATTGCGTTAAAAGTGTATCCTTTAACTGTTTTTATATTTATAGTATCCATCGCTATGTTAATTATTTTACTAGGGCTATAAAAAAATCTTCCTCTTAAATGTGTTTACCTCTCTATTCATTATGGTTTACTTCTGAGAGAAAAATACAATGTCAACATTTAAAGCACTCATTCCTAATACGTACCTTTGTACCCAATGCCAGTATTTTGTGTTAAGATGGCCCGTAGTTATGAAGATTCTTGTGTCATAACTGATATCTCCAAAGAATATCACTGCTCACTGTCTCATTTTCCCTAGGAAATGTACCCTCAAGTCAGTTTTTTTTTTTTAAATTGTGATTATTATTATTTTGCCTTTTGAGGTCCTGCTAAATGCAAAATGCACAGGCCCCACTCCCTGGTGAATATTTTTAGATCTTTAGATTTCCATTTTCTTTGCTGGTTGATATTAGCAAGTCTTCTCTCCAAGCTAAAAGAGCGCGTCAGCTTTGTTGTGCAGCCCAGCAGAAACTGCAGATATTTGAGCATCGAAACACAGGAAGAAAGCCTTGCGGAAGCTAAACTAGAGTATCAAGGAAGCCTCAGTCCTGGCAAGTGCTAGATGCCAGGAGTCAGGGAATTAACATACAACAGATTTAAAGATCAAAATCTAAAACCTCAACAACTAAGCAAGGTTTAGCAAATGTTATTTGGAATGGCCTGAGTCCTGTAGCTGGAAGTTTACGTTATTTGTGATTCTTGAACTGTACACTTTGTAGAATGACTTCAACTACTGATGCTTTTCTAAGCCAGAGGAGACTTCAAAGTGTAACTATTTACAAGTTAAAATGAGAAGGAATCACGTCTCTCAACGTTAAGAGTTTATCAGAAGACTGAGGAAAATAGTCAAAACAATGACTACCGAGAGATTATCAGTATGATTTTTATATTCTTATTATTGTCCAAGGTCTCCAGGTACTTGAAGAAGAAAATTAAACAAAACAAACATTTCATTTGTAGGTAGACAAAAAAATAAATGACTAACCTTGACTTCCATCAGCACACAAAATCCTACACAACCAATGACAGACTTCATTGTTTAAAGACTACTTGGGGACGATGAAGAAAAAAGATGATGTAATCTAATAAGTGATAAAGAGAGATATAATATTCTCCACTGGAAGGCATTCCTATCATGTCATATCAAAGTCTAGCAAAACGTTGAAAGTTAGAAATGTTATCAAGCATTAGCAGGCATTTAAAGAACGTCTCTTGAATATTTCTAGCATAAAAAAGTATTTCATGTGATGTAAATGAATGGTAATTTTCTGACTTTAAAAGAGAGCTGTGCCAGTACATTTCAGCGTTCTGGACCCAATTCTGCAAACATGGAGACGCTTTCAATTTGCTCTGCCTGCCTTCCCGCCTTAGATGGCTGCGATTGCAGCGAAATTAATCCATTTAAAAATCTGCGGCTTAAACTTAAGGATTTTCAGTTTTTTCCCCCTTCTCTCTTTTTTTTTTCTTAGAATATCAATAAGTTCCAATTGAAGAGCGGATTCTTTTGCAATTCAGGCATGTGCCGGCGATAACGGGCGAGTTGGCATGAAGAGAGGCAGAGATGGATTAATTATGCAGAGAACATGGAAATTCTGCTTATCATCGGCTAGCAAAGGAGCCCGGCTCACATAATCAGCAAACGAAGGGAGAGGAAAAAATAACAATGCAATGGCACCTTCCAGCCCATCATCAGGATTTTTTCTACCCCCCTTGTAATTAAAAAATAACATACACTTATAGCCCTATCTCCTGTGCAGGCAAGGAGTGGATGTCCACAAAATAATTGCACTGGGATATTAGAGCTGGCAACATGGGCTGTCCATTCCTGCTTGCTTTCCCTCTCACCCTCTCTTTCTCTTTTGGCCTCTCAAGGCACTTTCCTTCTGAACTCAATCCAAATCAGAGGGATGTCTCAGGTGACATGCTAGCTCAGTTTCCAAAAATCCCAAATTGCTACCTTACCATGATCCAAGCAAACATACATACATATATGATAAACATTTGAAGAGCTGACTCTGGGGGAAGGCTTTGGAACTGATCACCTGTGGACTATCTGGTCAATTTTGGCTTTTTTTTTTTTTTTTTTTTGATGAAACCCGTCCTAATAACCTTAATTTTACAAAGTGATGAAATGGTGAAAATGGCTGTGTTCATCTTCTCGAATGATTTCACTTACCTACAAGTTGTGGGCTCTATCTCCTCTGCCGACTCGTTTTATGAATTCAAGTATATGTAGTTAATGATTGCAGTGTTTGTGCCTCCAAATCAGAGTTCACAATTCTGCACTGTTACTGTAAAATCTGACAGCTGACTGCTCTGTATTTCTCTAAATGCCAAAAGAAGCTACAATGAACCTAGTTTATTGCTTTAAAGAAAATAAAATTTAATCTCACACTTGTATCCGTGTGTTTTTCACTTCTGAAAATTAGCATGCAAACACAAATGTTAACCAAGGATACTCCCGACTGAACACCATCGAAGCAGGTTTTGCTGCTTTAATTGTCACCCAGATAATTTGACCTAATTACAAGGCAAAGGTCCCAAGAAGCTCTGGCCACGAGAGAGACCATTTCTCTCCTGCAAAAGTTATTGGTGAGCTAGAGAGACAGAAAAATGAAAATAAACCCGGAAAGACAAATTATGCAACGTATGAAGGAAAGATGTTGTTCCAAAGTGCAGTAAGCTGGAATTAGAAAGCCGGCAGACTCTGAAAATGTAATTTATTCATAGAGTTCCACCAAAGCAGGGAACCAGTGTGGGGCGCAGTTTACACGCTTGTGGGAATGCTTCAAGTGACAGTGAGGGTAATAGATGGGTTTTTTTAAACTAATTATTTCCATGTCTATGCATCTAGACACACACACACTCTAGTCCACACGAGTATCATCAGAAACAAAGACTGAGTAATGGGATCAAGTGAATGTTTGCGAACAGTTTTGGCTATTGACTTTGTTAGTTCCTGAGGGAGTGGAGGGAAAATAAAATAAGAGAAAAATACTCGGGCAGGGGAGTGGGCAGGGTTAAGGGTGAAGGAAGGTAGAGAAGAGAAAGGGAATCCCGGAAGAGAGCAAGAGAATAAAGACTGCAGGGTTAAGAAAAGTGTAACTGTGACAGAATTTATGATTTTCATGTCTAGTCATTTTGTAAATGTATACATACAAGATATATTTTAAAGGAGCTAAATATAAATACACAGGACTTCAGACGTGTATCCCCACACTAAGACATTTTCAGATGGATTAATTCGAGACCACAGGTTCCGTGGGGCAGAGCACAATATACCAGGGATTTTGGAGCACAGCCATAGCAGATAGGGGAGTACGGCTGGGAAAATCTGGCCACCCGTGACCTTTGAATTCCTACCTTCCTACAATTCAGTCCCCTCAAACACATTTAGTATCTTCTTTGACTCAGCTCTTAAATCTGCTCCTAGTGTAATAAAACCTACCACTTAGAAGTTCCTAGATAAAAGGTACTGAATAACCAATGAGAAGCGATGAGTAAATCTTGCTCATACCAATTATCAGACCAAATCTGACTATTTTTGATATTAGAAGGGGAGATGAAGTCAGAGCAAAGGTGATATAAAGTATTATATGAAATTATCTATCGTCTGCAAAACAAATTACTGGACTTTGGGGCTCCTGAGAAACTGATAGTCTTGTAGGATCAAAATACCAAGCTGGCTCAATTCAGACACCAGAAAATGATTTCCTAGAGGCTTACCAGAGGAGCATAGGATCATCTCAGTTAATGCCCAGAGCAGTGGTCTTTTAGATGACGCCCTTGTTGGGTAGTCTCATGTTCCATAACCCTGGCTGCATGTTAGAATCCCCTGGGGAGCTTTTCAAAAATAGTTATGCCTGAGCCCCACCCCAGACCAAAATCCTGGGGATGGGGCTTGGGCAAAGACATATATCTATTACAACTATATGCCTATATCTGTATCTATATTTAACTTCCTAGGTGATTCTAATGTGCAGCCAGGGTTGAGGACCAGGAATCGCCTAGGCCCATTCACCGTGCTCCATTGGACTCCATTTAAAATCCCGAACATCTTCAAGGCCAGAGCAGTCAGCAAACCAAACTAGACGGTCAACACCACGAGGGCAGGGATCCCACTGCTTGTTCTCAGCTTCATCCCCAGCACCTAGCCCACTGCCTGTTACGTAGCAGTTCTCAAAAATGGTTTTGACCGAAAGAAGAAGGCGAGCAGGAGCCAAAAAGACAAAGGGCTTTGTGCCCACCTGCAGTACCTTCCACCCACGAGCCTCGACAGTTTGGAAACCCTCTCAAGGTTTTCTGCCTGAAAGCCTGTGCTTGCAACTTTGTAGAAACAGCACACTTCTATAATCTTTTAGACTTTCTGAAAACATGTCTTAACATCTTTTACAAGAGAAGGTAGATAATAGAATTCTCAGTAACCGTAACTGTAAATGGATTTGTAATCTACCCATGATTAAAATTATTTTCATCATGAAGTAGAATTCTCATTATTGTTGCAATTTTAATATTATCAACTCCAGAGTGTCTTGGTGATTGATAATATAGACAGCGAAACCCTATATTATAGTAATTAAATTGAAAATGAATCAGCCATCCTTATATGTCTCAGTACAGTACCTGATTATTTGAAAACAATTATCATTGCATGCCACCTAATGCCACACAGCACTTGGAGCTGCTACAAGGAATTGTTTGCAGTCACAAAGTTGCTGCAGAGTCGAAATACACAGATAGAGTATCTTAGGTGCCAGGGTGACTATTTTCTCCATTAAAATACATGGCCACCACAGAAGTGAGCTATAACCCAGGAAGAATGCAGGCCTGAGTTAGGAAACCTTTGAACCAAACCTTCGGGCTGAAATGTGCATTCATCACGGGTAAGTCTCACTGACTTTAAAAGAAACCCTTTCTCCAGGAAAACCCCAGAAACCATGGGCCCAAGAGCAGCTTTCTGACTTGAGACTGAGGTTTTTTTTCCTTTCTTAGCAGAGCCAGGATATAATGCATAATGCTTTCTTCACTGGACAGGTTGTTCTTCAAAGGAAATGTCCCTCTTTATAAATTAAATTAAATATTACTACATTTCCCAATGTACTCTATTGCCCTAATTAAGATTTTACAGGAACATGCATTTCTCAACTGCGGGAAGGGGCTCACTCCCCTGCTTCCCTTAATCTGAACACTCACTCCCCTGCTTCCCTTAATCTGTGCCCTCCTGTTCTGTACCAAGCCTCCCTTCTGCCAGATGTTCTGCCCCACCACCCTCCTCATCCACGTTTGGGGACCAAAAAAAAAAAAATTAGGACAAAAAATTCTTCCATACTTGGTTCATTTGCAGATTTCACCAGGCTTGCAAAAAGCACACCTGTTGTGCTGTCTGGATTTCCTTTTCTGATCATAGGCTTCTGACAAAGAGGGGGGGGAAAGAAAGATTTTTATCAAACGCTCTTCACCGGACAATGAATTTTCTTCACCATTTGAATGTATCTGTGGAATGCCTGAGTGATTCATTACAGCAGATTCTGAAGTATGACAATGGGCCGCAGAAATGACTGATGGTATCTTTTTCCTGATTTCATTTCCCTGATCCTCCTCATCCCTTGGCCTGTGTACCTCGATTAATTAGAAACCAGGGATTTTCACTCATCAGCTGATGGGTTTCATGCTCCACTCTGTCACAAATCTGCTGCCTGCACTATCTCTCTTACAGCCGGTGGCTGCTTTAAAAACTTTCCCTTCTTTTTTTTTTTTTTTCCTTCCCTTTTTTGAAGCAATGCTTTGTGACTACAAGTTTAGGTCTTTTAAAGACTCAGACATATTTTTTAAAAAGAGATTAAAAATTAAAGTAAAGAAGATTCAAAATCTCTGATTAAGTTAATCCCCATCCAAATGATACTTGTCCAAAAATGAACTTTTTGAAGAGATAATAATATGTTTCATGGCTCTCAGCTTTCTAAGTTCTTTTCTCAAGACATAATAACTGAAGGTAAAGACTGAGAATATATATAAATATGGTTTTTGTGTGTGAGCACAAGAGCATGTATGTTCATTTCTCACCCATTTTGGGGCATCTATGCTATATGTTTAAACTCAATTGCATTCAAATTACTGTTGAAGAACCCATTTTATAACAGCATCCTGAAATAAATCATTGAACCATTATTGTTTCTGCAGGAAATATTTTATGATTGAAATATGCTCCCCCTTAGGGTATACACCAAATTAAACCACATGATGATATAATCCCCAAGGAAGCAAATCATAATTAAATGGCGTTTAAAATGCAGGATATTTTATAGTAAAACTCACCCTCTGAAAGCTAAAATAATGCTTGAATCAAAGGTGAAAAGCACATGAACGATTTTCACCAAAGAAAAGTAATAGCTACCTCTACTAGAAGGTTATTTACTACAGCATTTTCTCCATATTAATTTACTTAACATCAACTTTGAACCAGGTCCCAGAATTAAAAGCAAAGCCCTCCGTTTTAAAATGCCAGATCCATCAGACTTGGGAAGACAAAGTGATGAGAAGGAGTGCGCATTTTCAGTTTTGCCTACAGTAGAAGATAGCAAGACTGGAGAGACTTCATCCTGGTGGTCATCTTCTTAGAGGTTTTGGAAGTCATAATAAGAGGAAAATAAATAATTTTTTGAGGAGGACCTATTCCCTGCCATCTGAGGATCCATGTGAGGATCCTTCTTTCCATACCTGCCAAGAAAGAGCTCTACACCTGAGAACCATTCACGATGACCAGCAGCAAAGCTCTGGTCACTTCTGAGGCCAAGCCTTATCTCTGACGATGGCTCCAAAGAAAACCACTACCAACTTAGCAGTCCTTTTATTTTTGGTTAAGCACAAAGTAAACGGGGCGACAAGAAGGGCTATGATGCTTATGTTCCAGAGACACAAGAAGGGATACACACAACGGTGCAATTAAATCACTGCAGCACATTTATAGCCATGGATTGAAATCCAAATTACAAAAAATGTTGATTCCATAACTGATCAGTAATGTGCCACAGTATTGAATTCTGTTTCAGACACAAGGCTCAATTTTTCTTGTTTTTGAATTGGTCTACTGCGAAGACTTACAGACTTGAAGTAAAGTAGATTTCCTAGGATTCATATCAATTTCTCTTCCTATGCACTTTTTTAAAGGCTCACTAATGCTTAAGATGGACACAAGAGAGAGGTCAGGAAAATACACCCTGAGCTTATAGACCCATGAAAGGGAATCCATTACTTTTCAAAGTTATTGAAACCTCTTGTTAAATTAGACTTGGCTTTAAGGATGCTTTGAGAACAAAAAACAAAAAAAAACAAAAACAAAAACAAAAACAATCATACCAAATTTCAAGCAATCCCAAAGAAATTAGGGAGTGGGCAAAAAAATTACCTCTGCTTTTGTAAATGAATATTTTTAATATAGAGTGTCACTGTTACTTTTACCTCACCTTTAAGATGGAACAAATCCCTATCATTATGCTAGCTGGGCTTAGAATGCTGCCTACATAATACACTTTTCTTTAGCAGTAATGCAAAAGAGCTATGGAACAGTTGGAGAGTATTTTATTTTAACAACAACACAAGTGTGCTGATAATCTGGAGTATCAGGCCCATCTGTAAATTTCCCTAATTTGCTATGTCTTTCCCTAACACTACCAATATTGTGATAATGCCACATGCTCTTGAGAACCTGCTGGTGCCAGGCACAGGGACTAACAGTCATGAGCAGACACAGTACTGAACATAGGCCTGAAGTCGGTGAGGTGTAGCCTTGCCTCTGACTGACCCTTGACCTCAGCCATTTCACAGTATGTGCTTCTGACAGTCCAGGAGGGGTCACCATTTTAGATGGTGTGTGCCTAATCTATTAGACTAAGTCTAATGTATTCATTCCTTTCCCAGGAATGTTGCCCCTAAATATAGTTTTTCAAAATAATTTAATAGACTACAATTTTTTATCTAATTGGCTAACTCTGAGATAACATGCCTAGAAGATAAGTTTTCTTTTAATATAGCAAATTGGAAATGAGGAAGTGGAAACATTGTCTAAGTAATTACAGTGAGTGATTTACTAAAGTTTGTTTACTAATAAGCAAGTGTAAGTTAAAACCAGAGCTTGCATCAGATGATGATTTCTGATCAAACTAAAAAGGCTTTGCATTCATGTAATGCCAATGCACCGCTAACCCAAAGCATTTTAATAAGCATTTGCCTTATTCTTTCAAGACCTCTTAAGATGACTGAATGACCACATAATGGGCTTGAGCACTGTGTGAAAAATACTCAGATAATTCGTACACACCAGCAATGCGCCAATGGAAGAGAGTCTTTATCTGTTGTTTGTAATCTTTATTACCTTCCTGGACAATACAGTTCACACAGAAAATATGTACTGAATACAGAGATGAACAAGTACAGTGAGTACCCTTAATGTTGTAGTTTTGTAATAAGAACCATCGATATCTTTGTGAAAAATTAGGTATGCTGCACAAGATATCTTAACTATATGTCTAAAATAGGACGGCAACAGTAATAGCTCTCTATCTGCTTTATTATTTTAATATTTTAGACATGATTTTCATTCTTCATTATGTCTTTATCATGCTGACAGATTGTTTCTACTAGTAAATAGATCAGATTATATGAAATCTAAACTCTTGGTCTAGACTTTGAAGTTTGTCTCATTGGGATCTGCCATATGCCTTCTAGACCTTAGTTTCAAAGCTCCTTACTAAGTATCCACTGAACCAGGGTGTCTTGAAAACCTAACATACGTTTTCTTTTGGTTATTTTGATATCATTAACATCTAGCACAGGGTCTGATTCATAGTGTTATATTTTGTTGAATCAAAATGAACAGTGAGGCTGGCCTTCGATCTATCCTATGAACCCACATCTATTATTTTTAGATCACTTACCGGGAATATGTTTCTGTCTTCATCCTGCTCATTTATTAATTCTTATTAAAAAAATTCACTTCCATTAACAATTCCTTCTCAATCCTCATTATTTTTCTCTTCCTTTATCATTAATTCATCCGAACATATATTTGAGAAACATTTATCCTGTGTTAGTCCAAGCTCTACGTCAAATGAGATGTGGGTCCAACACTTGAGAAGCTTACGTTTATTTTACCCAACTTCATGCTTTAATGACAGTTTTTTTGTCTTGATCACTATTATTTAATATATATTAGTTTTCATTCTCTGAACAGATTACAAGTGGCTTGAGGTTAGGAAATGGGGTCCTGTTCTCACTTACTCAGTAACTCTGCCCGCCCAGCTCACTGTTGAATAGAGGAAATGTTCAATAAACTTGCCTATTGATTGAATTCTCTTTTAAATTCTAAGGAAATATTTAGAAGTTTTATCACATTTCAAAAACAAATTCAAAATTGGACATTGAGTATGACCTTTCAGTTAATTATCGTATTTACTCTCTTATTTCTCTGCTGTTTTCACTCAGTCTTGGAAATTGGGAATCCTGCCAGCATCTGGATTTTCCACCTTTGGTAACCCTCATTAATCTTTGTGATTATGGTCCCCATTTACTAGAAGCACCCAAATTACACCACAATTACTAGGAATATTAATTGGAAAGTGGATTTTCTACTTTGTCTCCCTTTATTTGCAATTCTTTAAAGGCTTAAACCCTGGATTACTTTCAGGGTAGTGAAAGAAAAGGACCAAATAAATAGAAAAAGGAAATGTGGAGGTGATCAAAGAGGAATATTTACATTTATGGGTTTCTTTTATTTCTAGGTGCAAATTCGTCCCAGAGAAAAATGGTAAAGATGCTACCATCCCAGGCTGTATCACCCATTTCCTCCAAAGGTGAAGCTTTCCTGGAGACAGCCTTGTCCTGACTTAGGCAACCCAAGGATGTAACAGAGGTGAAGGAAGAGAGTGTCATGTAAAACAGCCAAGCTGTCATAGAAGGACAGATGCATACTTGCTTTCATGGTCCTTCACCCAGCCAGTGGCAAGCCACTGCTGCAATTTTATTTACCTTTTGTTAGGCCTGATGAGAACATTCTGTTCTGAACAGATCTCTTAAGGCTGTTTCAAGGGAGGAAAAGAGTAGTGAGTGAAAGATAAAGCATTATGATGGAAAATAACATTTTCCTTTATCTTTTAAAATGTTTTTCATTTGTTTTTAAAAGATGTAGAGAGGAGAACACACAAAATTTTCCCCCAGAATAGGATTTTGGATCCTCGTCACCACTTGATTACATATTTTTCCAATCTCTGTGTTCTTGATTAAAGAAAAATGCATGCTTTTATATTTTTACTTTTTAAATGAAAGCATACACCAAAATTTGGCCCAAGTTTCATAGCAGAAGTGAGAAAATAAGTCAATTCTAAAGTGTGAGTTCCCTGTACCCCTACTACACTTGAGAAGTATCTCCAAGTCAGAGGCATTAAAAGTATTTTTTTCTTCGGGTTATATTGAATCCTTCTTAATTTCCCATGAAGATTTGTATGCCACACATTAGGAATGGTTGGATATGTGTAGCAGGGACTAAGGTCTGATGCAGATAAAGGCAGAAAGTTAAATCAAGACCAGCTCACCCGTGGTGAGCCAGGAACCCGGAAGAGTTGTTGCTGGAATGGAACTGAGTTTGGCAGGAAGCACCTAAGATCCAGGGAATGTTAGTTCAGGGATCCCTAGAGTGCTACAGGAAATATTTGGAAAGTGAGAAGAAACAAAGTGGACTCACATCCTAACTCTGTCTTTACTTTTTATTGGAGTTTTGGTAGGGCTTCATTTGAAAAAATAGAGTTCTGTTGCAAGAAGGAGGAGGAGGATGAGGAGAGGGGAGGAGGAGACACAGAGGGGAAGGGGAATCCCAGGGAAGGATGGGGGGGAGGGGGAGGGGGAGGAGAAGGGATGGGGAGTTGTTGGTAGAAGAAGAAGGAGAAGCAGCAAGAAGTTGTATGATAATCACTTGACAAGAGAAATAGATTTCTTGAGAACTAGACAGAGTCTGGATCACAATATACCCCACATGTTTGTCACAGTACCTGACACATGGTGGGCATTCAATACATATTCATTAAACAGATAGATGAATAAATAAATGAAAGAGTATCACAGATCAGTTGATTATGCATTAAAAAGCTCAATAGATAAACAGAGTACAATAGTTAATAGATGCCCCGCAAGGGAAGGAGGCAGATAGGTAGTACTCAGAAATCTGTTGACAAGAAGCAAGATCCTAGTCATTGTAGCAGAAATTTGATATGTAGGAGAGGGCCTGGGTAGAGGAAGATAGGCCTCAGACCCAATGGACACCTGGATATTTGGGAGTATACTAGAAAAGAATCTGGAGAACAACAACCAAAGCAGAAATCCAGACTAGAAGCAAGATAGGAAAACTGTTTTCAATAGCAACAGTGGGTTAGGGGCAGACTTTCAGAAGGAAGACTTGAGTACTTAAATCTGGTCCTCCCAGTTCTGGTCAAGGTGAGTTCTGGGAACTGGGGGTCATTGGCAATAATCTCAATCATGATTAGGGTTTGGGGTCAGAAGCTAAAATCCAGCCTGGGTTTGCATTCAATTCTTTTTTTTTTTTTTTTAATTTTTTAACATTTATTTATTATTGAGAGACAGAGAGACACAGAGCATGAGCAGGGGAGGAGCTGAGAGATGGACAGACAGAATCGGAACCAGGCTCCAGGCTCTGAGCTGTCAGTACAGTGCCCAACGTGGGGCTTGAACTCATAAACTGTGAGATCATGACCCGAGCCGAAGTTGGACACTTAACCGACTGAGCCACCCAGGTGCCCCTGTGCTCAATTCTTTTCTCTCAAGTTAGGAGGATTTTTTTAAAGGTTTGCTCAGCAATTCCTTTTACCTTTAAAAAAGTTTGGGGAAAACCACAGCAGAGTGAGGGAGATGACTTTTAGAGGTAAGTAAGTAAAAGGGCAGGTGAGTTCTAAGAAGGCATCCCAGACTAAAAACTTTGAGTACC
Source organism: Herpailurus yagouaroundi (assembly GCF_014898765.1). Taxonomy (NCBI): domain Eukaryota; kingdom Metazoa; phylum Chordata; class Mammalia; order Carnivora; family Felidae; genus Herpailurus; species Herpailurus yagouaroundi. The sequence continues at coordinate 16,105,461 of NW_024412417.1, read as the reverse complement.
ACTCGTCTAATGTTTATAAGGTAACCTCCCCATATTCACATTTATTATGAGTGAATGAACTAAGCTCGCCTGACAAAATGTATGATCATCCAAAAAGAAAAACATTCACCAGACTGCCAAAAAATATGGAGATTTCTCTCTGAATATAATAAATATTACAGAATTTACTGAGCAGGGGATATAGATGACTGTGCATTTATTTATTTTTTATTATAAGATTATACAAACTCATGCTACAATATTTAACTAGTGGAAACAAAAGTCAACGTGGTCTTCCTCATTTGGCCAGTATCACTTACAAGAATGTTAAAAAGCATCCTAATATATATGGTTTTAGAAACATTCTAAACGTTCACTTGCATATGCAAGTGTATGTATGTTCACACTTTCCTTACACAAATGGAATCATGACATAATGTATTGCAGTTTGTTTTCGGCAAATAGTATTTTTTCAACTTCTTTCTACGTAGGCATATATAAACCTACAGATCTATGTTATATCACCCATTATGTATACTAAATTGCAATGAACATTTGTTGCCATATTATCTATGTTCATTTATGTGACACCTGCAGGATACATTTCTAAAAGTGAAATTTCTGGACCAAAAGCACGTAGACTTTTATTCATAAGGTCCATAACAATAAATTGCATTTTGTGGGTTTTTTTGTTTCTATTTCACTTAACCCAGTAAAATGAAAGAATATCTTCTTTTGTAAAGTGTACAAATGTTAATACTTTTAAAAGTATTCACTTTATTTATAGTATCAAACCAGGCAGTATCATAGTTAATTAACCAATATAACATCCTTACTAAGGTAGCATTCAAAATATAGTTTTGAATTCCATCTCACAACTGCAGAGAATAACAGAGAGGAAAACAGAAACACTAGTAAAGCAATATTTCCTATTCTTGAGAACACGGATTATTTACAGCCGAAAGTGGTACTCAGCTTTGAAGGTTAATGCTCTTTGTCAGTCAGAGAAAAACAACTGTCTTCACTGTATATAAGTCTATAAAAGTCTCTCTCCGTCTCTCTTAAGGGGTGGGTGTAAGGTCAAATCCAAGATACAAGGTGGGAGGAGTCTTGCCACGGAAAAGCAGTTAGAAGCTAGTTCTGAATGGAAGAAAGGCAGAAGGAGTGGATGGTAGTTTGAAGGACTAAACTTGAGCCTGTTGGAAAAGTGGGGGCTGAAAGTGCCCAGGCTTGGTTAGGAGAAGCCCAGATCTGTGGCCAGAAGTGGTAGCCAGAAATGGTCCTGTCTCTTCATGGATCATATAAATGACTCTTGGTTAAAAGAGGTTGCCCTATTTTTCCCCAGCATGGAAAAGGTGGTGCCATTACTCTGGGAGTTCAGGAAAAGGGAAACAACAAAAATTTCCTTGATCGTGTGTGGTAGCAAGGATCTCAGCAATGATGACAGGGACCTGAAGTAGCAGCAACAGGAGATAAGGAGAAGAAAAGGCTCCTCATATGGACCTGTACTCTTGTGACCCTAAGCTGGGCTAGGTGCTGTGCGGTCGACAGTGATAGCAGGATGGAGAAGGTTGGCTTCAGTGACTTGCCAGCAGCAGAATGTCCTAGGGTGCTGGGAGCAGGCCAAGGGTACAGGAGGAATCAAGTATCTATCGTACCTGAAGCCTCTTTTGTAAGGCATGCCCCTGTGAGTGTCTCAACCTAGCATGTGCGTTGCTGGAGACACGCTATTGGCTTTGTCATCACTGGTGCAAAGTTTACCGATAGCTTTCTGTGTCTAGACTAGGGAGTTGGGAAATAAGTTTTATATGCACTATATATAAACATATACTTGTCATGAGCATGTGTTCTATGCAATCTTTGTCAACCATGGTTTTGAGAATCTACATATGAAAAATCCAGTTTTATCTATGTGATGGTTCAGGTGTGTGTTCTTAAGTAATAGAACACAACAATAGCGTCCCCCTCTTCCATCCTCAGTATAGCACATGGTGTGAGAGAAATTTTTATAGGTAAAAGAGAATCTGTTTCTTTTTTAAACAATTTTTTTAAATGTGTATTCATTTTTGAGAGAGAGAGAGAGAGAGAGCACGAATGGGAGAGGAGCAGAGAGAGACGGAGACATAGAATCCAAAGCAGACTCCATGCTGTGAGCTGTTAGCACAGAGTGCCATGTGGGGCTTGAACCCGGGAGCCATGAGATCATGACCTGAGCTGAAGTAGGACGACCAACCAACTGAGCCATCCGGGTACGCCGAGAATCTGTTTCAATACCCAGAAGCTTAGGTCCAGAAACATGTGTCCTTAAGCTCTACATTTATTTATAAAGAATGACTGTGGCTTATGAATGAAAGAAGGGCAATGGATAAACAAAACAAAACAAAACAACATTTAGTATTAAAAAAATAAACAGTTTCGCCTTTTGTGGTTAATTTAGTGTCATTTCTATGATGACTTTTAACTTAATGTAACATTTTAAATTAGTTTTAATATTCAATGTAATTATTTTTATATTATGCCAGTAATTCTTAATCTATGAAGAGTGATGGAATAAGAACCTAATAAAATTGTAAAGGCTACACAAACAAACAGACAAAACATTTAGGATCACCCAAAATCAGACTCATCATCAAGGGACAAAACTTGCTACCAGGGAAAATGGTCAGTCTGGTGTGGATTGATTGATTACTAATTATTTAAAAATGTATATAAAATGGAATATTACTCAGCAATCAAAAAGAGTGAAATCTTGTCATTTGCAACAACATGGATGGAACTGGAGGGTATTATGCTAAGTGAAAATAAGTCAGTGAGAGAAAGACAAATATCATAGGATTTCACTCATATGTGGATTTCACTCATAGGATTTCACTCATATTGGTTGTGTTAAGAAACACAACCAGGGGCGCCTGGGTGGCTCAGTCGGTTGGGCGACTGACTTCGGCTCAGGTCACGATCTCACGGTCCGTGAGTTCAAGCCCCGCGTCGGGCTCTGGGCTGATGGCTCAGAGCCTGGAGCCTGTTTCCGATTCTGTGTCTCCCTCTCTCTCTGCCCCTCCCCCATTCATGCTCTGTCTCTCTCTGTCCCAAAAATAAATAAACGTTAAAAAAAAAAAATTTAAAAAGAAACACAACCAATGAACATAGGGGAAGGGAAGGAAAAAAAAGATAAAAACAGAGAGGGAGGCAAACCATAAGAGACTCTTAAATATAGAGAACAAACTTATTGTTGCTGGAGGGGAGTTGGGAGGGAAAATGGGCTAAATGGGTGATGGGCATTAAGGAGGGCACTTGTTGGGATGAGCACTGGGTGTTATATGTAAGTGATGAATCACCAGGTTCTGCTCCTGAAACCAATGCTACATGATATGTTAACTAACTTTAATTTAAATACATAAACTTAAAAAAATAAAATAAAATGAGTAAGTAGTTGGGATGTAACGTACCACATGGTGACAATAGCTAAAATTGGTATATTATACATGGGAAACTTGCTAAGAGTTCCCGACACAGGAATTTTTTTCTTTTTATTGTACTTATATGAGACGATGGTTGTTAACTAAATCCATTGTGGTAATCATTTCACAGTATATATAAATCAAACCATTCTGCTGTATGCCTTAAACTTACATGGTGATGTACGTCAATTATTTCTTAATAAAACTAGCGAAAAATGTGTCTTGATAATGGATTTTCACAATGTGTCCCTCTCTCTGCAGCACTGGCTTTTCAGCGTGGGTGTTTTACTATGACATTACCCATCAGACATTCCCTGGCTCTCCTTCCCAGGATTTACTTTTTATGGTCATATTATAGCTTTTAGAAACTAGAACCTTAGAAGACTGGGGTCTCTTTGACCTTTAGTAGCCCTCACCTCGCCTTTTCGTTCTGCCTTGGATTTCCCCACCGAAGTAGGTTCAGACAGCCCTCCAATCAACCAGCAACAAGTTCAAATATAATTATGACAAATGCAGGGTCTGGAAACCCTGCCTGGTAATTGACTTTGAAAGAGACTTAAAGCTTCTTACAGAATCAAGCCTATTGTAATGGGGCATGTATTGTAATAGCAACTCCATAATTGTCCACTTCAGTTCAGAATTGAGAAATGCACTGTGCATTCTGAATTTGCTTTTAATAAAAATGTGTTTTTACCCACTATTCCAAAACTTATTTGATAATAAGTTTTCCAGCTTACCTAATATTGTAAAGAAATTCCAGACATTATAGAGTTGTCATCTCATCCAGATAAATCATAACTTACCATATTTCAGCATACAACTAACTCTCCATAAAAGTAAAGCCTACTGTATCTCCAATGTGACTGCTGTACATTCTCGTGCCCTAGAGTAGGGCTGAATAGACAAGGATTCCTCCCATTTGGACACTTTTAAAAGCATGTTCGCTCTGTCCCTATTTAAATATAAGTTCTCACTGATGGCATGCCTAAAATGATTTTTTAATAATTTCCAAATTATTCCAGTAGCTCTTTTTCATTGTTAAGTCCTTTGTGTTCAAAGGCTGCAAAGCACCTGTCTTGCACAGATTTTTCTTTTTGTCTACATAATAATCCTTAGTTTGCTCCAGATTTTTCCTTCCGAACTTGCCATGGGAGAACATTTCCAGAATCTTCAACACTTCATGAGCTCTATACCTTAGCCTTTTCCCTTTGAATACAGACATCCTTTATTAAAGGGGGCATTGTGGGGACTAGGCAAGGTTTGGGATCAGTGAAAGGTCCTGTTCTGCATCTTTCAAGGTAGGGTGGAGTGCATGGGAAATGAGATTTGTACTTACAAGATGACAAGTTTTACCTTTTTCTTTAACCTTTTCTTTATGTGCTGGCTTCATAGAGAGTGAAACACCCAGAACCCTTATAAAAGAGTATCTGTCTGGCTCAAAGGCCTGAGAAAGTATGCTACTATGAGTGCCTCAAGGACCTTGTCATAATACAGGTGTATTTATAACACACTCCCATTCTCAAAGCTCACTGACTGTCTGGGCTCTATACTGGGACCCGTCAACAACATCCCTGTGGATGTGAACTGGTTGTAGCTTTATATATTAAAACTGCAGAGAAATAGGGCATTTTCTTTGCTGGCACTGTGTAGAAAATATCAGCTTGTTTTTGTAACTGTTGGCCTATTTATTTCACAGCCAGTCTCAGAAAATGGGCCGGCTCCTTACTACTCCCACACAATATAAGAGCTTGTTTCCAAAGAGCAGAGAAAATTGACTAAGATCCTTGGTTAGATGACAGATGGATTCTGTCGCTTTGCCAGAGACGTGAAATTACAGGTGACACCTGATATGTGATAATAAAAAGCACCCACCCAGTAATCAGCCCTTGGCCTTTATTTTTGTGATGTCATCAGCATGCAGGTGGCTTACTGGGGATCTTGAATAAAATACTGAGCATTGTCAAAGGGCTCACATGGACAATTTTTATCTCCCCATCTGTGTGATCTCCCATGTGATGAGCTTGGACTACAGCCATTTCCATCTCTGTCTTGGTTTACAAAAAGTTATCAGAAGGTTGTCTGTGGTTCTATTTATCCTATTGTGTCCTTTGTCTTGAAAAAATCTGAAGCCAATAAGAGATTTCAAATTATATCATCAATGGTAATATCAGTACATTTAGAGCTAAATTTGTGTACTTTATAAAAATATAATCAGTAAGACATATGAAGTGTAAAAAATATCCACATAATATCAACCTAGATTTGGAATGTTCATTGTGCTCAGAAGACAAACTCCTGGCTTTATTTATTTTATAGGGTTGTTTCCTACAATTTGGTGGCATATTAAAAATATGCCTGAGGTGGGGCACCTGGGTGGCTCAGTTGGTTAAGTGTCCGACTTCGGCTCAGGTCATGATCTTGCGGTCCGTGGGTTCAAGCCCCACAAAGGGCTCTGTGCTGACTGCTGGGAGCCTGGAGCCTGCTTCAGATTCTGTGTCTCCCTCTCTCTCTGCCCCTGCCCCACGCATGCTCTGTCTCTCTCTGTCTCTCAAAAATGAATAAATGTTAAAAAAATTAAAAAATATATTCTGGAGGAAGTGGTGCTTTTCCTGTAGCTCTTGGGAAGTGGGGCTATTAACCTATTATTTATTTCCACACAATTCAACTATCTCTCTTTAGAAAATACAAGAAGTTCATTTAACTTGAGGTCTAATAATAAAGTAACAACCACACAAAATTGTTAAAAAAAAAAAGATGAGCTAAGACATAAACTCAACCTCTCATATACAGTGATGTTATGAATTGTAAACAGTTTGCCTCAGGGAGCTCTCTTAAGTTAATATCATTAACACTATTGGAGCCTCTGAAGCACCAAGTACAGATGCTATGTCCCTTAAGACCATCAACTGGTTTAAAGCTTATGAACCCCAGTGAGCTGGTTTATTTCATCACTCTCAATTCATCAATAAAGAAAGGGAGGTGCAGAGGTAATGCTAGGGACTCAAGTTTGCACAACTATAAATAGCAAACCCAAAATTAAACTCAAGCCTCACTGATTTCAAGGCAATGTTCCTAACCAGCATATCATACTGGTCATAAATAGCATGCAGGTACAACAAGAAAGGGTTTCAGATGTTATGTTCTAATCTCTCTTCACTAAGACATGAGTAAACCCCCTAGTCAAGGGCATTAAAGGAAATATGTTGTCCTGGTCCTTTGTTCTATTATCACCCTTCAGTTTTATCGTCCACTGCTTGTCTTCTGTGCCCCATGCCAGCCCATGTCCTGCACTGAACTGGGCAATCCTTCTATCAGTGTGATTTACAGACAGCCAAGAACTCTTAGCTTTCCACTGGTAATTGCTCAAAACCCATATGTATTATAGAGAATTATCATTAAATCATTTATGTGGTGGCAATTACATTGTTTGTGTTCATTTCTTGTTTTATTTTCTTTTCAGAGGAAACTACTGAATAGATATATATAAATTTTGCACTTTAAGGAATTCCACTATTCCCAATCTGCAAAACTGCTTACTTGCTCTATTATTTGTGTGTGTGTGTGTGTGTGTGTGCACGCACACTTGCGTGTGGAGGGAATTTTAGAATACAAAGGGTGTAGCATGAACTGATTTGGTTTTTAGAAAGAAAAGAACAATTTCTGGACTGCATACTGCATCAGAAAATGTTCATTAAGGGGTGCCTGAGTGGCTCAGCGGGTTAAGTATCTGACTTTGGTTCAGGTCAGGATCTCATGGTTTGTGAGTTCGAGTCCCGCATCGGGCTCCGTGCTGACAGCTTGGAGCCTGGAACCTGCTTTGGATTCTGTGTCTCCTTCTCTCTCGGCCCCTCCCCCACTTGTGCTGTGTCTCTATCAAAAATAAATAAATGTAAAAAAAATTAGAAAATGTTCATTAATTTAAAAAGAATTCTTGTTTTGGTTATTTTTTGTTTCACGTGATTAAACATCTTACTTGGTTTAAGCAATTTATTTTTAAAAATTTACAACTTCATATGCATGCACACATATAACCCCATATAAACACACATAAAACAAGGAAGTTAAATTTTTAGAATAAATTTTTACATTAAATTTAATGACTATCCAGTTTTCCTGTACATTACATGCTAATAGTTAACACATGGGATAATTTGGACAATTTTTTTTTAATTTTTTTAATGTTTATTCATTTTTTGAGAGAGAGACAGAGACAGAGAGCATGAGCACAGGCGAGGCAGAGAGAGAGGAAGACACAGAACCCAAAGCAGGCTCCAGACTCCGAGCTGTCAGCACAGAGCCTGACGCAGGGTTAGAACTCACAAGCTGTGAGATCATGACCTGAGCTGAAATCGGACGGCCAACTGACTGAGCCACCCAGGTGCCCCTGGACAATTTTTACTTTAAGGTTAAAAATGGTACCATGTATGACATAATAATTAATACTTGAAATGCTTTTTTTGCCAATTTCTTGTACCAGCACACTGGTACAATTATGACATGGTGTCCAGCAGCCTGACATTTTTGTTTGGTGGTTTGTTTGGTTGGTTATGTGTTTATATAAACAGCAATGAATTTGGACAATTCAGTTATGAGAAAAATCCAATGGACTTTTTCTCAGATTTTTTCAGAAGAATGTAAACAGAAATATTTAGTATAATAATTACAATGAGAATAATTCAGAAATAATACAGAGTTATGTTTTAATTATAGCATTTTTTTACTTCACTAGAAGCAATATACTATTACATTTTATTTTTTTTCTCTATGAAACCATTCGTGCTTAATAAATCTGGCATAGAGTCACCTAGGTGCCTTAGTTTGTTGAGCATCCAACTCTTGATTTCCGCTCAGGTTATGATCCCAGGGTCATGGGATCAAGCCCTGCATCAGGCTCCATGCTGAGCATGGAAATTGCTTAAGATTCTCTCTCTCTCTCTCTCTGTCTCCCTCTGCCCTTCTTCCACCCACTCTTCTCTAAAGTAAAAAAAAAAAAAAAATCTGGCATAGAGATATTGAATGTAATGTGAGAATTGTAGGATTCCATAATTGCCCCATGGTGGATTTGGGGTTATACATCAATAGCAACTTCTCAAATGAGTTTACATATATATATATACACACACACACACACACACACACACACACACACACACACATACATACACACACACACACACACACACACACACTCACACACACATACACCAAATAGCCTCATATTCTCCATCTTCAAAATGAAGCTTTTGTATATTGTAATGTCATTTTGTCCCAAAGTCTAACTTTGAACCCATAAAAGGAGCACTTTCAGTTATGAAACATGAAATGTGTGAATCAAATGATACACCAGTAAATAAATCACAAGTGAACCATATGAAGAAATCCAAATTTCTGAAAATCCAAGTAAATGCTAACATTAGGCAGAGAAATAATCAAATATGTAAGGGAGGGGCTATTTCATCTAGAGAAAGAATTGTGGTGATATATGTTTGGGCAAAGAAACCCAACATTTTCAAGTAGATGAAAGAAATTAAAATTGAGAATCTTCTAAATAGAACTTCTATACATAAATATGTCATTTTCCCCAGAGTGACATGGTAGATATCTGTATAAACATGACCAATAGATTCTCATCAGAATCCCAGAAATTCTTCTATAAGGTTTATTGGAATGACACATGATGTAACGTTGGCTAAGCATGAGATCTGATTTCCTATCTATGTAACTTTCACAAATGGACTCTTAGGAGCACATTATATCATTTCCTAATGATTTTTCTTATCAGTTTGGTAAGTCATGCAACAGTTCCTAAAGTACGTATCAGTACACTTCATGCAGACTGCCTTGATTCTGATCCGCACAATCCTAAATAAGAAAAAACTAAGTCATGGGTGAGACTCTCTCAGGGGTGAGACTGTGTTGGCTTAACTACAAATGTATTCTTTAGTCCAGTTATATATATATCTTAGTAAATTTCAGCATCATCTCCTACTGCAAGATTTGCAAAATTGCTAATTGAGCAGAATCTCTACTGAGTAGCTATTGATTCACGCCTAAACTATTTCAAACATTTTAATGATTAAATTTCAAATCATTAAAATGAGTGAAGAGAATAGAAATAGATAAAAATACATTTTACTTAATTTTGACATGTAGGTGCTCTAAATAAACAGGGCTCCAACTTTTAAAATGTAATACATGAATTAAACAGTACAGTACAGATAGGATAACCTGCTTTAGAAAAAATCTTAAGAGAAACAAATATGTGCTTTTTCTTAGAAAATTGAAGTCTGATTTAAGACACTGGATTTTTAAATTCATATTTGGTAATTGTTTCTGCTGGAGTAATGAAACTAGAAAATTAACAGGAAAATATTCCTAGAAAATGATAAAAAGTATATCATATGATCTTATTTTACCTTACTCTTTTTACATTTGTGTAGAATATGAAATTTATGCAAAAATATCTTATTTTGCTCATTAAAACTATGTGAATTCTTCTGCCTTTTATTAGTACCATGTATCTCTTTGTTCTACAGATGACTCCTAAAAATCCATATCCTCCATAAATCCATCCTAGATTGACCAGAAAGAGATTAATGATTTCTACTGGACCCAGTTTATCTCAACCTTGAAGTCCAAGTCCTATTCCCCTTGTTCTTCAACCCCCAACAAGAAATTTATACTTGATTTCTTTGTAGTTTTTAAATGACCAGAACAGGGGCGCCTGGGTGGCTCAGTCAGTTGAATGTCCGACGTTGGCTCAGGTCATGGTCTCAAAGTTTGTGGGTTCAAGCCCCTTGTCGGGTTCTGTGCTGATTACTCAGAGCCTGGAGTCTGCTTTGGATCCTGTGTCTCCCTCTCTCTCTGCCCCTCTCCTGTTCGTGTGCTGTCTCTCTCTGTCTCTCAAAAATGAATAAATGTTAAAAAAAAAAAAAAGTTAAATGACCAGAACATAGTGCAAATACTTTTACTTTCTCTTATGTGTCTCTGCAACCTTCTTATTCTGTGTATAAACCTTTTTCCTTCATTTTTCTGTATCACTGTAACTTGATTCAGATTCTAAATCTCTAAAAGATAAAAATCCTTAGAAAGTAGAGCTGCAGCATCATGCAACAAAACTCCATCCAGTCCTGCACAAAACATTGAGCTCCTACTCTATCAGAAATTGATCAAGAAGTTAGGAACATAAAAACTAATGGGATATAATGCTTGCCCTTAAGATATTTATTTTAACAGAAACAGGGAAACTGCATAAACAACTGTGTATTAGCTTTTACTAAATAATGCTGCAATTACAGAACTCTCAAAATCGTGGTATCTTACTGTATTTCTCACATTAAATATTAACTGTTGTACTTAGGGGTTGGCTTTGGCTTTGTGCCACATCTTTTTCAGTCCAGAATTAAGACTGAAAGAGAAGCCCCTATTTGACACGTGCCATTCTTTTAACATATAAACGGGGGGAAATGTCTTCTTTGTGATATATGGAAACTCTCTTCAAATTCTATTGACCAAAGCAAGTCATATGGCCAAACTTGGTGTCAACAGAGCAAGAGAATATATTCTTCCCATAGTAAGTCCCTGTGAACTACAGGGCAATGAGTAATGATAAAGAACTTTCTTTATATAGTAGAAAACAAAACACCGGAAACAGCAATATAATTTATCATGAATTAACTACATAGTAATATGAGTAAATATGAAATATGTTCAGATCACATAAATAGGATCATCTAAAAACAGCATTTGGCAGCAATAGAAGCAGAAGTGCTTGTGCTGTGTCTTGCAGGTTAAACAGGAGTTTGCTGGGGTGGTAAGTTGGGAAGGTATTCTAGGCTGAGCATAAAGATGTGCATTTGCAAAGACATAAAAGAAGGAATGAGTTTATCTTGCTCAGGAAATGGCAAGCTGTTTAGCATAGTTGTGAGATCAGTTTGTGGTAATAGTCATCTGAGGTTAAATGCAATCTAAGAAATTTTGACGTTACATCCTAAGAAATAGACTGACCATGAACGTTGATTCTTAGCAGAGGAGTATCCCTATAAAATCGGTTTGGGACAAGTCACTAAATACCTTGGGCTCCTGGATTTTCAAAGTGGAAAATGGGATCTGGGGGTCAAAATATATGTCAGATTCTTTCCAGACCTTAAGTGTTATACTTCTATAGTCTTTAAATCATGACTCAATTTAAGATGATTTTCAAAACATTTTAAGATTTTGCTTTCAAAATTTGGATTTCCAAAATCTCAAACATGAAACAAATTTTTTTTCTCATATAAGGGATCCATAATAATTATTTTAAAGCTATTTACATTCAATTAAAAAAACAATAAAAAACTATTTACATGCCTTGATATATAGTTAGAAATCCAAAAGACACAGAAGACAGTTTAGAATAATTATATTTTAAATTGTACTAAGTCATCTGTAAACAAAATATATTGAAGGAATAAAATCCATTCAGCATAAATTTCTTCAGGTAGCACACCTATGTTCTTCAGTTTTTATTTTATACACAGTGAAACATTTTATTTTTTCTTCTAAATAGTGAGTGAATATACAATGAGATATGTGAAATATAAGTGAAAAATTAAATTAGGTAAATGAATTCAAGATTGACTAGCTTATATTGGTAACAAATAATCCTCAAAAGTAAGTACTTTACAATATCAAAGATTTATTTTTAGCTCATGCAAAGACCATCTCAAGTCCATGTAACTCTCAAGGGTAGTCATTCCCATGAGTTAGCACATCATTCCAGGTAGCTTTAAACTTCTGAAACCTGTTATTAACACATTTTCTTTCATTATCACCTTAACAGGATGAAGCTTGAACAAGAGAGTGGAATATCAGCAATTAAATGCTTCTTCCCCGAAGTGACATATGTCGTTTCTGCCAACCATATATCTACTCACATTTCACTGTACAAAGGAAGTCGTATGGTCTTTCCTGACTTCAAGGAGATGGGGACACGCTATGCTCCTGGTGTGCACAAAGATAGAGATGATGGATTGCTGCTGGAGAACAGCAGCAATACCCACCATCCGATGTAGAGCAAGCAAGAAATTAACATTTGTTTGCAGTCTACCATGGGCAAGAACTGTCAGGACCTTTCTCATTTGTTAACTTAGAGATGCTCACAAAAACTTACTGGTATATTACAGTGTCTCCATTTTGTGAAAGCCAACAGACAAGCCAAAAAACCCAAACCTGCCCCCAAAAGATAGAGGGAACTGAACTCACGAATTTTTATTCCAAGACCTTTGCTTTGGACACAAACATGCTGCCTTCGAATGTCTTCACAAGCTTAGAATCAATTAATAAATATTCTTATGTTTATCACTTAAGAAGTCAAGTAGAAATTGTGTCTTGCGGTTATAATTTTTCTCTTTTCTTGAAAACAAGATTTAGGAAAACATTATATTAAAGTAGTTGTGTATCACAATTGCTTGATTCACATGGAATCGAGGAAATCTCCATATTCATTCTAACTTTTTGAGTGTTCTGAATCTGCTCTTTCAGAAGTTATAAACATCTGACTTACTGGCTACAAATTCATCTTTTTTGTGTTTCATCCATCAATGGCCTTGGGAATTAAAAATGGAGCCCAGTTCAGCATAAAATGTGAATCTAGTTACATGAGCCTTTTTTTAAGCTCAATGATAAGTAAAGAGCATTCATACCCATTGAATATCTTATCTCAGTGTTTCAATGCAGTTAGGATGATGGTCTTGCAAGAGAGATTATTCAACATGGTCTATAGATTTTATTTTTAAGTTTAAAAAGTAACCTGCACTGTGGCAAGGATAAGGGTTTCTATATACTCTTGAAGGCAGTCAGTAGCTCTATAAAAAGGCCATGGAATGCATTGCCCCTTTCTTCCCAAAATGACTATTATAATTTTTTAAAAACCTGAATTGACAATGGATTTAGTTTGCATATATTAATATTCACCCAAATTGTCTATTTTGGATATTAAATAAATAATATAGGACTTGTGCATATGAAACAAGCTCTGAGTTGCTGAAATTCTTGAATAAGTTCCACTGACTATACCTCCCTTTCTCTGCATCAGAATATGTCTAGTAAATGTGAAGAAGGAAAGACCATGCAAAGCTCTTCTCCTACCATAAAAATGCTATTTCTTTATTTTAAAAATTTGGAAGATAACTTATTTGAATAAAAAGTAGTAAGATTAATGATTTCTAATTGTTTCTGAAGCATTGGTCTTCTACATATGTTTTGAATAAATATGTTATAAAACAAAAACGTTCTGGTTAAGCATAATTAATATACAAAATTGTGAAAGAGGTCAAAACAGATAAAGAATATTTAAGGCGGCAAATATTTGTAAGGAGGTTTAGCAAATTCAGGTTTAGATAGTGTTGACAATTCATAATGATATATGGAATTCAAGCCCAATACTTGATATGATGCACAGAACGCAACACATATACCCATTGAAATCAGAGGATTAAGCCTCTCATCACAGACTACTAAAGACTTAATGAATTAATAAATTAAAATAACACAAAATGAATCCAGATATTTTAATAAAAAATATTATTCAAAAGATATTGATGTATACTAAGAAATTCACTAATTGTTCTCTTTGAATCGTTGGACTGCTTATATTGCCATCACTTATTGTGTGTTGAACAGTTACCGGGCATGATTTCTAACCTCCCCCATCAACTCTGGAAGTTACCTATTACTATCCTCACTTATGAATATTATTTAGCTGAGACTCAGAAATGTGAGTTGGCATGCACGAAGTCACTGGTGAAGCAGAGATCCAAACCTACTTCTAGGTGATTCTAATGTTCTGCTGTTTTCTGAAAACATCAAGTCTGTTACAGATAATGGCACCCAAATTATCCAAATAATATGAGCCAGTCACTTCTGATATATTTTAGAGCCTCCCATTCTTAGTTTTGTTTTTCTGTCTACAAATCTCTTGCATCTGTCCTCTTATATCAATTGACATTTATTCTAACCTAAATTAGATCATTATTACATTTTGCTTTAATTTCTTTAGTTATTTCAGTCATCTACATACATTAAGCATTTAAGCATTTAACAACTTATGTTATATACTGGAGGTAAAAAGATAATAAAGTATTTTATTACTAAATAAAGTATTTTATTACTAAAACTAACGCAAAATTCTTTGATATTCCTCCCTTAGGAAGTGGGGTCTGTGTCCCCTCTCCTTGATTTTCGGCTCTGTAACTGCTTGACCAATAGAGTGTAGTAGAAGTCATTTTGTGTGTGTTAGGGCCCAGGGCTCAAGATACTGGAAGCTTCTACTTCCTGTCTGATGTGAGAAAGCTCAGGTCACATGAGCTTTGGTCTCAGTCCTAGCTAAAGTCTCATGTCAATGCATCAACCACCAGATATGTGATTGAGAAAGACTTTGTGATGACCCAGCCCCATGCACCAATCAAGAACTGTCTGGGTGAACACAGTCACAGTCAATCTCCAGAACGCTGAGAGAAAATAGTAAAGTAATTGTTATTTTAAGGCACTGAGATTCAAGGGGACCTGTAAATAAAAACCAAAGCCTTATCAACAGTCTAGTGAAAAATGAAGACAAGAAAAATAACAGAAATGAAATGGGGAATTTTTTATTCATCCAAAAAACCTGAAGAGAAAGTTCAATATTTGGGAGAAATACACGGATTAGATGGATAGATGTTTGAAGTAGGCATATTTTGAGGTAGGTATGTTTTGATCACATTGTTCAGGGATCAGGGGTTTGTCATATGAGTTGCCAGGAGCCCTTCTGAGGTCCCATCTACGGCTACTAATACCATTTCCAAAACCAGTTTCATTCTCTTAAGCTATTTTCGCTTCTTTTTTTTCCTGATTATTTCCTTAGTTTCAAAGACATTCCTACTCAGAAGAGACTAAAGTATCTGCTGTCTCTAGGTATTTTAATTCTCTTAGGCTAATGATACCACGGACAGGAGGAGGTGGGGAATTCTAAGAATGAAACCAGGTGCCACCGCAGGAGAGGTCAATGCCAGTGGAATTTCATCAGGCTGAATTGTATCTTTGGGGGGGGGGGGGGAGGATGGCACATTCTTTCAGGAATTTTCAAAATATCGCAATATTGATTTCTAATACCTTTGAGGAAGTATTTGTCCTCTTAACTAAAATGGTCTTCTATAATATTGCTGTTTCCAGAAAAAGGAGATTCGTGTCAATGAAAAACATAGAAAACAGTATTATGTGTTCATATGTAATTTCCAAAAACTCTGAATCAGAAATTCAACATTTTTTTGGTCTAATTTCTGTGTCCCATCCAGACTGCTTTGCTGATTCAAAAAAAAAGAAAGAATAGAAAAATCACAGTGTATATCAGATGAGCAACTCATTTCCCTGGCATGTCAAACAACAGAAGATCTGCTTTTCTAGAAAGCTCTAGGTTGTTGTCTTTTTTTTTTTTTTTTATTTTAATGGTTGGTTATTCTTGTTGCAAGTAAAAACACCCTGCATAAAATATATTAAATAATAGATGTTTAATTACATTTTAAATTAAATGTAAATCTTGAAAATATTAACAAATTGGTAATTGCAGGTTGTTTCACAATTTTGCTGAGGCAGTTAGAAACATGCCATAGTCACATATTCATAAGGAAGGCACACAGTGCAAAGAGCTGAAACTATTTAAAAAATTCAAAGTAATAGTTTATGTAATTATATTGAATCAGAGAAGTCCTGTTACTTTGTTCATGGCTGGGGAAGAGACCTTATGTAAGACTGAAATGAAACATTATTACCGTCTCACTTACTCGTCTTGGAATTGGTTTAGTGATTACTTCAACATCGACATCAGTGAAAAACATTTGACATCTGGCCTAGAAAATCAGACAGTAGACCATAGAGACTTTGATTAAAAAACTTCATGTAATTTTCTCCAATCAGTAGCTTGGCCTGTTCTTTTATCAGAGTGAAGGTTGCTCTCATCACCTGCAAATTTATACTAAAGCTTTAAACAAACAAGCACAAAACTTTTACACGAAAATCCCCTCCTGAAGGAATACTTCCAGAGGAACCTGATGATTAGCTGTGCTGATGATTTGATCTCTTCAGTGTGAGACAAGCCTGGAATCTTTTGTATAATTTTTTTATTCGAGTTATGTGTATGCATGTATAAGTGTGTGTCTGGCCTTCATCTCATAAAGCATTTGGGGGAAAACTCTACATAAGCGGCTATTGCTTGCTGGAAAAAAAAAAAAACAGACAGCTTCTTTCACATCATCTGTGTGCCAGGCACTATTCTGAAGTCAGAAATCATGCAATCCACTAGGGTTCTGTATGTTTAACCTCCTATAGAGCAGAGCCATTCCCATTACTGAGAAGAATGAACCCTTAGCGACACAACAATAGAGATCCTGAAATGAACTGCATTGCAGTATCGCCATGAATTAAAGTCTCCATCAGAGGCTGTGGCTCTTGGCATCAGCGAGCAAGGGCTTCGATGAAGTCGAGCAAGGAACTCTGCAGTAATGAGCCATCCTGCTGCCTTTTCTCTTTGAAGACAATTTATATGATGAAACTTGATAATTAACTTATGTCCAACAAACTAAATCCAATATATCTGTTTTCAGGTCAGAGGCAGTGGCTGTAGTCTCTCGGAATATGCTACCCCATCTACCAGTTCCCTGACAAGGAGACAGTCCCTGCTAATACAGTGTCACAGTAAATTTACTTATCTCTTAAGAACAACGAGGTGTGCTGTAAAATATGTGTGTACTATCAAAACATTCATAATAAAATCCTAATAAAATTAGAAAGTTGGAATAAAAGGAAATCACAGTCTTCAATTGTATGTCTTGAAATTACCTTCAATAATGGCTGATAGGTTATGTATGTGGTGACAATTACACACACACACACACACACACACACACACACACACACACAGAGCTTCAGCCCATGAGCACACAGAATTGGTTTCCCAGGTTCAGTTTCCAAGGAAGGAAGACAGTATGATGAAGTAAAAACCAACTTTCCCCAATTCTACAACTTTATCTTTCATGGTTTACAAATTGTCATTGCACTGTTATACCCTGGAGAGTATGAAATCTACTCAATGATTAGAGACACAGTCCAAAAAAAAAGCATTTCCTTCTTGATACTACCTGAAATAGCAAAGTAAAAAAACATAGAAGGTGAAAAAAGGAAACACTTGGATCATTTTTCAAAATGTCAATGTTTTATTTAAACCTGCCTGGGGCTGATCTTTGCACTCAATCCATGTACATGGCATGGTATTGGAATTACAACTCTCGGATGGAAAGAAATGAGAAGTACAAGGCAGATTTTGCATCACAAGTTGTGACTATTTCTTGATATGTGCTTACAACAGTCATTTATTGGTCCATTGGCCTACGTCCTCATGAAATCAGATTGCATTTTTGGAAATCAGGCAGAGAAATAAAATCTGCTCTCAGAGATGGATATCTGTTGGGAAACACTTTCATTATGTGACTGCTACAAGAGGTATTCTGCTGGAAAAAAGTGATTTGTTCCATGGAAAAATGCATCTAGAGGAAATTGATATTTAGTTACTCATATCAACCATGCTTATAAAAAAGAGAGATTCTACGTTTTTATCTTTTAAAAACATTACATTATTAATCTTTCCAGATGTATTTATTTGTAAAATGACATACCACAGGAAGCTCAAAGCCACTTCTCACAAATTCTGCCTTTTAAACACAAAATTATTGCTGATAAATTATTTAGCCTTTTTTTTTTTTTAACAATTCCAGGTTAACCTATTAATGCCTTAACAGTGGACATATTTCTAAGATAACTTTAGGTAATTTTCTTAAAATTATTTCCTTAATTTTTAATAAATTTCTTAAAGTTATTTTTAATGTTTATTTATTTATTTTTTAAGAGAGAAAGAGATAGTGGGGGAGGAGCAGAGAGAGACAGAGAGAGAATCCCAAGCAGGCTCCACAGTGTCAGCATGGAGCCCGTGTGGGTCTAGACCTCACGAACTGTGAGATCATGACCTGAGCTGAAATCAAGGCACCCCAAAATGATTCCTTTCCTAATTAAAGTTATGGTTTTTATCAAAGTAATAAAGTGAATAATGGTTGGCCTCATATGGTGTGTTGGAGGAAGACTTAAACCATCGTCTCAAAGGTGGACTGGTATCACCACAACCTGAAGTTCTGCAAATATCTTAATTCTAAATCCCTATTTTTATAAGTAATCAACTGAAATATACTGTTGCAGGTGACAGGGCTCAAAGTGAGAAGTCCTTTTACTATATTTGCCAGTCTTGTGTCTACCTTTAATTGAAATGCCTTGTAAATTATACATTCAATAATTTATGAGGGGCGCCTGGGTTGGTCAGTTGGTTAAGCATCTGACTCTTGATTGTACCTCAGATCATGATCTCATGATTTGTGAGCCCCATGTGGGGGCACCGTGCTGACCACGTGGAGCCTGCTTGGCTTTCACTCTCTCACTCTGTCTCTGCCTCTCCCCCACTCAAGCTCGCTCTCTCTCTTTCTCTCTCTCAAAATAAATAAACTTAAAAAAATAGTTCATGAGTCCTTAGACCTAGACCTTAGACCTAGACAAGTATTTTACATCATGCTTTTCCATTGTCTATGTAACCAAATACATAATTTATGAAATCTAATGGTGTATGAAGATACTGAATCCTATTCCCTGTTATTTAAAACTATTCACATAAAAATATATATGTTTTATTAAAAGAAGTTAAATTTAAAAAGCAATTTCTGTCTAGCATATAAAGTTCCATGAGGGCAGTGATCTTTGTTTGCTTCTCAAATGCATCCTAAGCACCTAAAACAATGTCATATATATATATATATATATATATATATATATATATATATATATATATTAGGTGCTCAATAAATATTTGTTCAGTGAATGAATTGTGAAAAAGACAAACAACACTACCTATAAAACAGGCCCTTGAAATGATACTGGCTTACCACTTTAAGGTGACTGTGGAATAATGATTAGTGAAGAATAATCTTTAATTTTACCTTTGATCCCTTGGGGGCAGGCTAAATCCATGACTGCTAGCTGTTTATTTCTGAGAACTCTGGACTATATAAATAAACAACCAAAATCTTTGGAAAGCCTTACCACATAAAAAATATCAAAGTGTGCTAAATTTTGTGGTAGAGAAAACTGGAGAAAATGAGAATTTAGAGAAAGGTAAGTCCACTGAACCTGGAGAAATCATTTATTTAACAAGAGTTCATGTTTACTTAGTACCTATCAAGGGCCAGACTCTGAATGGGATGAGCACAGGGGTAGAGGCACATGTGCAAAGCTATAATCACAACCCTGTCCCTACTCTAGTAGTGTTACGGTTACAACTAACTCACTTAGGGAATCAGAGAAGGCCATACAGACAAGCTGACATTTGAGGAGACAGACCAGTGAACCATAAAGAGGAAATGAGCCCAAATGAGCAGGACATTTAGAATATCAACATTCCTTGAACCTGAAAACCAGTAAATATTTCAGAGAAGCAGCATTGAGACTCTGAAAAATTTATGTTTGAGTAAAAGAAACTGTGCATTAATTAGGACAATTTAGGGTTAAAAAGAAACCCCAAAATATAGTTACTTGAACAAGATAAAAGTTTGTTCCTCTTATTTAACAACCCAAGCATAAGCAATTGAGGGCTGATATGGACATCTCAGTGTGCAGAACCAGGCTCCTTCTATGTAGTTGATCAGCCATACCCAGTGCATGACTTTCATCTCACGTTTTAAGATAGCTGCTTCAGTTCCTGCCATTACATCTGCATTCCAGTCAGTAGAAAGAAGAAAGGGGAAGTAGAAAGCATACTTCTCCACAGCATACCCCAATTTTCTCTATTCATCCTAATTTCTTATTCTGCCAAGCAAAACCATCTCTACTCCCCATCTTCCTGTTCCTGATTCATATCATTTTATATCCTTCAGGACAAGGACAAAACCCTGGAAGTCTAAATACCAGTATGGGCTCAGAAAACTAGGAACTGGAACTCTTGACTCACTTTCACATTTTTGTAGGTTTCTTCTTTCACATCACCTTCTCTGGAGGAATGGGATGAGAACCGCGCATAAGGAGAAGATCCTTGGTTGAAAGATGCTAAGTGAGGATGATTATTATTTATGAAGAGATGTCCTAATTAGGACCAACCTCTGCAGTTCCATTATGGCTAGGAAGGTGATTCCTGATAAGTGCAATCAACTCCGCCCCCTTTAAGTACAGTCACACAGGAGGGTGTGAGTGCAGCAGGGCACATGGAAATCTTCCTATGGCACGTGTGATGTTAGCAGGCTGTGGTTGACTGACAAAATCTTGTTAACAATAGACATTTGATATACCAGTATAGCTCAGCTGGGGAAGATCTCTCCTCTTGCCTGCCTTGCACTGCATCGAAAATCACCAGTGAAATTCTGATTCCAGGATCTTGATTATTGGAGATGATGCGTGAAAAAGCAAGACACAACGTGACTTACACACACCGGGCTGAACTTTCAGTAGGGGAGATTCAAACCAGAATTGATTTGTCTACTCAGAATGTCTGTGAGGTAGATGTCAGGAATTGAAAATGAATAGGAATTTCCTAATGACATTGACACCTTTATTCTTCAGGTATTGCCTTTGCATGTCCTGAAATAAAAAGGGAGCCTCTAGATAGATTCGTTCCAGGGGGTAGAGCTTAAGGGACCTATTCTCAAAACCAGGCACATTGTAGTAGAACCTCTTGCTACCTCTTGCTACTCAGCTTAGCATCTTTTTAAATAACGACCTCATCTTGGAGAAGAAACAGAATGGAAATTTCTCCAGTTTTCAAACTATGTAAAAAATCACATGAATATCTTTCTGTAAAACAAAAGGTGAGCAGACTTATCTGATATATTTTTCCTCCTTCTCCTCAAAACAGACTTGCTCACAGAAACATTAAACAACATATAAATTATACATCGAAAAAGAATGCTGCCTTACCCTGACTCCAGTTAAGAAGTAGTCACACATCTTAACAATGCAGAGTCAACATCTCTACTAGAAGTCAGCTTATGTTCTAGTTAACGATATAAATTAAGATCGAATTCTATAAATTACGGACAGGAAAATTACAAATTGAATTGAAATATTCATTTAGTAATTATTATTATAATAATACTAGTTATTATAATAATTATTAATAATACTGAACTGCCCTTCTCAGTTCAGTGCATGCCATTCACATCACTGACTTGGTTTTCTCTTTTTCTCAGGTTCTTACTCTTCTTTGTAAAAAAAAAAGTTTTTTAATGTTTATTTATTTTTGAGAGAAAGAGAGACAGAGTGCAAGAAGGGGAGGGGCAGAGAGAGACAGAGACACAGAATCTGAAGCAGGGTTCAGGCTCTTGGCTGTCGGCTGTCAGCACTCAAACTGCAGGGCTCAAACTCACAAACCATGAGATCACGACCTGAGCTGAAGTCGGATGCTTAACCGACTGAGCCACCCAGGTGCCCCATGGTTCTTACTCTTCTTTAGCTATATTTCTCCCTATATTTTTCTTAAAGACTCTTCTTCTTCCTATTCCTTTTTGTTTTTTGTTTTTGTTTCTGTATTCATTTATCTGTTTATTGAGCATCTATTTTATACCATCGTTACAGGCTCTCTTGCTTTCTTTCTTCCTCCCAATCTGTCTCTCCCTCCAAAATTATATATTTTTTTAAAAGTTTATTTTGATAGAGAGAGTGAGAGAGCAGGAAATGGGCAGAGAGAGAGGGAGAGATAGAGAATCCCAAGCAGGCTCTGCACTGTCAGTGTGGAGCCTGATGTGGGGCTTAAACCCATGAACCAGGACATCATGATCTGGGCCAAAATTGAGAGTCAGATATTTAACCAACTGAGCTACCCAGGCGCCCCTAAAATTGGATCTACTAAGTCTTTCCTCTTCTATCTTATCTCATGCACCCTCCCTCCCAAAATGTACACGCACATTCACACACACCGTTTGTCACACACAGACAATCACACACATCCTTCCTTTTGTTAGTATCATGGCTCAGTTAGCACCAGAACAAGATATAGTGGAGATAGTTGAGATCTGGATACATAGTCAGACCTACTATACCTGGTGATAGAAAACAACAGACAACCACCAGGACAGCTGGGTGGAGAAGACTGTTTGGGGAGCCCAAAAAGCAGACAGTGACAATCAGAGAATTCTGGCAAAAGTCATAGCCAATGGTGATTCACACTCAGAAATATACAGGAGACCCAACCACATGCATCTATTACTTTACTCTCTCTGTTACTCTCTGGGAAAAGTATCAGTAAAAGAGCCCAATTTGGGGGAAATCTATTTCTTCTGCAGAAATCAACCCAAGCATGAAAGCAGATGAAAGAGACCCAGATACATAAATTGGGTCATTGGGGCCAGGGGGATGGATCCAGCTAGTCCAAGCATGCTTGGTTGCCAAGCTCTTGGCTTTCTCCTACCTCTGAGCCTGAGAACAGTAAAAATCTCAGTCATGGGCAGTCATAGGTGGGTCTCAGTTGTCCCTGCACAGGGACCACAAGGGTGCTTTATTAGAGTGGGCGGCCACCAGCACACCTCTCATTTCTACTTATATTCCTGCCACTTTCTAGTCCCAGGGCATGTCAGCTTGTTGCTTCTGTAGTGGCCATCTAGAAGTCTGAACTTGAAGTTATATATTCAAAGAGGAGATGCTTATAAAAGGAGATTCTGAACAAGGGGAAAGGCTATGTGTTGAAACCTTGAATTACCAAATACTTAAAACCATTATAACCTAAACGTCATATAGGAACTATTTACATAAAGCAGTGGGTTTTATCTTTATGAGATTTATAGGCTGACAGTGATGAATAAAGAAGTACTGATTCGTGTAGACACAGGGACCTTGGGTGGTTTCCAAACCTCACTTAGAACTAAATTAATATATGCAATACACATTTGAGTAGAAAATACACTGTCTTTAAATGTGAGAAGTATCTGTTTTCTTCAAGTGTCCACTTTGTCTCTTTGAATCACCTTGACCAACCATACACATGCATGCAAAGAATGTGAAGAAACTGAACTGAGGGTGTCAGTCTCTTCTCTCTAAAATTTGCCTCCTGTTTGACTTTAAAACATGGTTCCTGTTTTTCATTTCAAGTCTCTAGTTCTGATGGTCCATTCATGCATAATTCTGGTCCAGTCTTGGCCAGAAGTCTCTACTCTCTTGTCTACACATTGTGATATTGGGAAAGACACATTCCCATTCTTCTTGGCCCTGACTTTTCAGTATAAATTTCCTTGGTTCTCTCTCTTCCTATCATCCTTGATATGAAAACAATCTTCAAAAATACTTTAATCATGATAATAAGACGTTCCTTTACTAAAATAACCACTCTGGGTGTGAGGGCACAGTAACAATTAGAAAAAGAGAAACGTTAAATGTAGGCAGTGGAAAAGAACAACTAAAGACTAATGATAATTTTTTTTACATAAAATAAGTAACACTATGTTCTTATGGTATGATAATATAATGAACTAGTATCCAAATACATTTAATGTGCTTAAATACCACAATAATACTTATGATTATATAGATCGAAGTACAATTTGAGAATGTCAAATTTTATTCCTTACTCTTTTCTCCCATATATTGCTGGTGCTATAGCAACTTTATAAAATTTTCTTATGAAGGTAAACAATTACTTACCATATGACCCAATAATCTCACTGCTAGGTATTTAGTCCAGATAAATGAAAACATGTCCACACAAAGATGTCTATGTACAAATTAACAGAAGCTTTTTTGCCATAGTCCCGAACTGGAAATAACTCATAAGTTTACCAACTGATGAATGGATAAAAACATTGTACTACATCAATGTAATAGAATACTATGTGCTTAGAATACTAAGCAATAAAAAGAGACAAACTACTGACATATGCAACAACATGGATGAGCATCAAAATTATTTTGCTAAGTAGAAAAAGTCAGCAAGGCTTTATACCATATGACCATTTATATGTCATTTTCAAAATATTAGCTGTATCTATACATTTTAGTATCATAGAGCTTCTGATATCAATTCTGCTGAAAAAATTATGGAAAGTGAAGCTTATAATAAATACAAACATTTATTAAGACCAAAACGTGGCAAATAAACATAATACACAATACCCTTTTAATCCTAGGAAAAGAATATTAAAAATGGAAGGGATCTTAATAATCAGCTTGTCCAGTGCCCACATTTTATAATTCAGGAAATAACTGCATATAAATATCTATAGATATACTTTTGGCTGTGTATTTGCAAATATTGTTACTTTAGGGTATAGACTTTGATAAAATAAATGCTCAGCTTTTATTCATGAAACAACTTTTAAAGTGGGTTTTCAGTATTTTATTTTTGAAGATGATCCTAGTTTCACTTGTGGTTGCAAATATTAACTTGGAAGCACAGATTCTGTGTGTGATACAGTTAATGAAAACCCAACAGGACTTGCTAGAGATCTAAGTTATTCTTGACATCATAGGGGTGGTATAGTAGTTCTATATCTGGTTCCTTTACTGGCACGTAGTAAGTACTCAGTAAATGGTTGCTAAGTGACTGAATGGATCACAAATCTATTGCCTAACAATTTCACAGCATAGTTTTTCACACCTAAGCTAATTTTGCTAATGGAAAATTTGCTTGGATTCAATACATCTTGGTTTCACTTCTGCCTTTGTCTCTAATTATTTGTATCATGTGAAATAGCATTTACAAGTCAGTGGCCTCACCCAAAAATGGTAATGAGAATCCTTGTCTTCGCTAAAATACATTTGGCAATGGAAAATATAATATGATTTAGTTAGAAGCATTTTGGTGGTATTTTGTGTTCTTATAAGGCATGTGACCTATTTAAGGTTTACTAGTAGTAACTAGTTAGAAAACTAACCACTAAGATTTCTTCTAACTCCATGAGTTTATACAAAATCTTGAAATTCACACATAAGAAGTGTTTTGATACTGAGAAAATAAAAATTTGCTGATTTAAATATAAATATCAACGCTACTATAATTATGTTACAATTATGAATACATATGCTATTTTTATATTTTTAATTCGCAAAATGCTTTACTAGGTGAATTTGAAGATGAGTTTGAATTTAATGAACACATTAAATCATTGTTGCACTATATGCTAACTAATTTGGATGTAAATTAAAAAAACAAAAAATAAAACAAGTTAATAAAAAAATAAAATAAAATAAAAGCCCTCCCCCCCCCCGAAATAAACACATTAATTCATGACTGGAGATTCCCAGAACTAAACAGGGAAGGGATATCAACCTAACATCTA
The DNA here is from genome assembly GCF_014898765.1 of Herpailurus yagouaroundi. NCBI lineage: Eukaryota > Metazoa > Chordata > Mammalia > Carnivora > Felidae > Herpailurus > Herpailurus yagouaroundi. The sequence goes on along the minus strand of NW_024412417.1, from coordinate 16,079,663 downwards.
ACTTGAGTGTGGAATAGAAAAAATTCTAGAATGGGATTCCAGTGGCTAAGATAAAGTGCAACTAGCTTCTGAGCCACACACTATCAAAGGAATAATTTACTTTGAGTTTAAACCAAATTATATTGAACTCTTGGGAAGTCTTCATCTATCTTCATACATTCTTACCTTACTTGCCTGTGCTTCCTATCCCTCCTTCAGATTAATATGGTGAAATATAGAAATACAGAAATGGTCCATGTTGAATTCTTGCCTCTAGACAGATCAGGAACATGATACTGACATGTATTGAATAGCTATTTATTGAATTGCCTTCCCCCCCCCCCCCCCAAGGCACTGGGCTAAGCATTTTGCATGCAGCATCTGATTTAATCTCACTACAACCCCGTGAAGTGGGTATTACCATCATTTTACAGCTGAGCGAACTGAAGTTTTGAGAGGTTAATAACTTTTTCAAGGTCACACAGCTGTTAAGGGGCAGAGCCAGGTCTGAAACACAGGTAAATCCAGTTCCATCCTTAGAGCTCTACCTAATGTACCAGTGGTTCTCAAAGTGTGGTCCTGGGACCAGCAACAACAGCATTCCCTGCAAACTTGTTCTAAGTACAAACTGTTGGGCTTATGATGCAACTGCTGAATCAGAAACTCTGGGAGGATGCAGGACCCAGAATTCTGTGTTTTAACTAACATTTTGGGTTATTTTAATGCCCAAGTCTGAGAAACAAGAAATTATACTATATGTCTTCCATAATAGCAATGTGTCTGACATTCATAAACAATTCACATTCAAAATTCATATTCGTTTCACATTCAAAAGGCTCCATAATGAGTTAACCAGTAAGTTTCTTGGCTAGCGAAGTTCCATAAATAACATCAATAACACACATCCTGATAAGAATGGAAGGCAAGAAAGTATTTGGAATCTAACTAAAGGTTCGAGTCTTTTGCACATCACTGTATTCTTTTATTCTGTCAGAAGCAAACCACTTTTCCAAGGGAAACAGATTTATTGTCCATAATGTATGGGAAACCAAAGTGTACATCATTAACTGATTGGTTCAACTTCAGCCAGTCAAGGTGTCACAAATGAAAACAATAACGACCAGTAAAGATTGTGCACAAAGTGGATTCACAACTGACCTGGCTGCTCAGACAGTCGTAATTTGATAATTCCACATGGTTCAGGGGTTGAGGGTGGGCAGGGAGGGTGAGAAGGGAGGATACCGCAGAGAAGACAGCAAGGCAAGGTGGGAGACACTTCCTTCCACACAAATTCAAAATCCCAGCTTTTTTGTGAGACGTTATGTGCTTCTGCCCTGCCCATCACCCAGCACTTGGATATCAGGTCTAGTCCATACACTGCAAATAACCCGTATTAATCTGGTGAATTTCATACTATTGAAGCCGATTTGGAGCAGCCACTGCAGTGTCACATATTTCAGAAAATAAGAACGAGAGAGGAAACTAGAACACAGTTTTAGTGAAAACATGCTTCTTAATTTATATTAACTGTCTATTAGGATTGTGCTTACTGATGTGAAAGGTTTGGAAAAACTATGAGATATCACATTAAAACAGGAAACAGATGGTGCTTAACTGGGTATGCAGGTGAGGAAGCAGGAGCTTCCTCATGTGGCTGCGGGACGCTCGACAAGAACAGCAGCGACCTGTTTGTTCTTTAGTCCGAGTCCGAGGAAAATATCAGTATGTTTGTGAATTATTGTTCATCATGTTTAAGATGTACTAATTTACTTACATAGAATCTAACACGATAACCAGAATATCATCTGACCACGAAATCAGTGAATTGTGGTTTATTCTTGCTATTACAATTATTTCTGAATATCAAAACCATTCCTTCAGATGTTAATATAGAGCATACTGGGTTTTAGAGCATGAAAGCCTCTGCAAATTTAACCATTTGCAAGTCAGGTTTAACACCGAAATAAACTAAAATAATTTATAGAATGTACTAAAACTGAATTGCAAGGAAATTTATGATAGGTAGTCACACAATAATAAAAAACCAAAGATTAATTAACATAAAAATTCTAGCTGTCATATTTCTCTAAGTAGAAATAATTGTAATGTAATTTTATTTCACTGATTGAACCTCCAACTAGGTCCTGGGTAAAGTCAATATGAAAATGAAAGCTATATGAAAGGCACCTTTAGGCCAGAAGGAAAACAGGACATGATCTCACCAGCTTCAGAATTAAAACCACTGAATTATTTGCTACACACACACACACACACACACACACACACACACACGGTGAGAGAGAGAGAGGAAAAGAGAGAGAGAGAGAGAGAGATCCTTTTAATGATATTCATGATTTCTTCCAAAGAATGGGAAACTTGAAAGAAAAATGAATGAGGAGACTTTAAAAAAATCTGTTTAAACTACTTTGGGAAATAGTGAAATAACTAATATATTGAGTTCCATTTTTAAAAAGGCAAAACATGTTGGCCATTTTATTAATTCTTAAGATATTGAAGCATTGGAAATAAAAATAATTTGTTTATGGAACTGTAACCAAGAAATTAAATTATTGAACCAAAATCAATCATGTGCAACATTTTTTCCAATCATAATATGGAGATATCACACTATAAGCAAAATAATAATATCAGTTTCTCAAGCACAGGACTTCTAGGTACTAGACAAATGTCTAGATTACTGCAGAGACAGCACTGGTTTTCAGGTTCCTATTTGTGTCTCTGCAACCCAATGCCTGCCTGATGCACTATTGTTGCTCAATAAATATTAGTTGGACCAAGCAGGGTAATTTTCTGAAGACATGTTGGCGGAGCCTAATACATGTAAGAGTGTAATGTTTCTGAATAAAAGGAGAAGCTCACCCTTTGAGTATTGTGGGCTCTCATCAGGGGCTCATCAACACTCTCTCAGGGACCTGAGAGACCTCATTTTACCCAATAATGCTGAATCACACTGTTTTTTTCCAGACTTTTGGTTAATGGAAGATGCAAATACATTCTCTATATTTAGGATGATTTGTGATACATTTGTGTGGTTTAAAGCACATTGTGAACAGTTGGCTGGTATTGGGGAAGTAGGCCCCTGAAGCAACCCACAAAAATGATCCAGAATCTTATAAATGTAAAGATTAGGCAGTTTTGTAATTTTTTTTTTTTTTTGTATTTGATAATAGCATACGAATCGTTATTTTAGCAATCATGTGTTTCGGTTTACTCTCACATTTTTTGAATCAATTTCTAAGAATAAGCCTTGGTAAAAATTTAACTTTGAAGAAATGTAGTCAAAAATTATTATTATAGTAATGTGTGCCCTTTGTATGGTAACTGAAACAAATGCTCTCCTCTTGTACCCACTATGACCGATCCCTAGCCTCACAAATTGAGAGACTTGGATTCCGGTCCTGCTAGCATCCCTGGTCTTTTGTTATATTCATATGTAAAGCAGTACTAATAAAACCTATATCATAGAGAACTAATGAGGTTTGCATGGAACGAGATACTATATGTGAGAATGTTTAAATAGCTAAAATTTTACATAAATGTAGCACAAAAGTTTTTGTTGATAAGGTATTAAACCTTGAATGCTCAGAACATGGGAGAGTAAAATGCTGGGATACCTTTATTGTCTGGTTAATGGAAGTATAAAAGCAGAGTGTAACAAAAACAAATCATTAATGGTTAATGTTACTTTACCTTTGATTAGTATTAAGATTAGAATTCCTGTTCTGTAAATATATCTGATTTATTATGAAAGCATTAGAAAATATCAGATATCTTGGACATTTTTTACCTAGTTTAAGTTCAAAGAATATCGAAGAGTGAACCTCTCCATAGCACTGCTATCCAAAGACTTACCAAATTCATGGGCTAATTGGATTCAGAAATTTGAGTAGCATTTTCTGAAGACAGAGAATGGGCTCCCCTAAGAAAACTAAAATGAACAGACTTGTGTGTGAACTTGAGAAGCCCCACAGTGTGTAATAGCCAGCTTTACCAGAGGCACTTTATCCATTTGAGGTGACATAATTTAATTGTGGGATATAAGTTACCTGAATATAAATAGATATATTTAAAATGTGTTCCACTGTATTTAAAAGCTGGATGATATTTTTATTTTTAAAACATACACATGGTATTGAGAAGAGTGTCTCTTTTTATTTCTAGTTTTACTGTGAAATAATTGACATACATCACTGTATATGTTTAAGGTATAGAGAATGATGGTTGATTTACATATATTGTGAAAGGATTACCACAGAAGGTTCAACCAACACCATTTTTTTCTATAAATACAATGAAAAGAAAAGAAAGTAAAGAATCAAGGGGAAAAAATCTCATTCGATGAGAACTCTTAGATTACTCTCTTAACAGCTTTCCCATATATCATACAGCAGTGTAAGCTCTAGTCGCGATGTTGTACATTACACCCCTAGTATTGATTTATCTTACAACTGCCTGTCCCCTGCCTTGGGTAACCACATATCTGACCTCTTTTTCTATGAATCTGGTTTTAGTTTGGTTGGTTGGTTGGTTGGTTTTTGGGTTTTGTTTTTGCTTTTTTTTAGATTCCACATATAAATGAGATCATATAGTACTTGTCTTTCCCTGTCTGATTTATTTTACTTAGCATGATACCTTCAAGGCCCCTACATGTTGTCACACATGTTAGGATTGTCTATTTTTTATGGCTCAATACATTCTACTGTATTTAGATACCACACATTTTTATCCATTCATCCATTGATGGACACTTAGGTTGTTTCCACATCTTGGCTACTGTAAATAGTATTTCTATGAACATGGGGTGCAGATACCTTTTTGTTAGTGTTTTTGTTTCCTTTGGATACATTCTCAGAAGTGGAATTGCTGGATCATACGGTAGTTCTATTTTTAATATTTCAGGGATCCTCTATACTTTTTTTCCATAGTGGTTGTATCAATTTACAATTCCACCCACAGTGCACCAGGGTTTTCTTTTCTCCACATTAATGCCAGAATAAGCTATCTCTTGTCTTAATGATAGCCATTCAAACAGGTGTGAGGTGATATTTCATTGTGGTTCTAATTTGCATTTCTCTAAAGACTAGTGATGTTGAGCATCTTTTCATGTACCTGTTGGCCTTTTGTATATCATCTTTGGAGAAATGTTTGCCCACTTTCAAATTAGGTTAGTTTTTTTTTTTTTTTTTTTTTTTTTTTTTTTGCTATTAAGTTGTATGAGTTATTTATATTATAATTTTGGATACTAATGCCTTATCAGATACATGATTTGCAAATATTTTTCCTATTCTGTAGGTTTTCTTTTCCCTTTGTTGATGGTTTCTTTTGCTGCACAGAAGTTTTTTTAGTTTTATGTAGTCCCCAGCTATTTCTTTTGTATTTTGTTGCTTATGCTTTAGGTACATATCCAAAAAATCATTATCAAGTCCCATGTCAAGGAGCTTTATTTCTACCTTTTCTTCTAGGAGTTTGCTGGTTTCAGGTCTTACATTTAAGTCTTTAATCCATTTTGAGTTAATTTTTGTCAGTGGTATTAGATGTCAGTCCAGTTTTATTCTTTTATGTGTGAATATCCAATTATCTTAGCTTCACTTATTGAAGATTATCTTTTATCCATTGAGTATTCTTGGCTCCCTTGTTATATATAAGTTGACCATATGTCAACTTATTCCACTGACCTATTTGTCTGTTTTTATGCCAGTACCATACTCCTGATGACTATGGATCTATAGTATAGCTGAAAATCAGGTAGTGTGATGTCTCTTGCTTTGTTCTTTCTCAGGATTTCTTTGGCAGTTTAAGGTCTTCTGTTGTTCCACATAAATTTTAGGAGTACTTTTTCTACTTCTGTAAAAAAAAAATGTCATTGGAATCTTGGTAGGGACTGCACTGAATCTACAGAGGGCTTTTGGTAGACTTGACATTGTAACAATATTAATTCTTCTAATTCATGAACACATCTTTGGATATCTTTCCACTTACTAGTGTCTTCTTCAATTTCTTTCATCAATGCCTTGTAGTTTTCAGAAGAGATCTTTCACCTCCTTAATTAAATTTATTACTAACTATTTTATTGGTTTTGATGCTATTATAGATGGGATCAATTTATGTCTTTCAAAAAATGTGTTGTTAGGATAGAAACACTACTGATTTTTGAATGTTAATTTTGTTATACTGCAACTTTATTGAATTCTTGTTAGAGTCAACAGTTTTTTGGTTGAGTCTTCAGGATTTTCTGAATAAATTTTATCATTTGCAAATTTCTTCCTTTTCAGGTCTGATACTTTTTCTTGCCTGATTGCTCTAGCCAGGACATCCAGTATTTTATTGAATGGGAGTGGTGAGAATGGGCATGCTCGACTTGTCCCTGATTTTAGAGGACAAGCTTTCCTTCTTTCACCATTGAGTATGATGTTAGCTGTAGGCTTGTAATTTATGGTCTTTATTATACTGAAATATGTTTCTTCTATGCCAAATTTGTTAAGTTTTGACCATGAGTGGATGTTGAAATTTGTTCAGTGCTTTTTCGGCATCTATGGAAACAATCATATTAATCTTTTCTTTCATTCTATTAACGTGGTATATCACATTGATGGATTTGGGTATGCCACATATGTTGAACCGTATTCACATCCCAGGAACAAATCCCACTTGATCATGGTGAATGTTCCTTTTAATGTGCTGCTGAATTCGGTTTGCCAGTATTTTATTGAGAATTTTTTTTGCATCTATATTCATCAGATATACTGGCCTATAGTTTTCCTTCCAATAATGTCATTTTTGGTTTTGGTATCAGAATAATGGTGGCTTCATAAAATAAATTTTGGAGTACTCCCTCCTGATTTTTGGGAAAAGTTTGAGGATTGGTGTTAATTCTTCTTTAAATGTTTGGCAAAATTCACCAGTGAAGTCTTCTGGTCCTGAGCCTTTTTTGTTGGGAAGTTTTGATTACTAATTCTATCTCCTTACTAGTAATTGGTTTATTCAGATTTTCTATTTCTTCCTGTTTTAGTCTTGAATGTTCTAAGAATTTTTCCACATTTTCTAGGTTGTCTAGTTTTTTTTGGCATATAGTTGTTTATAGTAGACTCTTACAACCCTTTGAATTTCTGTGCTTTTAGTTGTAATGTATCCTTTTTTATTCATAATGTTGTTGATTTGGATCCTTTATCTTTTTCCTTTGGTTAGTCTAGCTAAGGGTTTGTCACTGTTGTTCAGCTTTTCAAAGAAATAACTCTTAGTTTGGTTAATCTTTCTATTGTTTTTTCAATTCTCCATTTCATTTATTTTTGCTGTAGTCATTATTATTTCTGTTTTTCTGCCAGCTTTGGTCTCAGTTTGTTTTTTTCCTGATTCCCTAGGGCACAGAGTTAGCTTGTTTAGTTGAGATCTTTCTTGCTTCTTAATGTAGGCATTTATTATTATGAACTTCCTTCTTAGACGTGTTTTTGTTGCATTTTGTAAATTCTGATATGTTGTGTTTCCATTTTTGTTTCTTGCAAGAAATTTTGTCTTTTCCCTTTAAATTCCTCTTTGACTCTTTGGGTGCTCAGAAGAGTGTTAGTATCTGTGTGTGAAGGTTCAGTTTTTTATTGGTTTCTAGTTTCATGCCATTATTGTTAGAGTAGACACTTGGTATCATTTCAATCTTCTTGAATTTGTTAAGACTTGTTTTGTGGCCTAATATATAGTCTATTCTAGAAACTGTTCCATGTATACTTGAGAAGAATGTGTATTCTGCTCTAGTTGGATAGAGTGTTCTATGTCTGTTAGGTCCATTTGGTCTATATTGTTGTTAAAATCTAGTGTTTCTTTATTGATTTTGTCTAGATGATTTATCCATTATTGAGAGTGGATTAAGTAAATTTCTTGCTGGCAGCATATTGTTAGATCTTGTTTTTCATTCATTCAACCATTCTATGCCTTTTGACTGGAGAATTTAATTCATTTATGTTTAGAGTAATTATTGATAGGTAAAGATTTACTATTATGTTTTTGTTCATTGTTTTATATTTGTTTTGTAAATTCATTGTTCTTTATTCCTTATTTGATGTCTTTGGTGTCAGTATGCTTTGACTTCTTCATTGTATTCTTTTATGTAATTACTACAAGATTTTCCTTTGTGATTACCAAGGAATATCTAGTTTTTAATTATGCCTATAGATAAGAACAAGACAGTGCCGCTTACTATTAACTTTCTAAGGTGTTTATTTTAAATGGATTTTTTTCTCTTATAAATTTTCTTGTATTAACAGATAAATAGATTGTACAAAAATAAATACTTAGGCACATTGTTTGCTGATTGTATACCTGTTTACTCTCAAAGAATACGAGCAATTTAAGATCAGAGATCATGTTCTACTTGTTTGTGTGATATTCAAAATAGTTAACCAACAACATGACATGGACAGTGACCTATCAGAGCTGAGGGCTGGCCTAGGTGCGGGAGCAGGGACCTAGAATACTGTTGTTGTGTACCCAGTATTAATCTTTTAGTTGCTGAACCACAGGGAAGTCTGAATTCCAAAGGAAGTGTATAACATGGCTGAAAAATGGCTGGAATGGATGGCATACCCAGACAGGATTTTAACAAGTTGCATGGACATATTTCCATACTGGCTGAAAATCAGTTTCATGTCTCTCTTCAGTGCTTAGTACAGAGGCTGCCGCATAGTTACACTCAACTTTGTGTTGAATGAGCATAATAAGTTTATTTCACCCTCACCAATTAAAGCTGAGAGAAGCCAGTCTGAGAGTATTCTGGGTGAGAACAGGAACACAGTCAGGTATGAAAACATTCCTGCATATAATCCACAAAGGAAATAGCACACAGTACCTATATACACAGACACATAAACATCCTATTGAAAATGAATTGTACATACGGAGAAAAAGAATGGTTATGTACCAATGATACCAACATCCTTTAGTTTTATAGTGTGGGATCTAGCTAAAAGCATTCAGCCAGAAAACCATTCATAATACTGGGTGAGTTGTCACCCAAATGGCTGAGAGTTGCCTGGCTTTAATTTTTGCACGGACCCAAATTTACCTATTTCCTATGACCGAGGAGGAAGAAGCAACAACTCCTCATTAGCACTGGGTCAAAATTAATCCTCAAAATGTTCACATTACTAATAGCGTAAGTTGGAAGCAGAGGGAGAACAACACAAAAATGGTAGAAATAGTAAAAAACGGGGTGCCTAGGTGGCTCAGTTGGTTAAGCGGCTGGCTCTTGATTTCGGCTCAGGTCATGATCTCGCAGTTTTGTGAGTTAGAACCCTGTGTCAAGCTCTGCACTGACAGCCTGGATCCTGCTTGGGATTCTCTCTTTCCCTCTCTCACTGCCCCTCCCCCTGCTCACACTCACTCTGTCCCTCTCAAAAAAGAAATAAACTTAAAAAACAAACAAACATAGTAAAGAACTGCCATAGCAAATGAGCAACAGAAAACTTAATGTTTTTAACAAGACTAAGGGGAAGGGTGTAACTTGTGCTAAAGTAAACTACCCTGCTTTTGGCTAAAAAGGACTCAAACACCTTACTGGAAGAAAGGCTTTGTAAGGACCAACCACTATTTTCTCATAAAGTCATTTGTCGAATACCTAGGAATTAAAGAATATCTTATGAAGAAATTATCAGTGTCAATAATGATTACTCTGTATTCATACACATGTGTTCTCCATTTGCAAGGCAAACAATGTTTTTTATGTTTTTGGGGGTTCTTCTGAGGAGAAAGCTTCACGGGCAACAACGCACTTCCTTTAAGCCTTAGAGACAGGTGCAGTTTTTACAAATGATCCCTGTGTATCAAAGCTTTGGCAGGGAGTTTGAGATGCATACATCTAATCCAGTACATCTTCCTTCTACACTTCTCACTTTTAGCTCAAACCAACTTCTTACGTCTTCCTGGGCAAGTCCTACACTCTTGACATTTCCTTTTTTTTTTTAGTGTTTATTAATTTTTTGAGAGAGAGAGAGAGAAGGAGTGGCAGAGGGGCAGAGAGAGAGAGGGAGACACAGTTTCTGAAGCAGGCTCCAGGTTCTGAGCGGTCAGCACAGAGACCAACATGGGACTGGAACCCAGGAACTGTGAGATCATGACTTGAGCCAAAGTTGGAAGCTTAACCGATTGAGCCACCCGGGCATCCCTGGACATTTCCTTTTAAAGTCTTCTGTCTGGAACTTCCTTCCCCATTGTTCATCCCTATTTGACTCTCAGCTTATTCACACTTTTTCTAGGAAATCTTTCCTGATTCTCCAGGTGAAATGTGTCCCAAGAGCCCCTTTTTGTACATCTAGGATATGGCATACACTGTGCTCTGCTTCAAGTTGTTCTGTCTGATCTCCTTAAGGTACGAGGCCATGAGACCAGAGCCTCCTTCGTCTGTGGATCCTTCATTCCATCTAGTAAAGTGTTTAGCATAGAAGATGCTTGACAAATTTGACATTTTTACCATTCAGAGTGAACAAAATGGCACAAAGACCAACATTTCTGAAGGTTTCTACAGTATGTACAACACAAGGACTTCAAGTCCTCATTATTTCTGCTCCAATGAGCAGGTATTGAGATTTGTTACAAAATCTCATTTAAGTAATAGTGCACAGTAAGGTGGATGACTCCATGAGTCACAGCCATAAAGTGGACTCATTTTGCAGCCCTGTTGCCAATCTCAGACTGACATTCAATAAAGCATCTAGTGTCTATACACTTGTGCATTTTTTAGAATAATACTTCTGCTACCTCCTTTGAATGATTTATAAGTTATCATTAATAATCACTTTCCATGTTCCTAAAAAGCACTTCTATAAGAGGCTTTGATCCAGCAATGAATAAATTCAAGGCTGCTTTCCACGGATGACCCACTTTTCAGTGACCTACCCAGCTTTTTCACACATTATACAAATGACTGTTTCATACGTTAGATAAGAATATAGAAAACAGATATTAAAGAAGATATAACTGTTGCATATGTATATATGCATGTACATAATTAAGCTTCCCAAGGTAGTAATTCCTAATCAGATTTGTTACCCTGCTTGTCTTTTTTGAAATCTCGTTTATGTTCTTTTCAAAATTAAATTGCAGCAAAAACTTAGTGATGGACTAAAAATATTCAAAGAGACCATATCTCAAACATGTAGTTTTTTTATACTTGCATGTGATTTAACTTGATGAATTAACAGCACTTGTCAATGAATGCTAACCTTCAGAATCTTAGACTTGTAAATAAATAGAGTTAAGATATCCAAATAAGCCTATCTGCTTGTGGCATTAAAAAAATCCCTATGAACAAGAAAAATAAAGCATAAGCAAGAGTATATTGCAGGAAAATAACCACATATTAAAATAATAACATAGATTTTACACTTGTACAATGTGTCATCAAGGCTAATAGAAACATAATCTACTCTACCTGGCAATTCTCACCATACAAAAACACAGGTATTTTAAAATCTAGATATTCAGCAATGATGAATGTCATCAAAAGCAGCCATGAGAATGACCCTCACATCCATGCTTCAAAACCTTGCCAAGACATGTATTCCCCATGTTGTCATAAACAATCTATACGGCTTCATTATCTGCTGATAAACATTTCCCATCAATTCTTTCGAAGTACATACTATTGACATACTTCCAGATAATAACAGATAGCCTAAAATAACATTTTCTTAGCCCTCTTCTTTAAGGTTTTTTTCTCAATAAAAATACTTTTAAAATCAATGTAGAACCATATGATTGGAAATTTTATTTTAGCCACAAGCTTCTACTAAATAAAACTGTTATGTTGAGCACATTCAGTCTTTTCAAATGCTTTCACACTAAACATCACATTTTTTCTTCTGCAACAAAAACTGCCAAACAAATGAGCAAGTCTGCCTAAAAGCCTGTTCTGAAGCAATATCTTATCAAGTGCCATTTTTTTTTATTTGACTTAACTATTAAAGATCACATCAGTGTTCCCACCCCACCTCACCACTAGTTATCAGCAAACTACTGATCTATAAACTCATAGAGCCCTGGATCTCCAGACTCCATTTGTCAATCAATCTACCTACTTTGTATTAACCACAGGCTTTGTGGCCAATGTTTACTATGCCGAGGAATATTTACTGAATTAAGCAAAGTTGTCAAAGTGATAATAACCTTGTGTCATCAGTATTAATATTGACTCATCATACCTCCAAAACACATTTTAATAAATTACCTTTTCTTTGAAGAAAATAGAACATAATATAAATTTAATTTAACATAAAATCAGGAAAATCCTGGTATGTTTATTATAGGAAAGCATCAGTGGAGCCATGCTCTAGGAAGAAGGGAGGAAGGCGTGCATACTTTATCCTCTTCTATAAAGAGCTACTGTCAACTGGACGGGAAATTTACTGTCTATCACTGAATGGCTATAGGACACACCTAACTTGTAGGCAGGCTACCATCCTGTGTGTGCACTTGGACTATGCTGCTGGATTGGGCATGAACTGTAGTCCTTAGTGAGGAATCTCATGACGTGGCTTCTGCGGGGCTATAGAAAATTGGCCTAAGGGAAATGAAAACTCCTAAAGAAACAGTCATAGAAAAGAGGCCGAATTCCCGCTAGGCAGGACCTATATGAACTTCATTTTCCTTTGGGATTGCTGGGACCCTCTACCTTGTTTGGTCAGGCATGGTGCCACGAAAGCCCAGGGTTCATGCTTTCCACACCGTCTGGTATGTCAAAGCACGGATCGTCTAGTTTTACCTGTTTCTCAAAGTAGTGACGGCCTGGTGATCATTAAGAGTATGCATATGGGTATCACACAGATCTGGGTATAAGAACTAACTTCACCACCTACTAGCTGGGTGACTTTGAGAAATTTACCTAATCTCTGAGATTTATTTTCCACTTGGTAAAATGGGGATAAAACTTCTACTTCAGAGGATCACTATGAGATTAAATAAGATACTGCCTGCAAATCACTGTTGTTAGAACTAAGGAAATATACAAACTACTGCTGCTGCTACTTCTCCTTCTCCTCCTCCTCCTCCTCCTCCTCCTCCTTCTTCTTGTTCTTGTTCTTCTTCTTATTATTATTATTATTCCCCAATTTGAAATGCTACCTAATTCACAAAAGCATTGTGGTAAATGTTCATAAAATGTTTACTTGGATATCGCTGTGTCATAAAACTCAAGACAGGATACTGAAATTCACAGAATTCTAAACTATCAAGAAAACTGGGCAGGGTTTACAGTTACAATGATGGGCAAGGCATTCAAACTAATTCAGAGCTTCCAGTCCTGGTGAGAAGAACAGAGGCAAAGGTCAATTTCAATACAATGAAATGCTAATAAGCATAGTGCCCTATGGACACATACAACCGAGGCTTGGGGGGTCAGTGTGTGGTGTATTCTGCAAGGTTTACTGGGCAGAGACTGGAAGATGACTGAGACCTGACAATGAGTAGGAATCAGGTAAACACAGCGCTGGGGGCAAAGGTGTGAGAGGGTGTGTATGGTAGGGAGCTACCCTTACAGACAACAAAGCAGCATTATGAATTTGTCTTTGCGATGAACAATGAAATGGCACTGTGGCTGGCACAGCCTCTGAAGTCACATCGGAGTGAGCATGGGGAGGGGAGGGTCAATGCCTGAACTCCACACTCAGAGATCTGTATTCAATTGGTTTTGGGGAGAGTCTAAGTGCTGGTATTGTTTAAAAGCATTCTCAGCAACCAGTATTTAGATTTAAACGAAATCCAGGCTGACCTATCAAACGGGAGCAGGGGCACTTAGTCATGGATTTCATACTGAATCAAGGACAGTGGGGCTGTGATGTAGTGTTGCATTTTCATGACATCAATAATATATCCTTAGGGCCAAGAGCAGATTCTCATAAGCCCAACTAGAATCACATCCCTGCTTTCAAAACCAGTCATGGTTGTATCCCAGGTACCTGTTTTTATTTATGCCTCAAGATGCATCTTTTGGAAATAAAATAGAAACATTTGGAAATAACTTTGCTAGATAATAATTACCTATGGCAAATAGTTGTCCAGTGCTCTGGTACACTTGAGAAAAGCTAACAGAAAAGAGATGCAGAGCTTCCGATTTGCTCTGTTATTTTTTTAATGTGGTCTGTTTACTCTCTCTTTGTTTTTCCATACCCCAGGATACATGGACATGGGCTAAGTCATAGACATAATTTACTCTGAACCAGCACTCATGAATTGGCCATAGTTGGTAGCATGTTGCATTTATATGCAAGGAGCCTTGCTCTCAGTGTGGTGGGAAAAGTGCTTCCAAATTTGTTTCTCCCGGTGCTCATTACACTGGAGTTCTCTGTGATGAATAATTGTTTATGTGAATAGTAACGTTCCTTTCTTAGACAAGCCATCACTGCATTCCCACCTATATCCCCTATGTGAGTTAGAAGCAGTTTGGTGTGAGATTCCACTTCCATCCAAACAAAATTATATCAGCTATATTTTATTTTCACTCTTCTTTTTCCTGGAAGTAAGAAGGGAGCCCTTGAGCTGTCTTGAGATATTCCCACCATTCATTCTCAGCCTTCAATCCCCCACACACTCAGTGCTCTAAACCTTATATCCAGATGCTGCCAACTCATGACTGCCCTTCTGAGAGTTGAAAATAGAGACCCTGTCATTCTGTGTGAAGTCATATTTGTTCACAGTGGGGGTTTGGGGCTTGACGTGAGTGAGGATGAATTCAAAAGCAATATGCATTCAGATTAGTAATAAAATAGGATCACCTTTTTCTGGAACTTTATAAGTAAAGTATGACTAATTATTTCAGCTAATAAGCCTAGGTGATTATTCAAGCAAGAGAAAACAAGTATATCTTACAGGATTTCTCCAAAGGCAGAGGGGAAATGCTGCAAAAGATACTTATTTCTTATGTTTAAATAAAATTCACTAAAAGGGAGTTATTTTACCAGGCACACAGCTTTAGTAATCAATCAATAAATAATAACACAAATTTCCAAAACAGAATAAAAAAGCTCTAGTACCCGCTGCTCAAAACCTGCCAGGAAACACATTCCCCAAGGAAAAAAAGGTACAAATATCAGAGGGAAACTGGCAATATCTCCTAGGGATCTACAAGATGCCAAAATGTGAATGCCATTTTCTCACCAATAATCTGCACTTTAATCTTACATGAAACAATTTTTCACAAAAAAAGTGTCTGTTCTCTTGTATTTGATAAAGAAAAAGAATTAGAAATAGGCCCAATTTCTTTTAGAAAAGTAGGTTTCTTCAGCTTTCGATTGGCCTTTCTCATGACCCCCTATACAAGAAGACAGATAATAAATATAATGATTTATACTGAAAAGAGAGCAGTGAGGATAATGGCCCAAACAGTGCTGTCTTTTATTATGTTACCATAGTAAATAATAGCAGTACCGCTCACACCGTTATACTTAAGGTTGTAGCAGCGATTCCATTATAATTCCTGTTTTTCAGAAGTTTATAACTTGGTCTTGACAATATACTCCAGCCTGAGACTAGCCTTTTTTTTTTTTTTTTTTTTTTTGTCAAAGGCTGGTTTTCCTTGATTGTCACACAATTATTTAATAATGAAATTGGAAAACTAAATAGTACTTGCACTATTTTTTCTGGCTATATGTTGCATGTATATATCTCGAAAACCTCTTCTGGAACACACACAAGCACACACCACGGGTTTGTCTGCACATGCAACATTTATATTTCGAAAAATGGAGAGCATTCAATACATTCAATGTTTGTTAATTGGGAAGACTGCCATAAAAACTTACTACAGAATGCCCAAAAAGACATATATTAAAAAGTTTTTATATACTTTTCCTAATTCTGTGATGATAGGATGTTTGATTTAGGTATATGGTCTCATTTAACGACCAACATAATTCAGCTGAATGTCGGGCAATCCAATTCAAGACAAAAACAATAATGAAGAAATCTAATATCTTGATAAGCCAGAGTGAAAACAGGCAATTTTTTTCATTGTATCCCTTTGTACCCCTAATATGAAGACAGATATGAGATTAGACTCTAAGTTTAGTCTGTCTTAACTTTTACTGTTCAAACAATTTACTCAATTTGGGACATCACATTTTTTAGTAAAAAAAAAAAAATGTTACCTGTTCAATAGCAGGAGATGATCAGAAACCATATAAAAATTTTTAAACAACAAATAACCTGTGTCCCACAAAACCTGAAACTTAAATGTTTCAGGTTAACATCAGTTAACACTGATGTTAACTCTGTTGACCTAAACAGACAAAGTCTTTCGGTATAAAAAATAATGTCTTGTGAATGAATAATTGGGAGGAAAACTTCTGACTCAATAGCTCTTGTTTGGGTCTAAGAAAGCAAAGGCCTAAATCCACACTGTTCCCTATTAAAAAGAAAGGTTCTCTTTATTTTAGGTAAAGAGCTAGTTCAAGGATTCCATCTTACTCTTTCTCCTCAGTGCCTAGGAAATACAGTTTTGCCTTACAGATCAATGGAAAACGGAACCTTGACTTTTATAGCAGATTTTTCAAGACTTAATCTGCAAATATTAAGAACTGCGATTAGTTTTCTAAACTAAACTCCCCTCCAAGAGCAGCGGAAGGGCAAAGGGAGACGGAGAATCTTAAGCAAGCTCCACACTCAGCGCAGGGCCCAACTCAATATCATAGCTCTGAGATCTTCAGCTGAGCCAATATCAAGAGCCAGAGGCTTAACCACTTAACTGACTAGCCACCAAGGTGCGCCCCTTCTGCCTAAATACATTGTGATCACCAATAATGGAAAACCATCAGGAGTGCTTTGCCTGTCTTCAGGATCGCAACACCAGGGCATGCATAAATCTGCATATCTTAAGCCTAATGAATAATAGGTATGAAGAGGAGATTCAGATGTGTCCCAAATGCAGTTTTGAGTTTGAGAGTAAAAATGAGATTAAAACAAAACAAAACAAACAATGAAGGCACCCAAAACCATGGGCGGGCAGGGCTGGAAAGATGTGGTTAATCTTTACAACAATAATCGAAGAGAAATATCACATAGGAAAGGCAGGATGGTATAGGTATTATGAGTACGAACTCTGTGGTGAGGCTGCATGGGACAGACACATGGCAGCTGGGTGGAGCCACATAAGTCATTGTACATCTCTATGTCCCAGCTCTCTCAGCTATAAAATGGGAGGGATAACAATATCAACTCTTGGTAAAAATTACATACCATTTGCTACTATTTCAGTTTCACAAACAACAAAATAATGATCAGGAAGGAAAAGATACTTGCTTAAAACTACATCTATAAAAAGTAGAGCAGGGAAAAGGGTTATGCCCTCCATTAGACTTTAGAGACCTGATGATCTCTACTACCTCACAACACCTCTTTCGTTTTTCTGTCATTAGACACCCGAGAATTAACAAAAATGACCCTTGACACTTCTTCATCTTTACAAGTTTGGGTGTAAAAGGAGAAAAATGGCATAAGGTGGAGCCTCCCCAGACCTGAGTCTCCTTGGGGACTAGACGGCAGTGTTCTCACTGCCCATCCCAAAGTACTGGAGGAGAATCACTTCTGGACACAGGATTCAGGGCTCAGTGGAATGTAATCTCCAATGGTAAGAAGGCAAAACTACCCTCTGAAGAGGAAATGTTACTATACCACTCTATCTCCCCAAAATAAGAAGCTATTATTATCTTCAACTGTGCCTGTGAATTTTTCACCATTCGTGGTCACGTGACACGAGTAACACCCTTCACCAAAAGTTATTATTTGCTTTAGAAGTATATTTTTGCAGAATGACCAATAAATATGTTTCTACTATCTATCGGATTCTATCACACAGTATTATGATTCTTTGGACGGGATTGGAAAGATGCACTGCATTTTAAAACTGATCATTAAGACAGCATAATTACCATCAATTGTTTAAAGGAATGAACAGCTATTTATTATACAACACACAGACACATGAATGTGTTTTCTTGTTCAATTTGTGTTGATTTAAGTGCTTATTATAGGTGAAGGATATTGATCAAGCACTTCTACAAATGGCCTCAAAACAGAGAGAGAATTCCCTTTTTCTTTTTCACTACCACAAATTTCAACAAGAAATATTTTGCCAGTAGGCTATGAACACCAATAGTATAACATAAACCATGGAAAAATTCCAGGCTGTGTTGACATATTTTATGAATGTTATGGGATGGCAGATTGGAGGTGTACATCTGTGGGGGTTGGCCAGTCATCCCACTGCCGTCTGTGTATCTGTATGCTTAAATGAATTAGCTAATATAAAAACAGTGCATAAACAAGTTTAATGTCATAGAATTTCCTTTATAGGGTACAGAATATTCAAATTTCAGTAAAGAAGTGGAGAATTATGTTCAACTGCTATTACTTGGGAATAGGGAATGTATAAAATGGAAAAGCTGTGGCACCCAAACAGAAATGCCTTACACATAATGCTTGCCTGTTCTCCTTTTCCTTTATTATATCACCCTGTTTTACTGGCAGCAATGCTTTTGCAACCTAGGATAGTGAGCAATGATCTTTTATCAGAGGACTGGAGAAACCATTCTGCACCTCAAGGTCATTCAATGACTACCAAATTCCTTTCTTCTTGAGGAAACACCAAGGCATAATATGCAACCCTCAACCCTAGATTCTCATCTCTGAATTACTCTTTATATAACAAACATGGTAGTCACTTATCAAGAGAGGCCCCCCTGGTAGCTGATCTAAGAAAAGAATCACTTAGCAATGCGACATTCTTGTCCTATCCTTTACATACATATAAAAATCCCTCAAAGATAAGCTCCAGCTACAGGGCTTGATGTCAAGAGCTTCACACTGAATTCTCTTCTCCCCAGCTCGCATTTAATTCCTTCATGATGCCTTTTACTGGTTAAATAGCAAAAATGACTTCGACTTTCATTATGTTTTCTCTTAATTCTTAAATATTTTGGTTGAGCAATTATTTCTCCATGGGTTCATTATCTGCTAAACAATTGGTGGTGTGTGCGTGTGTGTGTGTGTGTGTGTGTATGTGTGTGTGTGTGTGTGTGTGTGTGTGTGTGTGTAATAACTATACAAATGAATAAAAAGAAGCAACAAATGATCCCTTAGGGGAAACTATACATACACACATACAGTAGGTATAATTGGTGTTAATTTCAATGGTGGGATTTTTAAGTTAGACAAGAAACAATAAAACTTTTATTTTTAGCTAACAGTTTGTGGGCTAATTTAGTCCTTGAAATCCTTCCAAGCATGATAGCTTAAATTTGCCCCAGATGGACTTTCTCTTCTGTTCAAACTGCTCGACAGCAACATAACAGCCATTTATAACAGAGTCTGCAGAAATGGGCTGGCGCTTCTAGTCTTCCAAATACGTTGGTCTGTTTGTAAAGAGAGTGCCCCCATAAATCACCATGAATTAAAGAGGAACGCACACATCCCAATCAAAACATCAGGAAGAAACCATTGCCCAATAGATAAGAACACAAACAAGTGCAAAGCATCACTTGAGTTTTTATAGAAGGCCCATATTTTTGGAAGGCAACCAGTGCTGTTTCACATGCTGTACTTTTTCTAATCTGACTGACTCACAGTCTTGTGATAGTGAGATAAGCTAGGTAGGCAAATTTTTATAGAGTTGCAATTACTGAAATTGTCATTACGCTGCTCACTGTAAAATAAATATAGATAGAAGTGAAATTATGCACAGGCTAGAAGTAGAAAGTGTTTTGCTTCTGTTTGCTAAATTAATCTCTTCCTAAATGGCTGCAGGCCAGGTAGGTTAGCATTTGTGGTTTCAAAGGTTTTCAGCGCTTGCAATGAGCCATGAAATTACTGCATGCTGCTGAAAATGGCAGCTGATGAAAGGAAAAGAGTGAATCCCAAAGGCAGAAAGACAGGAGGAAGCAAAATTACAGGCAGAAAGTCTGATTTTTGATGTTGCTCATTGTGAAATGTACACCCAAACTTTTAATAAAACATAAAACATTAATAAACCTGCTAACAATTCCTTACAATTTCTTTTGAAGTCTGAGTATAATTTCTGAATACTTATTAAAACAAGCAATGATTCAGAGGGGGCTGAGCAGTTTTCTATCTATGGCATGTGCTGTATTGGTAGATATTCTACTTGTGACTTTTGAAATAAGATTTTTATTGATGTTTTTAATTGAATCACACAAAAGGATTGATTTGCAGTTAATAAAAGTCCCCAGATCCTTTTAGTTTCTGTTAGGATTAGCTAGTGTTAGTTTTGCTACTGTCACCAGCATGTGCTACCATCAGCGCGGCTGCCCTGTTTTAAATCATCTGAACTTCCTCAGAAGAAGGTAATGCCTGAGTCTCCATGCACAGGTTTGAAAACTCTCACAGAATGCCATGTCCCATTCTCAGGATGAACGTACATCAGTTGGGTTTTATAAAACCACAAATGCTATACCTTGCTATACACAGGCACGTCGTTCATGTCACAAGTAAACATGTTCCCAGTCCCCAAGCTTCGCTCTTGAGGACCAATTTCAAATGGACAGTTGTAACAGTCCTTAAATATATTTATAAAGGTTGTTTCCCACCTCATAACAAAAACCAATCTTTTAGACTTTCTAGCATTTCCTAACCAGGAAGAAGTTCCTGAAAAATGAACTGATCATCATTTAAAACTCCAAATTTCTGGATCTCCAACAGACTCTGTCTCTGTGTAACTGGAGTTCGTCCATACTAAAATCATCGTGCCACTGCTAAGGAATGCAAAATAATTACACATTCTCAGAGATTCCAAGCACTTACACTTGCATGATTTTATAGATTAATTACTAGGAAGACAGAGGATTGTAAAAATCTTTGGATTAAATTCTGTCACAGAAGGCATAAATAATCTAATGATTACTATGCATGCCTGGTCAAATAGTTACTGTCACTGAGTTGTCAGAGTGCTGTTTTCATTTCTAGCAAGGAAATGATCTGAACTGCAAACTGAGCTCAGCTGAAAAGAGGAAAAGCTTCAATCTGAGCCCCCAAACCTTCAACAAAGAGGGGAGCAGCCAGGTCAGTAACAAAAACACACAAGAAGCATTCACTTATTCCTGAAATGTTTAAAAATAAAACCCTCACACACGAAATGCCTATCTACCTACTACAGTCACTTTGCATCCATCTTTAAATGACCATAAAAATCTCTCCAGCCTGCATTCATGGTGTACCCCCATTTTTTTCTTTTTAAAAATAGTCACAGTTATGCTATTTCAGGCAGAAGTAGTTTATTAAAAGTGCATTCAATTTGGAATGGGAAGAGCACAGCTTTGCCACTTACGAGCCATGTGAACAAGTGGCAAAGGGCACTACCTCTGATTTTTGGGGGGATCCAACTAATGATAGAAACACTTAGCTAATAGATTTAAATGAAAGCACTTTCCACTTTGTAAACTAGAAACTTTCATACAATCCTAAGTGAAGATTTTAAAATGAGCATTTGAGACAGTGTTAGTTTTCAAATAAGATTGATGGGAAAGGTAACCAAGAAGTCTGGAAAATTAATCAAGCTGAGGATATAGACTAAGTGGCCATGTGTAACAGGGCTCCTTTGTCATATACATGGACTGCTCCCTGATTTCTGGAACAAGTAGTATTTTTTCTTCCCTATTTCCTAATCCCGCTTGACTGAATTTTGAATTGAGCTACAATTTTCAAACAATTCTAATCAAGTTGCCATAATTCCTGATTTACCCTGATTTGTTTCAGCACCAAAGCTTCATTGACAAAGAAAGAAAGAAAGAAAGAAAGAAAGAAAGAAAGAAAGAAAGAAA
>NW_024412417.1:15980533-16057850 GCF_014898765.1 Herpailurus yagouaroundi | reverse complement strand
AAAGAAAGAAAGAAAGAAAGAAAGAAAGAAAGAAAGAAAGAAAGAAAGAAAGAAAGAAAGAAAGAAAGAAAGAAATCATGCTTGCCCCTTGCTCAAGCCAGCTTGAAAGAACATTTCTCGGCGTCACATTCACATACGGATCAGAAAAGATGTTGACCTTAGCAAAATAAGGTATAAGTTTTACCATCCAGTTCAATTTAGTCACAGTCATACCTACTGTCAAGTTTGATCTAAAGTCAAATTGTAAATTCAGAAGGAATGGAACTAGAGGAAGCTAATCATACTGATGATGCCAAAGGTATTTGAAAATACAGCTATTTTCCATTTAATGTTTCTGTTGTAATTGCTATTGTTTATAGCAATCCAACAGAATTATATTTATAAGTTAAAAAGAAATCCATTACAACAAACCCTCAATATTCAAATAATATCAGAAGCAAACATTTCCCTCAATAACCTCAGAACTAGCGACTAGGAAGTTAAAATGCTAAGAAATAGATAATTCATGAATGCTTTATTAAAATCCTATTGCAAATATGAAGGATATTTGAATATGCCTTGAAACTCTTCTGTCTAAATTTATTATGTCTATTCATTCCACACATGTTTATTGAGTGTCTAGTATGTTGCAGGTATTGTTGTAAACATCAGAAACAGACAAATCCACGCTCTACTGGAGCTTAAATTCTAATGAGCCCCATTATACAACAGGGATGTAAATCAATTTCATTTTGATTGTCTATGCACATTAATTAGAGATAAGCCTGGAGAACTATGTTAAAAAGAACTGATAGTTGTATGTAAGTTTTGAGGAAACATTGCCAGGATTGACTAGTGATGTCTGCCATGGGAACAGGATAGAGAAAGACTGGCATGCATGCCACACTTTTGCTACTCCTACTCGAGGAAATTACCATGCAGCTACAGGCATCAAGTTCAGAATTGTTTCCCATGGAAAATATTGGTGCTAACCACACATTCCTCCTTGACCTACTTTGATGCCATTACTGTTGAGGTAAAATAAGAAAAAGAAACTTCTACTTACATTTCTATGTGCCCCAAACTAGGCTTTTGGGTTTTCACAGAAGAATAACCTTTTCTTCCCCTTGGCTGTTTGTCAAAACATAAAGCTATGCCCTTATTCATCATCAGAATATGTCTGCCCTGGGGTGCCTGGGTGGCTCAGTTGGTTGGGTGTCTGACTTTGGCTCAGGTCATGATCTTGTGGTTTGTGAGTTCGAGCCCCGTGTCAGGCTCTGTGCTGGCAGCTCATAGCCTGGAGCCTGCTTCCGATTCTGTGTCTCCCACTCTCTCTCTTTCTCTATCCCTCCCCCACTTATGCTCTGTCTCTGTCTCTCAAAAATTTATAAACTATAAAAAAAAAAGAATATATCTGCCCTTCACTGTTTTACCAGATAATGCCAACTTCAAACTTTCTGGTATCTAATCATAACCAAATCCTTGATCACATTTTCAGGTTAACCTTATATTAGGGGAGTAGCCACAAATCAAATTTTGGCTAACTTGATAATAAAGTACTTGTGAAAATATACAGGCAAAGGATGGGAACTCACAACTCAAAGAGGAAATATAAACACAACCAAGCAAATAAAAATCTTTGACCACTAGTAACTAGAAAAATGAAAATTAAACAATAACATAAAATTTTTCCCTATTAACTTGGCAACCATTTTAAATGGATGGATATATAGTATTGGCAAAGTTTGAGGCCAAGAGCACATTTATACTTGGAGTAAAGCGATTCTACCTCTTTGAAAAAAAATTGTCATTATTTGAAAACATTTAAAGTATGTATACTCTTAGCATTTCCATTGTTAGGCCACATTCACATAGGTACATCTGTATGAGTATATATACAAGTATATATATACTAAGATAAAATGTAAATTGTAGAATATTATATATAATATGATCCCATTTTGTAGAAAAATGTGTGCATGTACATGTATTATATGTGTGTCTATCTATATGTACATAGAAAAATATCCAAAAGCATATACACCATACTGTTAAACAATGTTTTTCCTAAGGAGTTAACATTGGAAAAGGAGGATAATCTTTGAGCTTTCACTGCATAAATTTCTGTATTATTTGAATCTTTTTAATGAGAATTTAGTACTTTGTAATAAAAAGGGAAGACGACAATGAGCAAAAATTTATCAAAAATATTTAAATAAAATTGAAGTAAAATGGCATTAATTTCAGACAAATAAAATGTGAGCACTACACCCACCACAAGCCTCATCCAACAAAGCGTATAAATTCAGATTAATAAAAAGCACATTAAAGGTATAACAAATGTTGTGTCCCAAATAGCACTATATTAAGACTATTCAAAGTATAGTATTTGAATTACTATATTAGTACTATTACCAAATTATAGGCAATATAGGGCACAAAAGACTAGTATTTTATTAGTGCTATTCAAAGCAAAAACTGCTAGATTTAAGAAAAAATATATAGGAATACCATCTTTAGACTTTGAAGTCTCACTCAACATTTCACATTTCAAATAAACCAAAAATAGTGACACAGTAGGGGCACCTGTGTGGCTCAGCCGGTTAAGCATCTGACCCTGAATTTCAGTTCAGGTCATGATCTCACAGTCAGGAGATGGAGCCCCGCATCAGGCTTCATGCTGACTGTGGAATCTGCTTAAGATTCTCTCTCATTCTCTTCCTCTGCCCCTCTACCCCCCCCCCTAAAAAAATTGACATAGTAAATAAAGGCTAAGACACAGTATTTATCATGTTTTCCTGTATGAATGTCACCTCAAGATAACCAAAAGAATGAGGAAGGGAATTTTTACTTAATAAAAAGTAAATTAATGAGTAAAGAAGAAATGATAAAAATAAAATATAATACATTTTTAAAGTAAAAAATAAATAAGTAATATAAAGTAAATGTGTCACTATTTTGCAACTCTTAATGAAATAATGGAGCTGGCCAATGATGAAAGTCTGACATCACGAACTACAACAACCAAGCAAGAAGTGCCTCCTAACAGAAGAACTCCCACCACCAGTGAAGCCATTTTGATTGGAAAAAAAAAAAAAATTGACCCAAATCTGATCAAGCATTTCTACCTAAATACCATATTACAGGAAATAGAGAACAGAGGAACATTTTAAGCCAGACCATAGGGATGGAATCAACAAAATACAGACTGGAGAACTATAAGACAAACAACCTGATTTCTTCAACAAACAAATTGAAATGACGCAAAATCCTGAGATGAAGGAAAAATCTATAGTTTAAAACAAACCCAGGAGGCACAAAATCCAGTCACAATGTTTGGACCCAACAAAATGTTTAAAATAAAAAAAAGAAAAAATTATAAAACAATTGAAAAATTCAAAACTGGGAGATATTTCATTTTGAGCAATTACTGTTAATTATCTTTAGTTGCAATGCTAACATCATGATTATGTTTTCGGAGTTCTTATGTTTTAGAGCTATATGATGTCTAGGATTTACTGAAAAATAATTCAGGAATGGGGGACATTTCAAGGTTAAGGATGAAGCAAAACCAACTGTGATTTGGTAATGTTGAAGCTGGGTGTTGAAAAAAAAAGGAGGTACTATTCTATACTACAGAAAGTACTATTCTATATGCTTCTGAAATGAGTTTTTGGATAATGCAAAGCTTAAAAATAGGGATATAGACAATAACAAGATTGATGTGGTTGTACCAATGCAAATATTTCTCTTTCAAATATCTTTGAAATATTTATAAAAATTAATCATTTTCAATGTATAGAGAAGATATTAATAATTTCAAAAAGAAATTTTCACAAGCAATAGTCACTGGCAACAATAAATATTCAAAAAATTAGTATCATTGGGAAGAATGTCAGCTTTCCCCAAATCAATTAAAAAAAATTTTTTTAACATGTTATTTATTTTTGAGACAGGGAGAGACAGAGCATGAACGGGGGAGGGTCAGAGAGAGGGAGATGCAGAATCTGAAACAGGCTCCAGGCTCTGAGCTGTCAGCACAGAGCCCGACGCGGGGCTCGAACTCATGGACCGTGAGATCATGACCTGAGCCGAAGTCGCCGCTTAACCAACTGAGCCACCCAGGCGCCCCTTCCCCAAATTAATTTATAGACTTTACTATTTTAACAAGATTTTTATTGAGAAACCTTTAGAACATTTCTCTGTATTTCATTTTGAATTAAAATTCAAAATAATAACAAATGCAATTGTGAAAAATGAAAGAAAAAGAAGGTTGCCTCGAATAATTATGTAACAGAATTAATTAAACCATTATGTAACTGGCATAACAAATGACAGATAGATCAATGGAACAGAATAGATAACCTCAAAATAGACCACAATGTGTAGAAGAACTGAATATTTGGTAAAGATACTAAACAGTGGAGGAAAGAAATTATTCAATAAAGATGTTGAGGAAATTGACTATTTAGAAAAGTAAATCCTGTTAAATATAAACCTAGATGTATTTTCTGCTGTCTGCACAGTCCCCAATTTAGGGAACCTACCTTTTGTACAAACAACTGAATCACTACAGCTACCCTCTGTACCATATGATCACTTTCCCTGGGGCCATAGTTTTCAAATCAGGATATATGATTTATAAGATACATAGTCTTCTATGGTCTGGACTGCATCATTAGGTTCAAAAATATGAGCTATCAAACTACCCTCTCAGGAATACAAAGCTGAGAAGCTGAAGAATTTTGGCAGTTAGCAGAAGAAGCATAAAGGATTCCATAAAGTAATTGAATATTTATGTCATGCAATATCATCAGGGCCATGTTAATATCTAAAAATCTCTTATGAATTAATAAATAAAAGCCAAAGCTCTATTAACCACTAGAGAAAATACTACAGATATTTCACAAAGTAGAAATGATAGTCATCCAGGAAAAAAATGGTTAAGCTCCTTTAGCACTCATAGATCTACAGATAAAAATAATAATGAGTTTCTAATTTTACTATCAGGTTAGAAAAGATAAAAATCAATACTGTATCTTTGAATACTGGTAGGGTCGTGTTGAGGTAGGTCCTGGCTTATCCATTGCTGGTGAGAGTATAAATTTGTAAATTTAACCAATAAATAAATTTTCTGAAAGAAATTTGGGTATAATCCCTGAAGAGCCTTACAACAGTGAATGTTCTTTCATTCTCTGATCCAGAAATGTCATTTCTAGGATTCTATACTAGTAAAATAATCAGAAATAACTGCCAAGAATACATAGAATGTTTCTGCATCATTTTTCATAGTAGTGAAAAATTGAGAAATGAGAAAATGTTAAATAGGGCGCCTGGGTGGCTCAGTTGGTCGGGCGTCTGACTTTGGTTCAGGTCATGATCTCGCAGTTTATGAGTTTGAGCCCCGTGTTGGGCTCTGCGCTGACACCTCAGAGCCTGGAGCCTGCTTCAGATTCTGTCTCTGTCTCTCTCTGCCCCTCCCCCACTTGTGTGCGCGCGCGCGCTCTCTCTCTCTGTGTCTCTCAAAATTAAATGTAAAAAAAGAAAAGAAAAGAAAAGAAAATGTTAAATAATTATGCTTCACAGCAATAAAACAATTGGTCGCTAACATTTAAAAGTGTACTAAGTGTCAGAAACTATGTATCCTGATTCAGTCTCATAACAACCCTTGGAGGTGGGTACAACTATTATCTCTACTTTCCAAATGAGGAAACTGAGACACAGAGAGGTCAAGACAGCTGGTAAATTGCTGAGCAGGATATGAACCAACAGTCTGGTTCCACAATTGGCACTTTTCACCAGTGCACTATAACAGCATTTGCTGAGTCTTTTCATATGCCAGATGCAATGCTAGCATTTTACACTGCATTATTTAATACAAAGCATAAAAAAATTCTGTTGATATTGTCATTATGAGCATCAGAAGGCTGAGGCTAAGAGAGTCAGTAACTCATCAAGGATTATAGAACTGAAAGTGACACAGAGTTTCAAAGAGGTTTGATGCACATAAAAATGGCCATGTTATGACATGAGCATTCGTTAAGTACATACTAAATTGTAGGGTTTGGGGAAATTAACTCTGTCACTGTGAGAAGCAGAAGTGACACAAACTTTTTGGAGTTTGACACTCTCACAAAGTTATGAATGTGCAAACCATCAGTCAGCAATCCAATCCAATTTTTGCACTCAGTCCTATTAAAATGCCAGCCCACAGGCATCAAAGTATGTGTGCAATGATGTCTATTTCAGACTATTTGTAAGCAAGTTATGGGAAATAACTCAAATATCCATTAACAGGGGGATGGTTAAACAAATTATAATCTATCAGTACAATTCATGCTATGCAACTGTGAGAACGAAACGAGGTTGATTAACATGCACAGGCCTGGAGAGAAAACCATAGCCTGTTAATGTAAAGGGATGTGTGAAGTAACCTCTTCAAGATAATGTCTGCCACTAGTGCCCATGGTCTTAATCACTACATAATATGGCTTCTTTAAAAGCATGAGTTTTAGTAGATATATAATACTGTATCATGCTACTAAATCACTATTTATCTACTTTTGCCCTATTTTTTTCCACATTCAGTTATTCTAAAATTTTAAGATAAACATCTTTATACATAAATTTTTGTTTGAATCCGTGATTTAAAAGTAAGTCATTATGTTCCCTTGCTTAACCAAAATAACTTACCATAAGATTGATTAGCTCCTTCCTAATATCCACATTATTCTATTAGGAATAGAAATTATATTTTGGTAAGCAGAAATCATATTCAATAAAATGTTTGCTTGTACTCTGGGTTTCAAACACTACAAACCCCCTGATAGTTCTTTTTACTGCAAAGAAAATTCTAACTCAGAATATTAGGAGATATGCCTAGAGAATGTCAGCTTCACAAGATCAGGAATCTTCTCTATCTTGTTCATTATGAGTCTCCATTGTCTAAAGCTTATGTGTGCACAGGGTTAACAAAAAAAACATTGAAAGAAGAAAGGAAGGAAGGAACAAAGGAAGGAAAGAAGGAAAGAAGGAAATCTGTATGGGAAAATAATTCAAAATAATGACTCAGAGCTTACATTGTTGAGGAAGTTTATTCAGTTGCTGTGATGAAAAGAAAATAGAACTCTTAGGCTGGAAAAGGGCATACCCAGAAGTCTCAGGGAAATCCTTCTTTGTATGATGAAAGTGTGTACCAATAGCATCAGTTTCATATTGAGCATTTTTGCTGGAGCCTGAACAGCTTGCACCACAATGCTAACCACAGCCAGATCACCTTTACTTGTACTACTAGCCACGAGACAAAGACCCTTTTCATCAAGTGTCCTTCAGAACCAACTCATAGGCAGTCCATGTTGAGGGCCAGAAGCTTCCAAGTTCTGCCCTAACAACTGCCTGGCCTATTGCCTGTTCCTCTGCTGCTCTGTCCACTACCATCTCTGACCACTTCATTCTAGGCTGAAGACCACAGGAAGATCTCCCTGCCATCTTGTCTCCACCACTGGCCAGGCCTCCTCTCTTCCCGTACAGTTGTACTGACAGCACCTTCCGTAACAGGGTGCTCTCACCTATCAGGCTTCTTATTATCAGCTACATACATGCTGTAACAACAAGTATTTAATTAATTTCACATTCTTCCACAAGGCTAGTGATCCCTTGACATGATGAGCTGATGGGAACTGCCATCTCAGAATCCCACTGAAGCAGTTGCCTGGAATCTACTATACCACTTGTGAAATAAATGACCACCAGTCCACCACATGAAGCTATAGCTTCCTATCCTCTTTAAAATACAACAGTTTTCTCTAGCCTACAATGCGCTACATCATGAATACCTAAGTGGCCCATCCAAACTCACCCCAACCATGTTCCCCTAATTCACCACAATCAAGCTACCTGGGCCATTGTTTCACCCCTGGAAGACTATTTCCTTCTGTGTGAGTATCCTATCTAGAAACCTCCTGTCCTTGGGTCTTTGCACAGCTGGCTTCTCTCTCGGTTTACATGTTGCCTCTTATGAAATGACCCTTCCTATGAGCCCTATCTAAATAGGATTTCACCTTCATTCCCAATCACAGTAACCAGTATGCAGCTTTCTATTGTCTGTTCAAACTTGTAATTACCTATTTATTACTTTGCCTACTTTATGTCAACCACCCCTACTAGGCAATGGGTTGCATCTGAGCAAGAGCTATGGCTAGTGTGCTCACAATGGTCCACCAGCACTCCATTCAGTGTTAGCACTGAATTCTGAATAAGTAATTCTAAACCATGGTCTCCCATACACTCTGTCATCATGAGAAGTCGTAAATAATAGATAAGATGTGGAAAAGAGAAACTTTAGCTTCTAGAACTCACTTTGAAAGAAAGCAAAACATGATGAAAAGAACTACAGGCTTTGAGAGCGAGAGTAAAATTCTGTCTCTTTGCTAACTTGAGAAAGTTCTTGCTAGTGTGAACTTTGATATGCCTCTTGCCCTATGTTAGTCCCATTATACTGTTTGTAAAGTGAAATGATTGGACTATTTGATCTCATATCTACCCTACAGTTCTAACAGATCTTTGAAGATTTTTTAATATAATCAGACATCTTTAGATTTGCATTTTTCAAGTGTGGTCCCTATGGAGGACGAAGGGTTCAAGTTCAAATAATTTTGGAATCGTTTGGGTTAAACAAAATTAGATAGCTATTTTTACTCTAGAAACTCTCTTGGCCTTTAATATGCTAATGTGTACTGGGGTCCCTGAGAGTGAAAGACCGTGTACAGCAATTCCCAAAAGCACTGAAGCACTGATTCCTTGTTTGTATTACCTGGGTATAGGATACATGGGGCATTTGGGGAAAACACCTTATGGGTATTTAAGCACAAAAATTAATATAGACTTTCAGAAACACTAATCTGATAGTGGTAAGTAGAATGAATCAGAAAAAAATGATAAATTGAGCAATAAAATTAAGAGACTTCAGGAAGCATGAGGAGATACAAGAGAAAGTGACTTGAGACATATCTATTTTAATTTGCATTGAACAGCACAAAAGTTTTGATTAGTCTTTCTTGCTGCAGAAAAAATTATCAAGACCTAGAGACTGTTTTAAAAAAAAAGTCAAGAATAGGGATAGAGATTCTATGTTGATGCCTATAATCTGAAAGAATTTTGATAAGATTTCTTTAGCTGACATGAATTCAATCTACACTTAAAAATACAGAAACAATTAGACCTATTTTGGCCATCAGCTCATCAGCTCACAGTTTCAGTCATAATAGATAAGGATAGTACCATCTTCCATATTTCCAACAAATAAAAATTTAGAAAGTTATCAATAGACAATGTGATTATTTGCCCACATATTCAGTTAATCATATTTTATTCAACGATGCATTTTATTGGTTAGTTTCTAATCGGCAAACACTGTCTTGGAAGCTTTGTAACAATCTATTCCTACCATCTCCCGGATTTTCTCCAGATTTTTTGGATCCACCATCTCCTCAATTGTCCACAGTAATGGTCAATATATTTAGCTGCTCACTGTATAAAAAAGCAGAATCAAGGCTTGAGGTGATATAGGTATGATATGTAGGTTCATACCCACTTCCTTCAACACTTCTTCTTTTAATGTTTATTTATTTTTGAGAGAGAAAGGAGACACAGCATCCAAAGGACACTCCAGGCTCTGAGCTGTCAGCACTGAGCCCGACACGGGGCTCAAACTCACGAACCTGTGAGACCATGACCTGAGCCAAAGTTGGACACTCAATCGACTGAGCCCCCCAGGTGCCCCTCTCCCAATACTTCTTGACTGAATACTTGGAATAAACACCAACTCACAGATGATTGATTCTCTTCCTTCCTTTTTGGGAAAACGTTTAAAATTTCCATCTCTATCAGGAATCTGAACTCATCTTCTCAAATACCAGAGAGAAGTACTCTTCCTTCTTCACTGATTCCTACTCTAAATACAGTTTATATCCTGTTCTATACTAGACCTGCCATATACTTTTCATGGTACATAGCCAGATATAAAGTAGGATTTAACATTTGGATATTAAACTCACTGCTTTGAGTATGTTTTACAAACCAAGGTGTTATGTTCATATGAAGCCCAGTACCGTGTGAATACAGCATGGTCAGTGTTGCCTTAAACGGTGAGAGCTTACAAACCCACATGAGCCTTTGGGGAACTATGTAGTCATGCTTCTGTGAATATTTATTGAAAACCAGCTCTTTTCTGAGGCGCCTGGGTGGCGCAGTCGGTTAAGCGTCCGACTTCAGCCAGGTCACGATCTCGCAGTCCGTGAGTTCGAGCCCCGCGTCGGGCTCTGGGCTGATGGCTCAGAGCCTGGAGCCTGTTTCCGATTCTGTGTCTCCCTCTCTCTCTGCCCCTCCCCCATTCATGCTCTGTCTCTCTCTGTCCCAAAAATAAATAAACGTTGAAAAAAAAATTAAAAAAAAAAAAAGAAAACCAGCTCTTTTCTTAGCTTTGAGAATGGGGGAATTTTTAGCAGCATAAAGAAAATACTGTTTTCTGCAAAATTTCTTTGGCCTTGTTGTAAACCAGGCACCCAGAGATGGGTTCCATGATGCATTGTGGCATCTCGTATTCCTTCCAAAAGTTCTCCACAATGACAGTTGCTTTCACTGAACAAAGTTTTTCCAGGAATATGCTCAGTTAGTTCATTCTTCTTTATTATCTTCACCTTCTATGATTTAAAACACAAACATGACTTGACCATTTTTAAGTGCCTTTGTTTGTATTCTATTGCTTAGCAAGTATATTTGTACATTTTATAGGTAAAAAAAAAGAGAAACTTTCTGTGAGACTACACATGGATATCTTATTAGCTCCCACTGATGCTTGCCTTCTCCAATTCACTAGAGACAATCACTTTAAAAGAAGCCCCGGTTTACAAATTAAAAGAATGTTAAAGCACATGGGTTTTTAAATTGAATACTAAAACCAAAAGGAAAGATTGGTCATATTTTAGGGCCATAACTCATAACAAATTGTTGTAAAGTTTTCTTCACTCTGCTAGGAAATGCAAGTATTTTTTGTTATATTTAAGAGTGGAAAACAGAGTCAGAATAAGTAAAAAAGAAGAGAAAGAAGAGAAAAATCCCTGAAACAGCACAGCATTTGTTTCATCAGCTCTTTGTAAAACTCATGTTTAAATAGAATATGGCTTGCAGTTTCATTTCTACACCAATGACTCCCAAAGTTTTATTTTTGTCCATATCTCTTACATAACTCCAGGCACGTATATTTGACAGTTTCCTTGTGCCTCCGTTTATATGGCTAACAGGCAGCTCAGATTTAACACATCCAACTTAGAACTTTTTACCCTCTACACGAAACCCATTCCTCCCTCCCCTCGTCTTTTCCATCTTAATAAATGGAAACACCATTTGTCCTATTGTTTACATCAAAAGCCTAAGTGTCATCGTTGAGACCTCTATTTGGTCCTATTTCTCAACTCTATACTGCACCTACCCCCTTCCCTCATCTCCATGCTACCATCCCAGTCTAACCCATCACTGCTGGCCTGGATCTCTCCTGTAGCCTTCTAATTAGCTTCTGTATCTACTCCCCACTTAGCAATCTGGTTGACCTGTCTCCAAGTTATTTATCATCAGTCATATATCAAGTCAAGTGTCGCCTCCCACTAGAAAGGACTTTGTTGAACACACTATTTAGAGAAGTATCTTCTCTCACCTCACCCCTTTTATACCCTTACATAGAGTTCACATATCCTCTCATTGTCTTTTTAACACAAATCACCATGTGAAAATATTTTGACTATTTGTTTACTTTTTTACTGCGTGTTTCTCCTTCCCATTCCCCAATTTGATTTTAAGAAGCAAGAGAGCAGGGGTACCTGGGTGGCTAAGTCGGTTAAGTGTCCGACTCTGGGTCTTGGCTCAGGTCAGGATCTGTGGGTTTGTGAGTTCAAACTCCGCGTGGGGCTCTGTGCCAACAGCCTGGAGCCCGCTTGGGATTCTCTGTCTCCCTCTGTCTCTGTCCTTCCCCTGCTCATAATCTCCACCCCCCTTCTCAAAAATAAATAAATAAATGTTTTTTAAAAATGAAAAAAAAGAAGAGAGCAGGGACTGTGTTTGTGTATTCTTATCAGGTACAGCCGTTCCTAGAATATAGTAGGTAAGTTAAGATATTTATTCAAGAGGGAATGGAGTGGGGAAGGAGTGAAATAAAGGCGAAAGAAAAGAAAGAAGAGAGAGAGAAGGGAAAGGGAACAGGGAGAGGGAGAGAGAGAGAGAAGAGGGAGAATGAAGAGAGAGGGAATGAAGAAAAAGGAGAGAGAGTGAACGAATGGAGGGAAAGGAGGGAGGGAGGTAAAAAAAAAGGGAACAGAAGGGGAGAGAGGGAAGAGGAAAGAGCCGGGGAGGGGAAAAAAGAAGTTGCCCTCCAATAGACTATTAATAACTGCTAGGTTTCAAATCTAAGGATAAGTAACTTTAGTTCTCTGAGGTTGGAATAACTCATTGCACAATGGGAATAATAATAGATCAAAAGAAATAAGGCATGTAAAGTGTTAGTGGAGCGCTTGACATATAATAACAGGAAATAAATGTGTTAATTCTTTGCACTTCCTCAGATTCTTCCAACCTTCAGCCACTTGGTCTGACATAGTCGCAACCATCCAACTCTGCTTACACACTGGTGATCCACTGTCTAAAGCCAACCAGACACAAACCCGAAATCCCCAGTGTCTTTCCCCCCTTCTAGACTTCAATGTCACACCCCACTGAGAAGTGTAGAGTCTGGGCTCTGAGCAGCTGTTGAAGGGGTGTGTGTGTTGGGTAGGAGTGGGATGTTCCCATGGATGAAATCTGACCAATAAGAAAAAAGAGATGGGAGGTGCTGATGTCCAGACAAAGTTCTTCTCCTTCTTCCCTCCCACCTTCCATTCTGAGGCATTTCCACCATGCAGTCCAATCAGAGATACCCGATCTCTGCAAGGGGGTGCACCTCCCAAAGCAATATCTTTGTCTCTCTTAGGTTTGTCATAAAGCAGTGGCCAGCAAGATAACATGTCACCTTGCATTGCTTCCTATCCTTAACAACATCACTTCCCCTTTTCTCACCTTCACTACCTTGGAATTGTGCCCTTAAATAAAGCATCACCTCTTAATTCTTTAATTCAGGCTCTGTTTTCCAGGGACTACTGGATAAGACTACTTTTAGTAATAAAATAGTCATACCAATTTATACTCCTATGCTCAGCACTCAACAATTGGTCAGGCCATCTTTATTTTTAACTATAGTTAAACTAGTTAAAGTCCTATAAAATACCTGCCATGGCATGAATCCAGTGGGGCATTATAGTAGAATCCCAACCATGTATTAAAATCAAGAACAAGAACAAAACTTTCTTTTGCTTCAAAATGTTTCATTAAGGACACCAAAAATTCACTTCTCTTATCTTCAACTACCCTTACTAATCCCTCTATTCCTTTAAACATGTTTTTCAAAGCCTGTTACTAACTCCCACCATTAAGACACAGCCTCTGCCAGAAATGACACCCCTCCCATCTCTGCCAGCTATCTATCTCCCACCATAGGACCCATTCCAGAAGCCTGCCCCTGCCTAACAAAAAGAATGATAAGGATTATGTAATCACTAGCTACATCATCCCTAGCATTCATATGCATATACATATTGCATATTTTTCTGCTCTAGTGTTTTATATCTCGATTCTAGTATAATATGAGATAATTTTTTTGTAGTTTCTATAAGATCCATGTATACTAGGGTGCCTGAGTGGCTCAGTTGGTTAAGCGTCCACTTTTGGTTTCGGCTCAGGTCATGATCTCATGGTTTGTGAATTTGAGCCCCTCATCGGCTCTCTGCTGTCAGTTCAGAGCCTGCTTCAGATCCTCTGTCTCTCTCACTCTCTGTCCCTCCCCCACACATTAAAAATAATTTTTTTAAAAAGACAAGTATACTGAGATATCTACCTCCATGATCATCAGCACCTGACCTACCCAGACCAGGTTTAAACAGAGAAAAAGCAGCCTTCTCAAAAAATTCTTCAGATGCTGTCATTAAAATTCAGTGCATAAAACCTAAGCAATCTTAATTCTTTTATTGTTGACCATTTGGAAATATCTCTTTTCTATTAGACAGATTCCTGACAGACAGAGTAGAGATTAAATACAGTATGGGCTCTACCACTTATCGACTTCTTCTTGACAGAAGGCAAATCACTCAACATTTCTCAGTCTCAGTTTCCTCCTTTGCAAACAGAGATGATATATTTACATACATATTTACGCACCTACTGTTAAGAACTATATCTTAAATTATGAAGCACTTGGGTCATTATTAGGGGTAACAGTAGCATTCTTAGAAATTCCCCAATTTCTTAACCATCATTTAAAATTATAATGACTTGATATTGATGCAAGATTCTAATAAATGTCCTATTCATTATTTGAATTTAGATTGTGCTGTCCTGAAATGTAAGGATTTTTATCTTAATTATTTTCCTACGGTTTTTAGCTGAGTTGATTTGATATCTAATAAATTAGTACTTGAAAGTTTCCCTTATTTTATTTTATATATATATATTTTTTTTTTAACATTTTTTTTTTATTTATTTTTTTGGAACAGAGAGAGACAGAGCATGAACGGGGGAGGGGCAGAGAGAGAGGGAGACACAGAATC
The DNA here is from genome assembly GCF_014898765.1 of Herpailurus yagouaroundi. Classification (NCBI taxonomy): domain Eukaryota; kingdom Metazoa; phylum Chordata; class Mammalia; order Carnivora; family Felidae; genus Herpailurus; species Herpailurus yagouaroundi. The sequence goes on along the minus strand of NW_024412417.1, from coordinate 16,043,187 downwards.
GGAAACAGGCTCCAGGCTCCGAGCCATCAGCCCAGAGCCTGACGCGGGGCTCGAACTCACAGAACGCGAGATCGTGACCTGGCTGAAGTCGGACGCTTAACCGACTGCGCCACCCAGGCGCCCCTAAATTTTTAACATGTATTTATTTATTTCAGAGAGCTGGGGAGGGGCAAAGAGAGAGGAGAGAGAGAACCCTAAGGAGGCTCTGCACTGTCAGCATGGAGCCCAAAGCGGGTCTCAATCTCAGGAACCGTGAGATCATGACCTGACCCGAAATCAAGAGTAGGCCCCTTAACTGACTGAGCCACCCAGGAATCTGAAAGTTTCCCTTATTTTAGGTTGTCTTTGCATCTACAGCCATACTACAGTGGAATACCTCCCTGCCCATGAGATGATTATTCTTACCAACTAATGGGCTTTGGCAATTTCATAAGACAACTATGTATTAAACATTAGACTATAAGAACTCATGAAGAAATAAATTGTGCTTGTTCATTCCCAAATCAGCCAAAAATTTTGTACAGAGCCTGGCACATGCATAAATGATTGAACAAATAAAGAAAAAATGAACAATTTTTTTTTTTAAACCTCCATTAAGTATAGTGGGAAACAGCATTTGCTTAGAGCCATTATTAATTGGGAACACTCTCTTATTTTTAATTTAGAGTATTTTCCAACTCACTTAGATATCTAAACCCAAAATCCATTTTTCAAACACTCTAATGACACCAAAGTGTCAGTCACAAAGAATCATTGTCCCACAGACTCTTGGCTGATTGATACTTATCTTAGCAATTTTTACTCACTGATCATAGCTTTAGATTCTGTGGAAAGGAAAAAGTTGTGAAGCACTCTGAACTGATCCAAAATGAAAACTTTTATTTGGCTTCTATTCAGGAATGCAAAGAATGAAAAACTCTGGCTCTTTTCTCAAGCCTTCCCTGAAACAGACACCCTCCCACTCCCCCCTATTCATCACACCTCTGGCTTACTCTTATCACTGCATGTATCATAAAGCATAACAAATATTTGTTACATGTTCTGTGAGCAACTGAAGGCCTGGAACCAACAACGAATTTCTTTCTTTCTTCCCAGTACTTAGGACATATTCAATTTTTTTTTTTTTTCAGGGCTGGGGGAGTGGGCATGTGGCGATATTGACTAGGTCCTCAATAAACACAGAACTATTGAAATGATCAGACTTGTGATCTATGATAGTATCTTCTTGGTGAAAACTCAATAAGCTTACTGCAGGGTGGATCTGAACAGTAATTAGACACGATGTGAATTGTATATAGCTTATTAACACTTATAGGACAGTCTAAGAGATGACGCCATCATGAGGTCCACCACTTTCACAAAGCCCTTATAGATCAACCCAACCATAATGAGTTTACTCTTTCAATGCTTAGCATGGGGGCTTCACATATTTTATGAAATAAGAAGGTTATATATAAACAAATATAAAATAAGCAAACCTATTTATTGTTTATATAACCTTTTTATATGTTTGATTATAGGTTCTCATGAATTTTTCATTATTTAAATTCTTTACATACCATTTTTTAAACTTATGTTTGACTTAATTATTGAAATCTTGCTAACTATACAGATAACTCTTTGAGGATAAGAACCATATCTCCTCTGATGATGTTCACCTGCCTAATGTCATCTCAAAGCCTTGCATACAGCAGATGTCAAATAAAAGTTTATTGAATACAGGCATGGGAAACTCTCTCTTTTAGCAATTCACATTGAATGGAAGAAACAGCTATAATGAAGAATTTTACACTTTCCCAAATTCCTTCCCTTATAAACAATGAAAAGTGAATAGATATTTGACTCCTACTCTTATATTAGCAAGGCAAATTTAAACTACGGTCAAATCCTTTGAAGATTCACTTATACAGCATAGCTAAACTTTTCTCAGTGAGATAAAATGTTCGAGATAATAAGACATTAATAGTTAGTGTGTGTTTTCTATGGGTCAGTACTTTATATTTATTATTTCTTTTAAATTTCATTACAACCCTATGAGAAAAGTACTATCACTATTGTCATTTTCACTGATGAGGACACTTGAGACCAGGAATTTTAGGACTTTGTCTGAGGCCACAAAGCTAGTACTTAGTAGGGTTGGCACACACACCCCAGCAGTCATGCTCCAATACTCTTGTTCCAAAGACCATACCAAGCTGCCCCTCAGCTCTCAAGAAGGCTCATTCTTAGATTATGCTGATCATGGTCACAATTTAATTTAAAATTCCCAGATCAAATTTATAAAATCACTAACGTACAACATTGAATATCAGTGCTTATTGCTGTCTGGGTGGAGATATTACATAAGGCTTACAATTGACAAACTAGCATGTGATTTACATTGAAAATCAGAAGCAAACGCAAGCTTATATCATTTAAGTATATATAGACCTTAGTTAGACTTGTTAAATTTTGGTAAAGAAACATTTGTAGCACTTTTAAGCTTAGAAAATCAGAGCAGTGACATACATTCAAAATCTGAGAGTTTATACAAATCAAACTGAAAAGCATAAAGAGTCTGTCTTCACGAACAGTCTCCATAGTGATAATTTTGCAAAATACTGGAAAAACATTCAAGGTATTTAGAAAGACTATAAAGATGTTTTATGAAGATGGCACACACAAAAAAATACGTTCTCATGAGCAGACAGGGAGCCCAACTTGGAATTTCAAATTAACTTTTTGTATGATGCATTATTTAATAAATGTTAGCATTAATTTTTAAAGAGTTTAATTTGCATACCATTACTGGGCCAAATGGTTGACGAGGATCACAATTAAAGAAAGATGCACCATTCATTTTACTAAGAAGAAAAAATCCAACAAAGTCAAATCTTCATCATTAAACTGAATAAAGGCAGCCTATAACTGCCAAAAATGTAGAACTCCCTGACAGATGCAATTTAACTCCTGTGATTATTTAAATCAAATTCCTTTATGCATGACCCTAAGCAAAAGCTCAATATCCTCTCAAGGAATAAGTATTTTTCTTTAATACTATGGACTTCAGGGGGGCAAAAAGACATTAGAAAAGAAAAGCAAATTAGGAAATTGGGTGTGGGAATATAAATATAATTCAAAAGAATATGTCCTCACCTAATGTTACACCACGGACATAAAACACTCATGCAAAATGGAAGACGCTTCACTAGCACATTAACTAGCTCTTAGTTCCAACATGGTTCAAGCTGTGTTCAGCCTCAAGAAGTTATAGAGAAAAGCCATAGATCCTACTATCTTATAGTTTATCATTTAAACCAAATTTATTTTCACACATATCCCTCTCATGATCTTCTAAAGAAAAACATACTATTTACTGAATTACTATGTGCAAGGCAAAGGATTAGTGCTCATGTGCTAAGTGACAGACACAAGGTATATGTGACACAGTTAGTGTATAACCTGCTTGTAATAAGCTGCCAACAAAGCGTATCTGGAGTGCTGGGGCAGGATCTGGAAGCACCCACTCTGCAAGGTGTCAGTCCTTCACAGGGATTATCATTCATACCCTGGTTCTAGACACTGGCTGGGGCACTAAGTACATTTGCCTCCCGTAGTATATGCTTGTTTGTGTCATGAACTTTGTGTAGTTGTTAGGCTTGAAAAAACTTAGGACAGACTGTCCCATCCCTAGATGTGTCCGTCAGAACACAGAACAGATGGCCTTGTATCAGGTCAGTTCGGCCTTTACAAAGTCCAGTGGGGGCCAAAGCTGTGGAGACAAGGACCTCAAACTCACCCCACAGTTGGGCAACAAGGCCAATGGCCCCATGTTTGGGCAAGGGTCCTAATACCTTTTGAGAAGGAGGGGCTTAGGAGGTTCTTTTTGTTTCAAATAACTTTAAGTTGTGATCAAAGTAACTCATATTCACTCCAGAAAAATTGTAAAATAAATGTTTGGGGGAAAAAAGCCATGATGACCATCAAGAGACAACCATTAAAACATTCTGGTGTTAAGATCCTAATATATGTTTTTATACAAACATATGCAGTCAAAGCCCTCTGATCTGATAGCCAGCAGTCTTTGGTTAATAAGAAAAGGTTTTAGAAAGTATAGAATCCTTAAAACTTATATACAGACAATCTGAAAGTTAACTTAATATATAATCATTTCTTCACTACTCTTTTGATAAAGAACTAAACTTTTTTTTTTTTTTTGGCTACAGGTCTTTTGATGGGAGCACCATGTCATCTTTATAATATAAATCATATTCCTAGTGAGCCACAAATTATTTCTAGATTAGTTTCCCTGAAGTGGGAACAATATTATAAAGACATCTGAAAAATATTAGTGCAGAATTCTAGATTTTAATCCTTTACCCTGGTGTTTCCTTGTCCATACATAATTTAAGCAAATTCTCTTATTGGAGTAACTACATTTATTGACTTGCATCAAATAATTCTCTTCAGTTTATATCAACAATTACTCTTTTAGCATTCAAAGTTTACTAGGCATTTTAATCCATAATTAGACTTTTTCAGTATAACACCAAGTAAAATTACATATATATGTAATTATATATATATTATATATATAATTTTCAAATTTTTATAATATATATTATATATATAATTTTTCAAAATTTTATAATATATATTATATATAATTTTTCAAAATTTTATGTAAATTCTAGTTAGTTAACATATATCATAGTATTGGTTTCAGGAGTGGAATTTAATAGACAAAAAAACAATCTATCTCTGCCTACATATGCAAGTCAACTGGTAGAACCAAAGTGTTGGCACTCTAGGGAGCTTCCAGCTATCTGTAAGTATTGATATTGGGAAAGATATTTTACAAAAGGAGGAGGAAACACCGGATGTCTGTATAGTAGAGGTCAGGTCAAAGAGCTTCTATAAACATATTTTTACAAATTAATATTTTATGCTCTATCATTTATTGATATCAATATACTCCTTTTAATCATCTACATGTATTGTGAGCACTTTCCCACATCACTAAACATATAAAATGTAATTTTTTTACATAGCAGCAGAGAATCTATTAGCATACACTATAAAATATTTAATTAGTTCCCTATTGTTGAGTAGTTAGGTGGCTGCTATGTTTTTATCATCATATAATGGTACCATCTTAATGTATATTTCCATTTCCTTAGACTTTATTCTTTGAATATTTGGTAAATTAATGAAGTAAATATTTTAAAGGCACGTGATACCTATTTTCAAATTGATTATCAGAAACATTTTTTTTTTATCTACCGCTGGGATACTACCATGAGATTGCAGGTTTCGGCACCTTACTCTATATTTGCTATTAATCCATTTTTCAATTCAGTATTGAAAGGAGTAGGAGTCTAAATTTGCATTTTTATTAAAATGAGGGTTTTATCATTTTATGACACCTGTTATAAGTATTTATTTTCAGGTGGTTGACTTTTAGTTTTCTCTATTATGGACTTTATTTTTTATATCACTAATTTTTTTGATTTAGATTTTACTTTTATATCAAGCAGTTTTAGATTTCTTAGTCAAATGACTACCCATCAATCTTTCCCTTTCTATTTTCTTCTTTCCTGTTTTTTAATGTTTATTTATTTGGGGGGGGGGAGCATTGAAGTGGGAGAGCAGAGAGAAAGGAAGAGAAAGAGAATCTCAAGCAGGCTCCACATTGTCAGTGTAGAGCCCAATGCAGGGCTTGAACTCACGAACCGCGAGATTATGACTTGAGCTGAAATCAAGAGTCAGAGGCTTGGGGCACCTGGGTGGCTCAGTCAGTTGAGCAACCGACTTCCGGTCAGGTCATGATCTCACGGTTTGTGAGTTCGAGCCCTGCGGTTGTGAGTTCGAGCCCTGCGTCGGGCTATGTGCTGACAGCTCAGATTCTGGAGCCTGCTTCTGATTGTGTGTTTCCTTCTCTCTCTGTTCCTCCCCCACTCACGGTCTGTCTGACTCTCTCTGTCTCAGAAATACATAAACATTAAAAAAATTTTTTTTTAAAAACAGTCAGAGGCTTAACTAACTGAGCCACCTAGGTGCCCCTTTCTTCTTTCCTTTTATTTTCTGTTGAAAAATCCTTATTTACATATCTCAAAATCAAATAAATATGCTTCATGTTTTCCAATAATTTTACAGTGTTATCTTTTATATTAACTCTGTACTGTATTTGAATATACTTTGTCTTAAGTTACAGGGTAGAGAAAATCTGATTTTTCCAAATTAATAAATTAATGGGACAAGTTGACATGTTTACTATGTTACAGTCTCTTTCAGGAACAAGACATTTCTCTCTGCTTAGCTAAAAATATTTAGCATAATTATGTATAAATATCAGGCCTCAAAATGAATTTTAGTTAATAAAATTTAAAATTATTAAAATATTGAAGTTTCATGTGGTTTTTCTTTTTTTTTTTTTAATGTTTTTTCAATGTTTATTTATTTTTGAGAGGGAGAGAGACTGAGCGTGAGCAGGGGAGGGACACAGAGAGAGGGAGGCACAGAATCCAAAGCAGGCTCCAGGCTCCAGGCTCCGAGCTTTCAGCACAAAGCCTGATGTGGTGCTTGAACTCACAGACTGCGAGATCATGACCTGAGCCGAAGTCAAATGTTTGACTGAGCCACCCAGGTGCCCCTCATGTGGTTTTTCTTATTTTTCTATATGATTTTATGGTAACTATGATTCTATTTCAAGCCACTATTTGTCAGCTGAACATTCTGACATTTTCGGTTCCTCAACATGCACACCCTTGCTGACTTACAACCGAGGACTTGCAGATTCTTGGTTAGCTCCGCCATGAGTTCCAAAAGTAAAAATTGACAACTTTGATTTATGTTCTGTTTTGCTATTAACTATATGAAATAATGAGCATGGAATATCTTGCTCCTTCCTGGACTGGAGTAGGAGGAGAAGGATCATCAAATAATAGGAATTACCAGGAATATAAAACATTATTAAGATTCACTATTGTAAAGTTGCCAATTATTCCACAAGTTGAACTATACATTCAATGCTATGACAATCAAAACCATACCGGATATTTGGTAGAAATTGGCCAGCTGTTTCTAAAATTGATATGGAGATTGACAGAGCCAAGTTTAACCAAGACACCTTTAAATGATCACTTACATAACAATTTAATTAAATAAACAATTACATTTTTTTAACATTTATTTATTTTTGAGACAGAGAGAGACAGAGCCTGAAGGGGGGAGGGTCAGAGAGAGGGAGACACATAATCTGAAACAGGCTCCAGGGAGATCATGCCCTGAGCCGAAGTCGGCCGCTTAACCGACTGAGCCACCAGGCGCCCCTTAAATAAACAATTAAATAAACTTTTAAAACTCATGAAAGAGAATACGGAATACAGAATTTGCAACTCTTACAAATAAATAAGAAAAAGTGAAACAATTCAAGAGAAAAATAGGCAAGAGACTTAAAAAGGAACTTCATAAAAGACAGCAGGCTGAAAACCAAGAAATATATGTAAAGATGCTCCACCTGACTAGACACCACAGAAGTATAATTTCAAGATACCACTGTGCACCATAACAGAATGGCTAAAATTTGAAGAACCGAAAATGCTACATTGGCAAAAGTTAAAGAAGAACAGAAACTGATACACTAATACACTGGTGGCAGCGGTACACATTGGTACAATTGTTTAGGAACCTTCGGCGTTTTCTACAAAATGTAACGTATCACACCCTGACAACTTCACTCTAACAAGTGTGTCTGCAGATGTATCAAAAGACATTTATCAGAATACCCATCGCATTATCATAATAGCTCAAACCTGGCAACAGATCAAATGTTCATAAATAGAAGGGCGGATAACTATTTTGTGATATATCCATACTGTGAAACACCTTACAGGAATGATAATAAATGAACTAAAGCTACATATAACAAATGGATGCATTTCATCAACGTTATGTTGATCAAAAGCAACTAGAAGCAAAAGAGTATGTGCCATATGATTCCTTTTACATAAGTAAAGCTCAGAACAGGCAAAATTATTCCATCAGTCAGAAGAATGGACATGTTTGGACAGGAGGGAAGGGATAGAGAGTGAGAAGCTCTCAAGGGAGCTTCAGGATGTTGGTAAGTTTTTGAATTTCTTAACTGGGGTAGTGGTTACATAGGCTCTTTCATTTTGTGATGATTCACAAATTATGCACAATTATGATCTGTTGCTGTTTTGTATATTTCAGTGAACTAAGTTTAAAAATACATCATATTTATTATATCAAAGTCTTATCCTGGTACATTCAGCTATCTTTTCTGTCTAGGAATATGTATGACTTGTATCAATATAATCTACGTAAATATATGCGAGTGTATGTATATTGAGTGATAAACATATAAATATATTATTGAATATGTATGTGAATTTAATTCTTATTGTTCTGTAGATGATAACATATCCCCCCCTTTTATCTTTCCATCATTTCCTGTTGCATTCTGGATGCATTCGCAACTTTTGTTTTCTTCAATATCAAGGGCCCTATTTCCTGTGATACTAGTTACCCTCCCACTGCTATTCAAGCCGCCGTCAGTAATGCTACTGCATCTTTAGTTTCCTTGAGGACTTTACTTAGGTATAAACACTCCTCCTTACCTTTTGACATCCTCCAAGCCAGCTCTTTCTGTTTTCTCTACCATATATGTTTTTATATATTGTTCCATAAACTCTCTATTTGTAAATTTAGTAATGAACCAAAACAGATGATTTCTTCATCTGAATTTTTCTTCACACTCCTGAGGAAAATCGTTTCCTCAAATTATTTTTCTTCTGCACCTAGAGTACTAGGAATAATTACGAATTTCAAAATATATTTATAGGCTGCTTTTCATATTTGTCGTTCATTATTGAAAACATTGTGGTCTGGTCAGTAGCACCATCATGACTTCCCTTTACAAATTCCCTGACAGGCATTACAATCCTGCTAAGATCTTAACCTGGAGCCAAGTATTAGTTATACCTTATTATACTATTCAGTTTTGAGGGGAAAAAAAAAATCTCTCGGCACCCCTGCCCAGCTTTCAGGAAAAACAGCAGAATTTGATCCTGGACAAAATGATCTATTAGTCTTTCTTCTCTTGCTAGAAAGGTGAATGGAAAATTACAAACCACAGAGCAAACTAATTGCATAGTCCTTGTAGTCTTTGTTTCTTATTCCTGTCTAGCTCTTCAATGCTAATCCCAGAGACACAAAATTGAGTCATTATTTCTGTTCCCAGCCAAGACGTCCTCGTGCGTCTTGGTAAAGGGATGAGGAAAAAAGAAAAAAAAAAAACAAAACAAAAATTTTTTTTTTTTTTTTTTTTACATTTTTGGTGAGAATAGGGGAGAAGATAAGGACCTAAGTGGCCCTTCTCTTTTTATAAAGCAGCTCCAAGAGCAGGACCAAGCTCCCTTCTCCATTATCAAAACCTCATGAATCTGCCTTTTGTGTGGAAAGGTAGTAGAAGGAAAGGGGATTACGAGACTCTTACCATCTGCCTACCTTATGAGCCATGTTCTTTGGTAAATAGATTTTCTTTCTCTCAGGTCCAACAAATTGTTCATTATTCCTGTTCTCCATTGTTCTTAAAACTTGGCATCTTATTTTTCATGACTACTCATTGTAGAGGCATGATAGAGTAAATCAAGCATTTTGTCTCTCTAATCATCATATTCCAGAAGCATTTTTTAAGAGGCTTTTGCTAATGGCAACTTAACTTACTTCAGTAAGGAAAATTGTTTCTCCCCACCTGTCCCGGTGTCAGTTGAGTCCAGCCATGGGAGTAAAAATACACAGAAGTAATGGCAGGAGGCATATCAGTAGCAGAAAGGAGCGTATCGGCAGGAACTGTTGTCTGACACATAGAGAGGTAAGTGATTCAGTGTCTCCAGCCACCACTAGTCTCCAGGTTCAGTAACTTTTCCTCTCTAAACTTCATCCAGTAACCTCCTGCTTCTACTTCACCTTCAAGGTTTGGTCCCAGGAAGGTCCCAACACAGGTCACTGTGACTCACAATAGAAACATTAGTACAAGGATAACATTAGAGCTATCTATGGATTATTCGGCTTTTTCCTGAGGAAATCACCCTTATTACTTCTGTGGAAAAAGAACCCAAGCTACAAATAACCAACTTGAAAACAAAAATTTTCAATTATTTTTTCTTATTTGCCCATGGACAGCTGTCTGACCAGGTTGAGTGTAAAATGTTCTCTGGTGAATTAAAATTAGAAACCAGGGACACCTGGGTGGCTCGGTTGGTTAAGCATCCGGCTCTTGATTGTGGCTCAGGTCATGACCTCACAGCTTGTGACATGGAGCCCCACGTCCGACTCTGCACTGACAGTGTGGAGCCTGCTTGGGATTTTCTCTCTCTCCCCCTCTCTCTCTGTCCCTCTCCTGCTTGTGCTCTCACTCTCCCTCTCTTTCTCAAAATAAATAAATAAACATGAAAAAAATAAAAATAAAGTTAGAAACCAACTTATTTTCAAGGCAGCCACTGTACAAATAAAAGATTGCTTTGTGAGTGTGTGTGTGTGTGCGTGTGTGTGACTTGGTTTTATAGTTGCTGGCATACTGGCAGAGAACCAATGCTTTAAACTATGAAGGTAAAACTACCATCCAGTTTACTTACCCCTGTAAACAATTCACTTCTCTATTTTATTGTCTAAGTTTCTTGAGTTAGTATTACGATAATAAGATAATTTTAGTCAATTACCAAATTGCAGCACAATTTTACATGCGAAAATGGAGATGTTTTTAATTTGAACTAATTACTGGATAAAGGCTTTAGGTGTCTCTATTATCACACAGACAAGATATACGACAAAGCAAAATTAATTAAATGTTGCCTTACTAAAGAAATTGGCACAAACAATGACCAAAATTGGCATCTGATCATCCTTCCTTAAAAATACCTGAACGTGCATACTAAGAAAGAGGAAAAGTTCACACATTTCTAACCTGGTAGAGACACATTTCAATAAAATGAGGAGAGATATGTATTCAATCACCAGCTATAGCAAAGGAATTCTTCAATATTTGGCTTACAATTTTTTTAATTACTGGAAAGGATATCAAATGCGCACAATAATTTTGAAAATAAATTAATGAAACCCTAAAGAGAGAGAACAGAGATAAGAAGTCAAATTCTTATTTTGGCAACAAGAATCTGTGACGTTGAAAATTATTTGAACAGATCTGGTCTTAAGTGTCTTTATCTTTATAACCATACGATCTTTGAAGTCCCTTTCAGCTTTACCATGTCATGATTATAACAAGTTACACATTCTAAAGGAATGAAAAAATAACAACGGATATATAAATGGTAGTTTCTGTAACACAGGAAGGGTAGCCAATATTTATGGGAATACCTAATTTTATGAAATATATTTGTTTCCGAAAAATTACCTATAATATTGAAGCCAGAACAACAATAATGACAACAATAGTGGCAGCAGTATGATTGAGTGTCATTTATATACCAGGCACTTCACTAACCACTTCACAAAGGAGACTTTGTTTATTCTTCCTAATGGCAATACAAGGTGAGTTACGTTCATATCTCTATTACAGGGATGCATAAAATAAGGCTTGGATAGGTTAGTTTCCTAAAGTCATCCAGACAGAAAGTAGCACAAATAGTTCCATAATATATGCCTCTGATCCAAAACCCTCTTTTTTTTTTGTTTTCTTTTTTTTCAATATATGAAGTTTATTGTCAAATTGGTTTCCATACAACACCCAGTGCTCATCCCAAAAGGTGCCCTCCTCAATACCCATCACCCACCCTCCCCTCCCTCCCACCCCTCATCAACCCTCAGTTTGTTCTCAGTCCAAAACCCTCTTAACACTAGTGCCAGTAGCCTCTCTGCAGAGAAAATGTTAGCATTGCCTATCTTATTTATTAATTGGCTTTCATCATAAAAAGTAGGTATTTATATTCTGTAAGTTAATTTTTCTCCAAAATTCAATACACACTTTGTTATTAAAACTTTTAAAAGGAAAAAAACTTTTTTTTTTTTGAGAGACAGCACAGATACAAACTGGGGAGGGGCACAGAGAGAGGGAGAGAGAATCTTAAGCTGCTGGCTCTACACCCAGTGCAGAGTCTCACGAGGGGTTCAATCTCATGACCATGAGATCACGACCTGAGCCAAAATCAAGAGCCAGATACTTAACCAACTGAGCCATCCGCATCCCAACAAACCTTAAAATTTTTTTTATGTTTATTTATTTTTGAGAGAGAGAGAGACACACACACACAAAGCATGAGTGGGGGAGGAGCAGAGAAAGAGGGAGACAGAATCCGAAGCAGGCTCCAGGCTCCGACTTGTCAGCACAGAGCCCCACACGGCACTCCAACCCATGAACCACGAGATCATGACCTGAGCTGAACTTGGATGCCTAATCAGCTAAGGCACCCAGGGCCCCCAAAACAAACCTTTTAAGAGAATATTTAAGCAGAAGATAATGTTTACATACATAAGGATGTTCACTAAAATAAAATATACTGATTTTAAAGTAGAATAATATAGGATAATGTTGAATTGAAAAATATGTCTGAAGTCAAAATATTATCAATTATCAGAACATAATGTAGCTGAACTTAAATATCCATTTTTATCAAACCTCAGTGTGTGACCTCAGAGTTTGATTTCCAACTTATTATTTGTGTGATTTTGAACAAGTAATTTATCCTCTCATGCCTAAACTTTCTCTTCTACAAGTGATTTAAAATACATATTTTTAAAAAATTCTTTGGATTATTTAGTGGCATAATATATATGAATTCACGCTGCAAAAGTTAAAGCACTAACAACAGTACTGATCGAGAGAATACCATGTAAGACTGCCTGTCTTTCTGACACTATTTCTTTATAGGGGCCCCTCACTCAAAATAAGTAGGTGAAACACTGAAAAATGTTGATAATACTAGAATTAATCTGAAAACTAGTATCTTTCTAAACTGTTTCTGGGGAATTGATATAAACTTTTGACAACGTCTTTTGAAATTGTGAAATGTGCCTACCCTTCGATCCATAATTTCCACTCTGGGAATTTACCCTAAAGCAGTATTTGCAAAACTTCCAAAGGACCAAAAGTTTTTTATACTAACAATAACAATGCCCCCCCATATGTGCCCCACATTACAAATTATAATTCATCCATACATTGGAAAATTATACAAGATATAGGAAAGAAGAAGATCTTATAAACACTGAAATATGAAGTCCAAGATGTATTGTTACATTAAAAAAGGGAAGTCGTAAATTTGTATGTATATCGAAATATAAGTTTGGAAAAAACAATTTATTTAGGTTTGCGTATGCACTGAAAATGGATTAGAAGGCCATACAGCAAGGGATTCGCAGTGCCTGGCAGTGTGGACTGAGATGGGTGATGTTGGGCAGGGCAGATTTCACATCTTATATGTCCTGGTTTTGTTTTTTTCATTATAGATAGGTATTTTTTAGGCATTCGATATTTTAAATAGGTTGCTATTATGAAAGAAAATGTACAAATGGAAAGAGAATGAGGTCAGGAATGAGGCAAAGAGGAGAAAGCAATATTTTGTTTATCCAAGGAAGAAGCACTTGTTTTCTGTAACATGCTCAGAGATAAATAACAGAAACACGTATTTATAAAATAAATATTGGTCTAAAACTATGTGTGGTGAATCTTTGAGATGCTTCTGTTTCATGTTACAGAATTTATAGCACTACAAATTTTTTAGTAGTACTTTTGAGATTTGAAGGCCAGCTATGGTGGAATGATGGCTTAATGCTGAAAATGTGGTGTATGGTTGAGAATATAGAAAAGTCCATATGAAAAGGAGATTTGCCTTTAGATGATGGACCAGGAGCTCAAGGATTTAAGGCATCATGTTATTATTATTTGATTCCAAATGGAATTTCCCTCATCACTGACTTTTCCCTCAACCAATACAAACAAGCCCATGTCAAATTGTTCACGGAACAATGCTACCTCAGTGCAACGTCATTCCTTGCCTGTAGAGCTTCTCTTCTTCATCTATATAGTAGTCCCACTTATTGACAGGGGATTCATTCCAAGACCCCCAGTAGATGCCTGAAACCACAGACAGTACTGAACCCTATGCATACCATGATTTTCCTGTATGTAAATACCTATGATAAGGTTTAACTTATGAATTAGGTATAGTAAGAGATTAACAGCAATAACTAATAATCAAATAGAACACTTACAACAATGTTACCCTAATAAAAGTTATGTGAAAGTGGTCCCTCTCCCCCCAATACATCTTTTTGTATGTACTCACCTTTCTTCTTGGGACCATGTGAGATGATAAAATTTGCCTGTGTGAGGAGATGGTGGGACGTGAATAACGTAGATGTGACGTAGCATTAGGCTACTACCGCCCTCCGACCCAAGTCAGGAGAGATCATCTGTGTCAGGACTGCGTGATGGTGGTAACTGAAATCTGTGAAAGCAAAACCACAGATAAGGGGGGATGACTGCAATCTAGAATCATCATCTCAGCTGCGTTGACACCCTCACAAACTACCTTCCAGCCATGCCTGATGTCTCAAAAGTGTCCGATGAGTCATAACTGTGGCTGTGTTCTCAGCGCCAGGGAATTTTCAAGGCTCTATTTCTCAGTCCCCACTCAGCTCTTGTTTACCTGATTATTTTATCCGGCATTATACCCTCAGACACAGCTGAGCCTGCCTGTCTGGTTAAGTTTGCAATCAGACTGTCACTGCTCCCTCGTCTTCTCTTCCTTTAACTCATCAACCGTCTGCAGTAGGAGTTTCGTTCGCATCACAGTCATCTCTTACGTAAACTCTTGGCAGTAGCCTCCCAGACCTCATCCTAAGTGTCACTTCGTTGTGATCCATTCTCCACAATGCTGTCAAGTATTTCTTTGTAGATCTGATCATATCATTTCCTTGCTCAAAATCTTTGCTAGCTCCCCACTGTCTAAAGTACAATCAATTGTTGAGGATATCAAACCAATAATTACACTCTTTAAGAGAGCGTTTTTTAGGAAAGCACTGTATACTTAACATATAAAATATAACCAAAGCTATTTTTTAAAGTCGTAATTGTAAATGTCTTTTAAAATTAAAAACAATGAATACAAATGAACTTAAGAATTAAAAACCAGAAACTAGAAAAAGAGCAACGAAATAAACTAAAGTATAAGAAATTACAGAAAATGGCAAATAAATCTAGTAGCTGTCTCTTTGGGGAGAAAAAGCAATGAAGTAGTTGTACTGTGGTAAGCTTAATTTAATATAAAAGAGAAAACACAAACAATAGAATAAACAATGCAGAGCAGATTTAAAATTGTAACAGAATAATAGCTTTAAATCTATTCAACTCTATTTTTCTAAAACAGGAGATCTTGGTTAAAAAAACATTCCTAATAATTTCTTTAGGAAATAGAAATTAATGAAACTAACTCAATAATCCTAGGAGAACTAGAGAATTACCCACAAAAGGTACATGACCTAGGTAGTTTCAAAAGCCAGTTATATTAAAATACCCAAGGAATTTATGCAATCTTATTAAATGTTTCAAAGCATCCAATAAAAAGGAACACTTTCCAATTCATTTTATAAACTAATTATAACCCTAAGAATTTAATAAAGATAGAGTAAAAAGGAAATAAGCAATTAATTTCACCTTTGAAATAGAGGCAAAAAACCCACATTTAATAAATAATATGTAAAAAACAAGCATATTTTAGAATACTATTGCATAAACAATTCAATATTAGAAAATTAATAATTAATTAAAACATCCATGTGATCATATAGATGCCAGCAGATGTTCCATGGTAAAAACACTAAGCAAAACAGGAATACAAGATACTTATTAAACATAGTAAGGATGTTTTATTACAAACCAACAGTCCATCATCATAGCTAATGGCGAAACAATGGATACACAAGCCATGAAATCAGGAAATAGCCTAAAATTATTCTCTTAAATCTGTTATTTACAGTAATTCTAGAAGTGCTAGTCAATGAGGCCAAAAAACAATATAAATTAAAATGTATAAATGTGTATCTATCAGCTGTATTGACATTATTTACATAAATAAAATTTGCCTTTTTTTTTTTTTTTTTTGAGACACACAGAGAGAGAGCAAAAGAAACAGCACACAGGAGTAGGGGAGAGGCAGAGACATAATCTTCAGCAGGCTCCACGCCCAGTGCAGAGCCCTACATGGGGCTTGATCTCACAACCATGAGATTATGACCAGAGTCAAAATCAAGAGTAGGATGCTTACCTGGATGGGCCACCCAGGCACCCCTAAAATTTGCCAATTTTAAGTGTACAATTCAATGAGACCTGACAAACATACACAAGTTTGTCACTGTGACCATAATCATGACATATGCCATCAATACCAAATGTTCCCTTGTTGCCTTTCAAAATCAACCACTTCATCTTATGCATTACCCTAGCAACCGCTGTTCCACATTCTGGTCACTATAGTTTTGCTTTTTCCATAAATACACATAAATAGAATCTTACACCAAGATAAGGTATTTTGTATTTGGACTCCTTCATTTAGCATAATGCTTTGGAGATTTATTCATGTTGTTGAATTTATTAGTAGTTAGTTCATTTTTATTACTGTTAGTAGTTCATTACATGGATATACCACAATTTATTTACCCATTAACTTGTTGGTGGACAACTTGGATTATTTCCAGTTTGGAACTACTCAGATAAAGCTTCTATAAAATGTTATTGTATGAATATATGTTTTCATTTTAAGTAAATAGCTAAAAGAGGATTGTGGACTAGTGTGTAATTGTATCTTTAATTTAAAAACAAACCGCCAAACTATCCCATAGTGGCTATAAAATTTTGCTCTCTCAACTGGAAAGCTTGGAAACATTCAGTAATGTCTTTTTTAGTTTCAGCAATTTAAATTTTTTTTTTCAACGTTTATTTATTTATTTTTGGGACAGAGAGAGACAGAGCATGAACGGGGGAGGGGCAGAGAGAGAGGGAGACACAGAATCGGAGACAGGCTCCAGGCTCCGAGCCATCAGCCCAGAGCCCGACGCGGGGCTCGAACTCACGGACCGCGAGATCGTGACCTGGCTGAAGTCGGACGCTTAACCGACTGCACCACCCAGGCGCCCCAGTTTCAGCAATTTAAGAGGCTATGTACAGGTATCTCCTTGTAGTTCTAATTTGTGTTTCCTTAATGAATAACGATGTTGAGCATCTTTTCATGAGTATATTTGACATTTATGTATCTTCTACAGTAAAGTCCTTGTTTCAAATCTTTGTCCATTTTTTTATTGGTTTGTCTTCTTAAGTTGAAAGAGTTCTTTATATATGCTGGATACAAGCCCTTTATCAATTATATGTTTTGCAAAGGTTTCTTCCAGTCGATGATTTACCTTTTTATTTTCCTAATGGTATTTTTTGAAGGACAAAAGATTTAATTTTGAAATTTAATTAATCTTTTTTCTTCTTTTTTGGATTTTTGCTTATGTGAGTTATGTGTAAGAAATGTTTGCCTAACCCAAGTCACAAAGGTTTTTTTTTTGTTGTTTGTTTTTGTATAGAAGTTTCATGTTACATCTTACATTAGGCTTGTGATTCATTCTGAGTTTATTTTTATGTTTAGTGCGAGATAAGACTTTTGCATGCAAATATGCAATTGCTCCAGCATGATGTGTTGAAAAGATGACCCTTTTCCCATCAAAATACCTGGGCACCCTTGTCAAAAATAAGTTAACCATGTATTTGTTGGTCTTTTTTTCTTAGGCTAACTGTTCTGTTCTATTTATCTATATGCCTATCCTTATGCCAACACCACATTGCTTTGATTACTGTAATTTCACTGTAAGTTTTGAAATCAGGTAGTGCGAATCCTTCTTGGCTCATATTTTCAATTTTTTTGGGGGGGGATATTCTAGGTGCTTTGTATTTCCATAAAAAGTTTAAAATCAGTTTTATAATTTCTAAAATAAAAACTATTGGGATTTTGAATATGACTGTATTAAACCTATTGATAAACGGGGAAAATTTACATCTATAAACTTGAACCATGAACAAAGACATATCTCTCTGTTCATATGTCTTCTTTAACTTCTTTCAGCAATGGTGTGTAGTTTTCAGTGTACAGGACTTGTACATACTTTGTTAAATTGATTTCGAGGTATTTCTAATTATGCATTGTTAATTTAGAGATACACAATGGATGTTTTTATATTAACCTTATAACTTGAAACTGCTGAACTCATCTATTACTTCTAGTAGATTTGTTTGAGAACTCTTAGGGCTTTCCTAAACAGACATAACCATAAATGAAGATATTTTTATTTCTTTCCTTCCAATCTGTAAACTTTTTTTTTTTTCCCTTATGGCTCTGGCTAGGACCTCCAGTACAATGTTAAACAGAATGGTGAGAGTGGATGTCCTTGCCTTGTTCATGATTTTATAGAGAACACTCCTTTGTTCACCACTGCATATAATATGAGCTGTAAATTGTTCCATAGATGTATTTCATAACTTTGAGGAAGTGTCCTTCTTTTTCCTGAGAATAATTTGCTGAAAGTTTTATCACTAATGGGTACTGAATTTCATTAAATGCTTTTCCTGTACTATTGAGATGATCCATATAATTTTTCTCCTTTATTCTTTTGATATGGGAAACTATATTGATTTTTTAATGTAGAAACAACCTTGCATTTCTAGGATAAATCCTATTTGGTACAATACCTTATCTTTTTTTTAAGTTTACTTTTATTTATTTTGAGAGAGAGAGAGACAGAGACAGAGACAGAGAATGCACCCACATGTGCAAGTGGGGGGGGGGGGAGAGAATCCCAACCTGTCCCCGTGCTATCAGCCAAGGGCCCAATGTGGAGCTTGATCCCAGGAACCATGAGATCAAGAGCCAAACGCTTAACCAAATGAGCCACCCAGGCACCCCATAATACATTATCTTTTAAAAATATATTATGTATAATCATCCTTCCATATTGTTGAATTCATTTATGGGAAGATGTTGGTCTGAAGATTCTTTCTTTAATATATTTGTCTGGTTTGGGCACCAGAATAATAGTGACTTCACAAAATGAGTTGGTAAGTGTTCCTTTCTTTTTTATTTCTGTAAGAGTTTATGTGGAATTGCTATTATTATGAAATGTTCGAATTTACCAGTAATGCTATATGGGCCTGGTGTTTTCTTCTGGGGAGGGTTTTAAAGTATAGGTTAAATTTCCTTAAAAGATACAGAGCTATTCTGGTTATCTTTTTCTTCTTTAGTGAGCTTTAGTAGTTTCTGTATTTCAGGGTATGTGTCCACTTTATCTGAGTTGTCAAATTTATTGACTTTAAGTTGTTCATCATAATCCATTATTATTCTTTTATTATCTGCAGTTTCATTATTTTTATTGATCTTTCTAAAGAACTAGCTTTTGGTTTCAGTGATTGTTCTCTATTATTTTTCTGTTTTCAATTTTACTGATTTTAGCTCACATCTATATAATTTCCTTCTGCTTTGAGCTGAATGAGCTTTTCTCTTTCTAGTTTATTACAAGTAGAAACTTAGATCATTGATTGAGACCTTTCTTCCTTTTTAATATAAATAATTAATACTAGAAGTTTCCCTACAACCACCGCCTTAGCTTCATCCCCCCAATTTATATGTTGTGTTCTTATTTTAATTCAGTTGAAAATATTTTCTAATGATCTTTTTGATTACTTTGGTTATCTACAGTTTGTGTAGAAGTGAGGTGTTCAATTTCCTATTCTGTGAGGATGATTCAGATATCTTTCTGTTATCAATTTCTTAATTCTGTTGTGGCCAAAGAACAGATTGTATGATTCTAATCCTTTTAAATCCACTGAGATTCATTTTATGTCCCAGCATATACTCTATCTTTAATGAATGTTTTGTCAACTTTAACGAAATGCATATCCTGTTGTGGAACATTCTGTAACTATCAATTAGGTAAAGTTACTCAAGAATCTTCTTCGTGTCTTCTATATACTTCCTGAATATCCAAATTCATGTTCCATCAATTATTGAGAAAAGACTGTTGAAATCTCCAATAACATCTCTGGATTTGTCAGGTTTTCTTTTCAGTTGAGTTTTGTTTCATGTAGTTTTAAACTCTTATTAGGTATGCACTCATTTAAGTGTTTTGTCTGCTTAAAAGTCCCTCTTTATTCCAAGTAGTATTCCTTGTTCTACAGTCTACTTCACCTGATATAAATATACTCTTTCCAGCTTTCCACTGATTAATATGTGCATGGTATATCTTTCCCCATTCCTTTACTGTTAATCTATTTGTATATAGATTTAATTGTGAAATACTTTTGCTTCATTTCAAAGTCCATTAAGATTTTCAGTGAATGTACATAAAATTTATAGATTTAGTGAGAAGCTTCAGTTCCATAATATTGACCCTTCCCATCTAACATAAGTAATTATCAGGGCGCCTGGGTGGCTCAGTCAGTTAAGTGTCTGACTTCAGCTCAGGTCATGATCTTACAGTTCATGAATGAGTTCGAGCCCTGCGTCGGGCCCTGTGCTGACAGCTCAGAGCCTGGAGCCTGCTTCAGATTCTGTGTCTCCCTCTCTCTGCCCCACCCCCCCGCCCCCGCTCATGGTCTGTCTCTCTCACTCTCAAAAATGAATAAGTGTTAAAAAAAATTAAAAAAGTAATTATCCATCTATGCAAAACTTTTAACATAATTCTCATGAAAAGTTTAGATCTTTTACAAACATGTTTTTCACATTTATTGTTGTCTTGTGTTTTTTAATGCATGGTGTTATTATGAATGATTATATAAATACACATATATACATTAATCTTGCATTGAAAAATAAAACATGCATTTAAAAAGTGCAGAAAAATATAACTAATGTTTATGAGATGTACACTCATTTAACCACCACTGAGGTCAAGATATAACATTCCCAATGTTCCAGACACCATTTATGTGTCCCTTCCCAATCATCACCCTCTACTTCCTTCCAAAATTGATCAGCAACTTGACTGTGTGATTATCATCCCATTGCCCTTATTTATTCTATCATTTATGTGTACATCTCTAAGTAATATAGTTTAGTTTTGTTGTTAAACTGAAATAGCCATTATATTTTTTGTCTGAACTTGTGTTATTAGTTACCTTCACATTTTAGCTGATGCTGTTTTCAATATGTTGATTTTCTTTCTTTTTTGAAGAATTAATTTGTCTTATGTCATCAGTAACTTGTTATTTGTCTTCTCCTTTCCAGTGTTTGAACCTATTAGGTTGTTCTTGACTAACATTGATTAAAAATAAGAAAACAATGATAAATAATGGTAATAGTGAGGATCCCCATTTCTTTCCCGATACTATTGGCTGTACTTTTAGTGTTTCATCATTATTACAATACTACTGGTTGTTTTGAGATATATATTTATCAAGTAAAGCAATATTCTTTTATTCCTACTTTCCAAGAGATGTTTTTCAGAAAGAATATAAAATGTTATCATGTGACATTTTCGTGTCACTCAAGGCAATCGTTTGGCTTTGTTGTTTTGAGTGCTACATAAAATTTATAGGTGTAGTTGGAGAGAAAATTTATTTTATACGATTGATATTGCTACCTGGAAACATGATATTCCCTAACTTAATATTCTTTGGGAAAATTGAATACTTTTCTCTTTACTTCTTACTCCATATTTCTTAAATTTACATGCAGTGACTCCATATTTTTGCAAGTATTGTGAGTGACGTCTTCTAAAATTATAATTTATAACTGAGTTTTATAAACTTAATTTATGATTGGCTTCTATAATGACCTACTTTATTAGAAATAACAGCTTTTTGGGGCGCCTGGGTGGCGCAGTCGGTTAAGCGTCCGACTTCAGCCAGGTCACCATCTCGCGGTCCATGAGTTCGAGCCCCTGCGTCAGGCTCTGGGCTGATGGCTCGGAGCCTGGAGACTGTTTCCAATTCTGTGTCTCCCTCTCTCTCTGCCCCTTCCCCGTTCATGCTCTGTCTCTCTCTGTCCCAAAAATAAATAAAAAACGTTGAAAAAAATTAAAAAAAAAAAGAAATAACAGCTTTTTCTATTCATTTTCTTCTTAAAATTTTTCAGTAAATAATCATAGCATCTGTAAATAATAATTAGTTTTTCCTTATAGATATTTCTAACTTTGTGACTTCTACTTCTGTTCAAGATGCAGGTAGCAGGGACCAGATTAGTCTCCCACCTTAAACAATTATAGAAATGGACAAAATTTATAAAATAGTGACTTTTTCAAACTGTATTTTCCAGCTATTAAAGTATTATTGAGAAATAAAAAGTGTATATATTTGTTTTTTTTTTAATTGAAGTATAATTAATATACAATATTACTCTCCTCGGGCAAGGGGAACAAAAGCAAAAATAAACAATTGGGACTGCATCAAACTAAAAGCTTTTGTACAGCAAAAGAAACCATCAGCAAAACGAAAAGGCAATCTACTGAATAAGAGAACATCTTTGTAAAAACTGTATATATTTTTGATGATTTGATATATATTGGGAAATAATTACCATTATCAAGGTAATTCACATACCCACCATCTCATAGTTACTCTTTTGTGTGTGTGTGGTGAGAATACTTAAACTCTACTGTCAGCAAATTTCAAGTGTACAATGCAATATTGTTAACTTAAGTGACAGTGCTGTATATTAGAGCCCCAGAATTTATTCATCTGATAACTGATAGCATGTACCCTCTGACCAACATCTCCCCATTTCCATCCTTCTGTCCCAACACATGGTAACTACTATTCTTCTCTTTTTTTATGGTTTGACTCTTTTATATTCCACATAAAAATGAGATCATGCAGTATTTGCATGAGTTTCTGGAATACTGAAAATGTTATATCTTGACCTCAGTGGTGGTCAAATGAGTGTACACTTTATAAACATTAGTTATGTTTTTCTGCACTTTTTAAATACCTATTTTTTCAATGCAAGTTTAAATATACTGTGTGTGTATATATATATACGTGTGTCTGTGTGTGTGTGTTTATATACATAGTATATAGGATATACATATTCTATATGTATATAAAAATATATGGAATATACATATAGTATATATATATCATTCATAATATACATAAAAACACAAGAACTTAACAATAAATGTGAAAAATATATTCATAAAAGATCTAAACTTTTTATGAGAATTATAAAAAGTTTTGCATAATGACAAATTACTTATTTTAGATGAGAAGGGACAATATTATGGAGCTGAAGCTTATCACATAATCTATTAATTTTATGTAAGCGCTCTGAAAATTTTAGTGAATCTAAAATTGGAATGAAGCAAAAGTATTTCAAAATTGATTCGAAAGGCTAAGCATTGTAGGGACATGCTTTGTCTATTGTTAATATTTATTTTAAGCATGATAAATAGATATAACAATGTATGATAATTAATATATGAAAAAACAGTATTTCAAATTGATGGAGGTGGGTAGAGAGTCATAATGGTATTGGGAAAATTTGGGGGGGGGGACCTCTAAATGAATTGACTGACTTCTAGATTAAAAGAAAACACTACTAGAAAACATTTTAAAATAATTCTGTAATTTTAGAGTGCAGAAAAAAAAAAAAAACCTTTAGCAGAAAGGTTATCAGAAAAGATTGATAGATTTTTCTGCATATATGTTTTAAAATTAGCCAGGGGCGCCTGGGTGGCGCAGTCGGTTAAGCGTCCGACTTCAGCCAGGTCCCGATCTCGCGGTCCGTGAGTTCGAGCCCCGCGTCGGGCTCTGGGCTGATGGCTCGCAGCCTGGAGCCTGTTTCCGATTCTGTGTCTCCCTCTCTCTCTGCCCCTCCCCCGTTCATGCTCTGTCTCTCTCTGTCCCAAAAATAAATAAACGTTGAAAAAAAAAATTAGCCCAGTAAAATCACCATAATCAAAATTAAAAGTCAAATAACAATCATGCAGCAGATCAAGTGTTAATATCCTCTAATATGCAAAGAATTCAGTGAAAGAAAGATGAACAATCTACTAGAAAAACTGACCAAGGACATCAGAAGGCAACTTACAAATGAAGAAATGATAATAGTCAGTAAATATTAAAAATAATAGTCAATAAATATTAAATACTATCTCACTGAGTCTAAGATATATAATTTAAAATATCTTTATCTTATTGGTAGAGATGTAAAATATTATTATATCCAGTGTTGGCTAGAGTGTGGGAAAATGGATATTTATATACACTGCTGATAAAGGCAGGAATTCGTATTTATGAGACAATTTGACTATATGTATACTCTTTTACCCAACAATTCCATTTTTAGAGAAGCATATTGAGGAAATAATTGGACAAGTGAGCAACACTCTATAGAAGGATGTTCATCACAGCATTATTGTAACAGCAAACAGATAAGAAATAACATAAATATTCAACAATAGGGAAATTGTGAAATACACACAATAGAATATCATTTTGTCATTAAAAATTTTTATGAAATATATTGTTGGTGAAAATCGCATGTATTGTATAGTCCCATTTATTTAAAAAATCATATGCATGTATGCATTTAAAAATGTTCAGAAGGCTAAGCACCAATATTTTATTTTATTTTTTTTAGCACTAAGATTTTGACATAGTTATCTCTATGTGACAGGATTTTGAATGATACCTTCTTCTTTATAATTTTCCATTTAATAAAAAAGAATATTAGAAAATACAAACATCAACAAACAAGTTTTTTCCATCTATTAAGCTGGCAAAAGTTTTTTAAAATGTGAATGCACTGTCGGTGGGAGGATGGGTAGGTATACTGTCTCACACCTACTTGTGAAATTATAAATTGATAAGAATTTTCAGAAAAGCAATTTCTCACAGGTATCAAAAACAATATTAAATTTACTAGTGAAAAATTAGCAACTGCATTGATAGTGGATTGGTTAAATAAATAGTGTAATAGCCACAGAATGGAGTTCTATACAGGCATTAAAAATGATGATGCGTATTTATCCACAGCAACATGGTAGAATATTCACAGTACATGAGAAGAGTCCTTTGTAGAAGAGTAAATTTATGGGATGCAATATAATTAAATATAGATAGATATAGTTATGGGTAGATATAGTTATTTAAAATTTCTTTTAAGTTTTATTTATTTTTGAGAGAAAGAGGGAGACAGGGTGCAAGCAGGGGAGGGGCAGAGAGAGAGGGAGACACAGAATCCAAAGCGGGCTCCAGGCTCTGGGCTGACAGATGCAGGGCCCGAACCCACAAACTGTGCGATCATGACCTGAGCTGAAGTTGGATGCTTAACCGACTGAACCAGGTTAAGGTGCCCCTAGACATCGCTATTTTAACACATGTCTCTAGGTGGTGGACCCTGGTGGCTGAATTTTAATTTTTTTATGTTGATACTATGAAAATAACATATTAATAATAAAAAATAAAAATGACATGTGAAAATCTTATCATCTACAACTGCCGTGCTGTTCTGCTACTAGTGGTCTTGGGTTAGATTGACTTCTAACATGCGAGGTACAGCTGGTTTCACCAGGCACTGATTAGTAAGGTTTAGGAAAGAAGGCAGGGGATGAATGAGAACCGTGTAAAGCAACAAACAAGAGGTCTGGTGACTTCCAGGCAGAGTTTCCGATGTCTTGGTCATTCAACATCGAGTTGTTTTCCTTCACAAGAGAGAAGTCTCATTGTGTGTGGATAATTAGAGGTCAGAGCATACATGGGCTCTGGGGTCTCTTTGAGTTTTATACCTGGCCAGCCATGTAGCTCCCTCAAAGGTGCAAAACTAGCACTCATTCTCCAGCGTAGCTCCATCTTATCAATGCTGGCCACTCGGTACTAAATAAACATCTGGACAATGATGTACAGGTGTTCCTTCTGACACATTCCCCTCAGATAGATCCCCATCCATCTTCAAGCCGGTAAGGTAAACCAACACCTAACAATTACTTGAGTTAATATTGCAAGGGGGATTCAAACCCTCCCATATTCCTGAAACTAGAGATAAAGCCACAGAACTAACTGCTTGCCCTTTTCTTCTGATATGTCATTGAAGTCATTTGAAAAATCAAATTTCACTCTTCCCTACAAGCCCCAAGTTTCATGCATTCTAATATAGGATTAGATTTTGAAGCTTGCCTCACGGGGCCAGGATATTTTCATGTTGTTCTCTCTCCCAGGAATACTTTCCCAACCTGTCATTAACATGAACATCTGGCTTAAATCTAACCTCCTCTGTGAACCCACCTCACCAAACAGATCACTTCTTATTTCATGTTCCTATAGTTTTCTGTTCATACTTTACATTAGCAGCTAATTCATATTTCCATACCACCATCATTACAACCTGGCATATAACTCCACCAGTGGTTATTTTATAAATAATGGAAGACAGCAGCAAAGATAATTCCATAAATATAAGCAATCATGTGCATACATAATAAATACTGATTTCAAAAGGATGCCGACTGTTTGTTACATCATTTCAATGCACGTGTAGATACTAGTTTTCTCATGTTCCTCTTTCCTCAGTCCTAGTTATAAATTCTCCAGAAGCTCAAAAAAAAAAAAAAAGTGATTGTGAAAGACACATTAGCTTTCAAGTCTTCAGGTTTACTTAAGCTAAAGCACACAATGAAAAAATACAAAACAAAACAAAAACAATTGGCTTGTATTCTTACGCTGTGGTTTTACAGTCATTACTTGGCCAATGTTTCTACTTTGATAGGAGTGAGGTTTGCAAGATTAGGTCCAGGGAGGGATTGCATTTAGCTGAGGTCTGGAGAATCACTTAATGAAGCAGGCAGTGAAGGAATCAGAGAGATTTTGTACACTTTTTTTTTTTTTTTTTCAGGGGTAAGGGTAGTGGGGAGGGTTGCCTTTGGCCAACATTCTAGTAGTAATAATAGTAATGCCATGTCTCCAAAAGAAACTCATGATTATGTCTCACATTAGTTTGTATTAGCATCTACAGATGACAGGTCCCTGCCTGCCAGTGTTCATACACCCATAAGCACAGTAGCAGCTGAGAAAAACCTCTGACTATTTGTTACTTAGTGATACCGCCTCTGGCAGGGTGGAAGCAAGTCTCTCTCATGGGAAATTGCCGATGTTACTATTTTAATTTGCAAACTGCATTTTCTCTGGATGATGATGAGATTTCAAATAACCCAGACAAAACAGACCCTAGTTTAACAAGCTGAAAAAACACAAACAAAAAAAAAGCAAACAAAAATATTTTTAGCCTTTCTCTCTAATTGTATAATTGAAAAATCAACTCTCCCAAAAGCATCTTGCGAGGGTAACACCACAGACACGGGCACCAATTTAAAGCAGCATCCAACCTGAGTCCCAATTCTATCCACTCCAACATTTAACCTAGTGCCACCCAGAACTGAAAGGTAAGTATAAAGGTAGATGGTATTTAAGCACGATGAAGAAATATACATTTAAAAAAATACTCCAATTGTAGAAGTGTACATTTTAAAGAATACTCTAATCATAACAGATGTTTCATATGATATGGCTCATTTATTGTGTCTACTGAATGGAAGATGTAAGACTGTTGAAATATTTTACCTTTAGAATAATAAGCAGTTTATGCATGAATTTTATATGCATATTATGTATTTGTATTATATTCACAAAACACACATATTCCACTAAAACCAATTAAACTGTAATATGAGTTAGTCACATTTATGGGGATGAAAAACACATCAAGAGACTATTAAGTCCATCTGTCCAAACTTCACATTGAATAATCTTTGAAATAATATAATTAGGAAATGTGTCTAACTCAAATAAGAAACAAAGTAGTATTGGAGATTAGTTATAAAAATAAAATGCTCCTCAATTAAAGCCTTAAGTTACATATATTTGAGACACCATAACTATAGCTTATTCATTATTATAAATACATACATACATGTATAAAACACATGGAACTGAACCTCCAATTTTGTTATTGAGAAGTCACTCATTATTTGTTTTCAAGAATTTAAGGAGTAAGATTCAGGCATGGGATAACTGCTCAATACTACTCATGATCATCATAAGGGCAAAGTAATTAGATGCATCACTTACTCTGTATTTACACCTTGACAACCTGTGGTGAAGTTCGAGAGCCTGCTGTCTATCCAGGAAATATGCGTTTGACCAATTCTGTCTTGGTAAAGCAGATTGTTTCCCTACTGGGAAGAAACATTTTTTACAGATACCTGTACAATATTTACATGATTTATCTTAACCAGAAATGCCCTTTCCAATATGGCTGGCTCTTCCTGGCTCTGAGAAGAAACAAGCAGGAACTTCTTCTGTTGTTTCCCAGATTCCCTTCTTAGCCCAGGCATATGTTCAGGTGAAAAGGACAATTGCTTAGCTTCTCTTAGTCCCTTTACAGTTATTCAGCTCTTCAAATGCAAAACTCTCCTGTCATTTTGCCAGCTACCTACATGTACTGATTGGTTTGGTCTCTCATAAATTGAAGTGGGGTAATTCATTGCTTTCCAACTCAAGAGTTGGGGCTTCTTGGAGATATTGAAGTTTTTCTATATTTGATCTAATGACAGAGATTTTCTCATTTTCCTAAGCTGATTTTTCACTATGGACATGGAAGGTGATATCTATGGAAGAGAGAGGATGAAAGATGGTTAGTGTGTACATGTGTGTACATGTATGTGCATGTTGATAGATATAAAAATGACTCAGGGCAAAATTATAAATGCTGTCAAACATGATTTTCCTAAATTTCTTATCCATCTCTAGCATTTCCTTGGAAGTGGTGCCCTCATTCCCACTGGCTGTTGGGTTTTACCACATTGTCCCTGTATCTGGGATAGCCCTCTGGGGATGAAAGGAATACAAACTTCAGATATTCCTCACTACTTACTTGCTTAGGAATTCTGCTAACCGGAGAAGAGTAGTAAAGAGATATTTGTAACTAGGGAATTTCACCCCTCAAATGTGAAAATCTATTTGTATATGGGTGACTCTGAATGTAGATATATGTTGTCTGAGAACAAAGATGTGGTACAGGGTTTGAATGAAGAGAAGGCTAATTCTCCATCTTCTCTGTGTTCTCTCATATTCCAACAAGTTGCATATATTAAATTCAATCTAACCTAAACTTTCACTGAGCCTACAGTTCTGTTCCCAAGGAACTCAATGTCAAAAGACAGAGAAAGACTAGGAAGCACCAGTAAAAGCTACCTAGCAGGCCTGCAGGGACCTGCTGTAAGTGTAGACCATTTCCAGTTGGACATTCAGGAAGAAAAGGGAGCCATTGCTCTCCTTAACCAACAAAGAATTGTGAATACATCAAGAACCTAAGCTAGACAGCAGCATTAAGTTGAAAATTGTTCCTGGATGACACTAAAGTCAATATAACAAGAGCAAAGAGAGAGCACCAAGGAATCTGCTGCCCAAGGAATTTGGAAACATTTTTGAAAGTTTCATGGAGAGTGAGACTTTGGTAGTTAGTATATAAAGGCTCAGAATTTAAATACCCCACATAGAAAAAAATGCAGTGTTAAAAATGGCCTTTCTCTGTGAAAGCACTACTTCCTAAGTAAAAACCTGAGGTATGTCAAGGATAGAAAAGGGCAATACCTATTCTTAAGATAATTTTACAAAATAAAGGAACCTGAAGAAGATAGAACTTTTAGGGAGGGAAAGGTAGTGATAAAACAACAGTAATAGACAAAATTAATTTACTAACATTCTGCACTATGTTTAAAAGAATGATAAAAGATAAGGTTTTCAAGCCAATGAAAATTGGAGTCAACTGAGAAATGTCAGCAGCGAAAGGGAGCTTCAAGTAACAGTGGGTGACAAACACCAACTGAGGTGTTCAGAGGGGAGTGTCAGCAGAAGACAAACATCGAGCAGAACTTGCTGCCCATGTTCTCCTTCCCCGGAGCTAACCTAACATCTGGCCTCTCATCCTGATCAATCAGGGTCCAATCAGGAGACAAAACCACACAAGCTACTTTAGCCAGGACCAGCTTCGTAGACAAATGACCAATGCATTCAGATAGGGGCCATGCTCAAGTTCCACATTTGAAATTTAATACTCTGGGGTTGCTGCATTGAAATTCTTGATAATCTTACCTTTGAATTTGTGTTTTGTAAGTAGGACAATGAAGTGGGATGATGGGATAATAACGCATGTTCCAAAGGCTTAGAGCTTCAGCTCACGCATGGTCCCCACTTTTGTCACCTCTCCAGACTGGGTTCTCAGCTTCCCACTCCTCACTCTGGTGCCCTAGACCCTAACTGGCCTCGATCTCCCCACCCCTGTCCAATGACTACTCCTCCTCTACCCCCAGCATAGTCCTGGGCATGGGAGCAGGAATGTCAGGGCTGGATACATGTATCCCACAGACTCATGGGGCCTCCCTTGGCCGACCAGCCCTGTCTGGGTGGATTGAGCCTCTTTCCCACCCCCATCTACATGAGTTTTAAACCTTTTACTGAAGCTTAAAGATCTTGAGGGCCACTGATCTGTTGTAGTTGGGTGACAGGCCCATGAAAAAGGGTGTCACCTGGTTTGATTTCCCCAGATTCCACATCTGGCCAGGCTGTGCCACATCAGTTCAGCTGCCAGCGAGAAGGGGTATCCAATAGCCATCAGGCCCTACCTCTGCAGGTCCTAGGCTCCTATGAGAGTATGTGCCACTATGAGCATCGCCATGCCTGCAAGCCCTCCCTTACTAGCCCTCCCAAGCTCTATGTCTGGGATACCCTGTTCTCAACTCTCCAGACTTCCTGCGTCTCACTTGCCTTTGTTCCTTCTGGTCAGCTCAAAGCACCCTCCAGGAGTGAACTACAAAACACAAATTGTGTGATTCTGGAGATTCCATATTTGAATAAATGGTCTGACATTTATAGCCAAAACTGACATTGTACACTGTAAAGATGAATGGTCAAATTCATATTAATTTTTTTATTTTAATTTTATTTTTACTTAGAATGAAACTGAGTAGAAAATAAACGACAGTATGACAAGTTGAGAGACCAAAGAAGAAAGAAAAAGATCTTATTATGTGCCTTTACTGGCACTTTTACTCTACTTTTTGAGCAAGACCTGCATTTTCTTTTTGTAGGAGTCCCCAGTTATGCAGCTGGCCCAGATTTTCATAGAGAGAATTTAGTATAAAGAATTGTTACCAAGGGGTACCTCAGTTGCGTAAGCATCTGATTCTTGTTTTTGGCTCAGGTCATGATCTCACAGTTCATGAATTCCAGCCCCACATCTGGTTTCACATTGACAGTGCAGAGCCTGCTTGGGATTCTCTGTCTCTCCCTCTCTCTCTCTCTCTCTCTCTCTGCCTGTCCTCCCCACCCCCTATGTCTCTCAAAATAAATAAACTTTAAAAAAATTTTTTTAAAGAATTTTTACATAGGTATTAAGGACCTGCAAAGACAAAAAAGGAAATAAGGTATCATGGAGGTAGAAACTATAGGAAACACTTGCCATCTTTATGGAGGAAGGAACATAGAGAAGAGGTTGAGATTATCAAAATTTACACACTTGGAGGAAAAGCCCACAGAATGAAAACTCAGACTTCTGAGAAGTCAGCAGTGTTTAACTGGAGTTAGACATCACCACTCTTCAGTAGAACTATGCTCCCCACGTATGAAGCACTATTGAACCTTCGAGAAGCTGAATTTTAAAATGTTATTCAGTGTTAATTACTTTTAATTTCCACATATAGCTAGTGGCTACCATATTAGTTAACACAGTGCTAGAGCCTCTGAGTTTTGAGAAAGAATCTGTTGGCTCTGAAATGCAGACTTTCGAGGAGGATGCACTTGCCAACTGGTGTTAGTGGTTACAGGGTGACTTTGTGAGTATTGAGAAAACTAAAGAGTGAATCAACAGCGACTACTGGAGTGAAGTGCAGTTCTTGGTGTGAAGGAGCACTGCTATGGTGATGGGGACAAGAACAGAGAGAGTCACAGAAAGGAACAAGTCCCTTCATCCTCCTCAGTTTTCCAGTATCCCTCTAGCGCCCCCTATTGGCAGTGCCTGGGAAGGCACCAACAAGGAAAGCAGAAGTCAAGTGTGGAGAAATGAAGTGTGAATAAGCATCACAAGGTCGAGACTGGAAGGGTGGAATGATGCTAGCACACCATCTCAGCATCTTCTTTGGACCCTGACTTCTGGAACTTTTTAGATAAAATTATACTCCCTCTTCACAAACTTTTGCACCAGCCTCATCCCTAATTCTGCTTCTCTTCTCAGCCTGCATTCATTTCTAATTGTACATTAATGGGCACTGACCTCGCAAGTCTTAGATGTATCTCTGCTCAGTCCGCAAGACGTGACACATGAAAAAAGTAAAGAAGAAAACCCCCAAAACTACCAAAACATGAATGAAGATCTTAAATGTGAAGGAGGGAAAGCAATGATAATACGAAAGAGGTTAGCCTGCACTAAAATATCTTTTTTTCATCTCTAACCATTTTTTCCTGAATAACCCAATCCCGATGCTATACCTACAAATACAGTTTCTTGTAAATTGTAATTTCAGCTTACAACCTCAATATGGTTATTGCTAAAACCTACAAAGTAGATGAGATTCCTTGGGAAGTTCTTATTGTAACTGAAAACCTAGCCCTAAGAATTAGGCTCGCATGATACTGATAAACTCTATTTCCCACACTCGTGGGACTTTCACTCTAGTAAGAAATTTAGAAATAAAAATATAAGGGGATTATGATTAGGAAAGACTCGACACTCTAGACCAGAACAATATTTCAATTTGTCTGCCATCTTACAGATTCAAAACTAGTCACTTGAAACAAAAAAGGCACAAGGAGCTTACATATCTGCACTCGGGAAGTGCCCCAGTTCACCCCAATTTGCCCCTAAACACCAATTAATTCCACGTCTCCTGCAGCTGGCATTTTAACTTCAAAAATGCTCTTCACCAGCACCTGTTTACTAAGACCCCGTGAGGTGATACTCAAGTTTATCCTACTTTGAGGTGCCAATTCTCCTCTTTAATATAGATCACTTCCCGTCTTCAAAAGTTGATTGTGCGTACGGTCACAGTACTCCCCTTCCCCCAAATACATCAGAGTACATCCTGTACTCAGACAGGAAAAGATAGTATTCCCTGAAGAAAAAAAGTTACCCTCCTGAATCACAAATGCAACTCTTCTTGGTGTTTGTGGGGGGCTGCATGAAGCATAAGAGATGAATCTACGCCACACTATTTCCTGAGAAGTTAGCTTTATCCTAATATAGCAATTCTACTGAGGGTCAAATATAACAATCAATTTTTCAGTACATTTTTTCACATAAGAATTTCTCCAAAATAGTATTTTATTTCATCTTATTATTATTTCCAAAGATCTTATATAAATTAAAATCTAGGGTTATAAGTGAGATATCAATTAACATAAGAATCAATTTAATGGTAATTTAAATAGCTAACTGTTATAATTTTTGCATAATGAAGTGGCCTCTGGGCTTGAAGTCCTAATCATGTCTAATTAATTTAAAGGATGTTACTTTTTATTATCATTGAAATTTCTGACAGGTGATAAAACATTTAGGGTTGCCATCACAAACTTTTTACATCAGCTTTACTGTAAGTTGACAAGCCATAGATCATCCCTCTGAAAATGACTATTTAGGAAAAAAAAAAAAAAACTCAACTACATTTGTGAAGTTATAGCATGGAGCTGCTATATTATCCATGAAAAGGAAAGCAATTCTATTCTTTAAAATAATGAAACAGTTGACATTTTATTTTCATGATCTCAATAGCTGTAATCAACCTTCATAGGGAATAATCAATTTCAATTTCAGAAAATAATCTTCATAACCCCTTGAGTTTATATAGTACCTATATTGCCAGAAACATTAATATGCTTTCCATTGTCAATATAAAAAAGTCTTGATCTTGTGAGGATCAGATAGCAAATAAATCTAACTGCAAGTGGATTAACTGAAAGGCTCCTCACGTCTTTAAAACAGAACATTAAAGTATCTACCATTAAAGGCATTCTCAGGAATGTAAAATAATGTAAGGAAAACTATTCTAGATTCTATGGTCATAGAAAATCCAAATCCAAAGCATGGAAAGCAAATAGGTAAGTCTAAAGCAGACGCAGGCTGACGTGGGATTCAAGCGCTGATGGAAAATGGAGGCCTCCAGCCAGCCTGGCCCCAAGATCTGTACCACAGGGCTGTTCTTTCAAAGAGAAAGAAAAGAATTATTTTAGAAATCCCAGGGGCGCCTGGGTGGCGCAGTCGGTTAAGCGTCCGACTTCAGCCAGGTCACGATCTCACAGTCCGTGAGTTCGAGCCCCGCGTTGGGCTCTGGGCTGATGGCTCAGAGCCTGGAGCCTGTTTCCGATTCTGTGTCTCCCTCTCTCTCTGCCCCTCGCCCGTTCATGCTCTGTCTCTCTCTGTCCCAAAAATAAATAAACGTTGAAAAAAAAAATTAAAAAAAAAAAGAAATCCCGGAGAGGGATTTTGTGTAAGATAAGCACAGTCAGAAAACAGAATGAGCAGTGAGCAGCTATAATCTGAAGGTCAGTCTGCTGGGCAGCACTTGTTAGGATGGAGGGAGAAGGGACGGTGCAAGCCACACATTGAGGCATCATGGCCAAGCAGTCAGGAACATGGACTTGGGCTCCGGCAATGGGATCTCAGGCAAGTCCTTCAACCTCTTTGTGTCCCAGCTCTTGCTCTGTAAGATGTGACTGCTGATAGAGAACATGTTCCCAAGGGGTTGTAAGGGGGGAATTGAATGAATTAATATGTGTAAAGCACTTTCGAACTGTGCTGGATACATAATACTGCTTCCTGCATGTTTGCTGTTACTGCAAATCTGAGCTTAATCTATTTAGCATACTCCAGGAACTTCCAGAGCCCTCTGCTTGTGGTAAGAATATGCTCTAACGTTATGGAGGCAAAAACACTTTCTTAACCTTGGGGTCAAATGTGATCTGCCTAGATTCGGCTGAGTCTACTCTGATACCTGAAAGATAACACAAGCAACTTACGATGGCAACAAAGTAAAAGCCCTGGACTATAGGTCACAAGGCCACTGACCTCTCATTTATTTTTGTAAGCTTTAAGAGATATGAAAAGAACAAGAGCTTTGGGGTCAGTCACAGCAATTTGAATGCCATTTCCACCAGTTCTGGCTGTTTGACCTTGGACAAGTAGTTCACCTTTCTAATGTTCAGTGTTTTCATCCATAAAATAAGAATGAGAATACCTAATTCTTTTGTGAATAAATAAAATAAATATATTAAATACTTACAAGAATACCAGACCTGCCAATCATGATACGTTAATTCCATTCCTTTTCTCTTTTCTGAGCCTCAATTTCCATCCATACGATGAAAATGTTAATATCCAATGTAAGATAATATTAAGACCAACATTTTCTTTTCTAATTTCTCCTCTCTGTTTTCAAGACTTTCACTGCTACACAAAAACTTTTGTGATTACTGCTGTGTCTTTGCTCTATAGTTTTTGCAGGGCATGACATTTAACCCAAAAAGCATATATAGTACAAGTCAGCTGCTGAGCTTAGGTCATCCTGGGGGTAGAAAATTCCAGAAAGCTACTTAGGAGAAAACACAGTATTAAACATAAAGAAGAATAAGGAGGAGGAAGAATCCTTTAGGCTTCACTCAGATCAGGAGACACTATTTTCCTTCTTAAGAGTGAAAAGAATGGGACACCTGGGTGGCTCAGTCCATTAAGTGTCCAACTTCAGCTCAGGTTGTGATCTCACCATTTGTGGGTTCGAGCCCCATTCAGGCTTTGTGCTGACAGCTCAGAGCCTGGAGCCCGCTTCAGATTCTGTGTCTCCCTCTCTCTCTGCCCCTTCCCTGCTCTGGCTCTGTCTCTCTCAAAAATAAATAAACATTAAAAAAAAAAAAAAAAAAAGAGTGAAAAGGATATAGGCTTAAGAATGAAAGACAGTGTAACCTCTCCTATTACAACAGGATATAAGCCCCACAAAGAACATGCAAAGGAAGCCATTCAGAATATCCCCACCTAAATTCCTGCAAAGTGAGGGATTTGTGAAATAGCAAGAGAAAGAAAAATTTAAAACAACAATGAAACAACATTATGTACTAGAAATCTGCCTCTGAACGTGTGGTGGGTCAGGTAGGGACTTTTTTTTACCTCTTTTAGAATTCAGCTTTGTTCAATTGCATATAAATAAAATGTAGGCTGAGAATGTTTTGTAATTAACAATGGGATAGCATACGCCTGATTCAGGGGCCCTTATAACTCCTTTCAGATTCCCTGGCAGAACGTTTCACTTGACTAGGGTCATTTCTTCCACTGGCTTCTGGCCTTCAAAATAATTCTGACCACAACATCCCAGGTAGGCACTGCAATTCAACTAGATTTGTCAAACTACTCAGCTCTCTTCCTAGGGCAGGACCAGACAAGAGGACCAGAGTGGGGACTGAAAGGAGACATTGGGGGTAAGACTGAAATCACGCCTCTCTCTCCTCCTCTTTAGCTTTATCCACATCCCTGCAATCTCCCGAATATCTCCAGGGTTGCCAGGTTGGGTTATACACCATATAGGTACTCAACAGTAGGGGAAAACAGGTACTAAAATCAGGCCCTGTATCAAGGCTACCATGAATTCTAGGAAGAACTCCTTCTTTCAAATCTACCCAGCAATGCTAATGCTGCCCATCCTGCATTAATTCAGGGCTTCACTGTTTCTCAAATGGACTTGTAATAGACTCCTAAAAGAGCGGTTTCCAAAAGCTGCTGTATATAAAAGTTACCTTGGGAACTTTAAAAAGATTGTAATGCCCAGGGCACATCATAGACTGATTAGCTACAATATCTACAGGTACGATCCAAGCAGAAGTAGTTTCAAAGCTTCTCAGGTGATTCCTACATGCAGACAAGCTTGAGAACCAGGCTTCTAAACAGTTCATTGTCTCTAATTTAATATCCCTGTGACCCATCCTCCTCGTTATCCACAGATAATGAAACTCACCTGCAAATAATCTTTTCGACGGCTTCCATTGCCTACAGCAGTGTTCTCGAAGTACGGGCTGCAGACCAACAGAATAACCTGGACTGTTTATGAAGATACAGATTCCAGGGGCGCCTGGATGTCTCAGACAGTTAAGCGTCGGCCTCTTGGTTTCGCTTCAGGTCACGATCTCACAGTCTCTTGAGTTCAAGCCCCACGTCCGGCTCTGCACTGACAGTACGGAGCCTGCTTGGGATTTTCTCTCTCTCTCTCTGCCCCTCCCTCTGCTGTCTCTCTCAAAATAAATAAATACATAAACTTAAAAAAAAAAAAAAAGAAAATATAGAGTCCAGCCCTCACTTCAGGGTTGGGGATGAGGGTTACATTTTTTAGTTTCTAAACAGCTATGCCAGGGGCGCCTGGGTGACTCAGTCGGTTAAGCGTCTGACTCCTGATTTGGGCTCAGGTGCTGGCAGCTCGGAGCCTGCTTCGGATTCTCTACTCTCTCTCTGCACCTCCCCCTGCTCACACGGGCATGCGCGCGGTCTCTCTTACGCAAATAAAAAAAAAAAAAAAAAAAAAAAAGAAACAGCCATGCCAGATGATATCCATGAATCTTAAATTTGAGAACCACCGATCTCCAGGATAAAGGTCAAATCCTTTAGTATGGGACCTGACTACTGTCCTTGCCTGGATCCTATTTTGCTGAATCACCTGTAGTTTGCGTTCATCCCAACACCCCATGTTCCAACAGTCCCAAATTTGCCTTTCCACATGTTGCCCCTCCACCTAGACTATCCTTAGGTAAGTCACTTAACCTCTCTGAGCCTGTTTCCTCATCTGTAAAATGGGGATTATAATATGCATCTTCGGGGCTGTTTGAAGATTAACTGAAATAATATATATTTACAAATGTCTAGCTCTAGGCCTGGTCCAAAGCAAATGCTTAATTCTCATTCATTCACTAATTCCAGAACTTGTAAATTCAGAGTGTCTGAACCGAGTTGTACTTACATATTGCTGCAAAAGTATTGACTGTAGAGCTGCTGCCTGAACCCAGGAATGCCAATCCCACCACACTAGAGTAAGCATATTTGCAATATGAAAAAAATAAGTTGGGGGAGAAATTGCCATACTCTTAGGATTTCACAGGCCACCATCAAATGTACTAAAAAATAAAATAATCCCTCAAAAAAACGGGATGCCTGATCTCCTTAGCTCCAAGGCAGCTTATTCAAGAGTGAAGTTTTAAGAACTGAATAAATTAATGTCCATATTAAACACTAGGTTAAAATCAGTCCCTGGCCTAAAGGTCCTTGCAATATGAAGGAAACAGCATATAAAGATGGACATGTGCACAAGGAGGAATTTATAAAGCTATTTTTTAAAGCTTTGTTATTTTCTCATTGTATCCAATGTTCTTGACTGATAAATGGAGGGAGAAAAAAAAATGGCAAGGAGAAATTTGCTCCTGGTTCCTGTGCATCCCAAGTATTTATTTAGTTTTCATCTGACATGTATTAATAGTAAATTGTAATTATGTTTATTGTTTTATATGCACCTAATAAATCACTGAGTCTATTAACGCTGATGATGGTGATGATGACGATGATTGTGTTGAGCCTTTACTAGGTACTAGGCATTTAGCAAACACTTTAAATATGCTATATAATTTAGAAAACATAAGTAAGAA
The DNA here is from genome assembly GCF_014898765.1 of Herpailurus yagouaroundi. Taxonomy (NCBI): domain Eukaryota; kingdom Metazoa; phylum Chordata; class Mammalia; order Carnivora; family Felidae; genus Herpailurus; species Herpailurus yagouaroundi. The sequence continues at coordinate 16,004,486 of NW_024412417.1, read as the reverse complement.
GTAAATATTTTCATTTCCTTTTTTTTCAGATAAGAAAAGGGAAAGGGAGGAGATAAGCTATTTAACTTGTCTAAGTTTCCTCTGTTATTCCTGCAGATCAAAGATCTGAAATAAAGTCTCGTTAGCCGCAAGGCCCAAGCTCTTAACTACAACAAAACCATGTCACCTCTAGCAACAATGGTTTAATTACGTCCTTAACAGCAAAACAGTTTTAGGAAAAGGCAACTACTAATCAACAGGAATAAATCTCTTCCTTAACAAGGTGGTGGCTCAACATAGGTCTGCCTACTGGCTTGGATGGGTCCAATAACCAGCGTTAAGTACAGCCCTAACTTTGGAAAGATTCCCAAAGCCCTCCATCAGCTCATCACAGTCTATTTAGAAGACATGCAAGTCCCATTACTCCCTTGAGTGTGTTCTTACATTGAATCAAGCTGTTGGTTTGGAGTTGTTCAGGAATAGGTGTTTATTGCAGCTAGTGGTAGCCTGGTCTTCCCCTTAGGAGGGAATGAATAATTACATTTAAATTTTAAAATTCTGTAGGCCTCCTTGTAGCAAGAACATGGAATCTTGCTTGTTTTGTCTTTTGTTTTATACTATTTTTCTTTGAGAGGCTCATCACTATGAAAATGGCCATAAACTTGGAAATTTTTTCAAACTTAATTTCAAAATTTTTTTTCACAATTGCTATTTATTCAAGATATTCTGCTGAGAGGTACAGGATGACTATGATATGGCATCTTAAGTAGCTTAAAATGTTGGTTAATGGCAGAGAAGTACATATTAGACAAGTAACCATGCCTAATATGTTAATGTTAACTTTTATTCTGATGCTTAAGACAATTCCCTATGTTACCAGGAAAAGAGCAATTATTTTTTTCCCAGAGAAAGAATTTCTCAAACTATTTATACTAACAAAGGAACACTTGTGGAACACTCATAGAAGAAGTAAAATTTGACTTTAGTTTCAAAATATTGGTATGATTGTGTCTTGTAAAGGTGGGACAAAAGCATTTCTAGGCAGAGAACACAGAACACATGAGGTTTGTTTTGAATATGTTTTGAATATGGGAAGACAGGAAACCAAAGAGAATTATTAGCATTCAGACAAAGCTTGAGGGTTAGCTACTTGTAGGAACCGTTGCAAGGAAAACTCAGACATCAGTATACTTGGACTAGATAAATTCATGATATTTGCAGTCCTGCATTTATTACGGGAAGTTACAAAACCACAGGAACATCCAAAATGTCAAACTTCAACGGAACACCCAATTTCATGACTTTTAGATACATAGTGTAAAACAGTAAACTAAACCTGCAGATTTCCCAAATTATCATGCTACAAAATACCACAGAAATTGTACCCTCAGGGACATGACTTCCCTGTTCTCCTTATCATCCATTTCCTCAGGCAAAAGAAAATACCAGTAACAACAAAATGAGAATTTCTCAATTAAGACCAGCTTACCTCAAAATAAAAATAAGGCATAAAAACAAAAAGGAAAAGGATGATATAATCACATACTCAGTTCCTCCTGTTGCTTTTAATTTTTCTACCTGATCACTTTAAAGTTCATATTATATAAATTTCGATATTTTTTCATGGTCATGGAACACACATGGTACATATGGGAAAAGTTGTTATGTTCTTTTTTATTATGCTACTTAGTAAAATGCCTATTTTCTTTTATCATTTGGAAGCTTATAATTAAAGAATCTAAATATTTGACTTACTATAAGGTTAACTACTAAGCATAATGTTTTCTATCATTTTAGCAAATAAAGTCTTGAATCCATAAGCTTCTAATCAGGACTGACACTAGAAGAGCATATAGGAAAACTATGGTCAAGAAATCAGTCACTTCTTTCCATTCCAAATGTGAGTATCAATCTCTCTGCATAATTTTCACTCTGATTTATAATCTGAATTCTATATTTTTGTAGAAACCTTTCTAAAGCACACATTTATAGTCCACCATTTTTATTCATCTTTTTTCCCCACTTGTTCTAGAACTTCTTGGCTTATTCAAAGTCTCATGTATTTACTTTTTAATTTTTGCTCATCCAAATATAGACAATTACAAATCCATCCTTTAAAAAACAACATACCTATATGTAAACCCTGTTCTAATCATTAAGAACAGTGAAAATAAAACATAGGCTGTTATATTTACCTTTATTTGAATTACAATTATCTAATTTTTCTCCATTTTATGTTCTCTCTTCTATGAGTACCATTAAGGATCAATGACTTTTCCTGTGGAAACTCAACTTGTTCCATGTAACCATAACAATATTAATAATTATACTTAGTATTATTTTACATTCAAATCTTTCACCATTTGACTAGTAGGAATTCATTTAATTGAGCAACTCTGCCCTTTCAGTACTGCCTGACATTTATTTATTTATTTATTTTAATTTTTTTAACATTTATCCATTTTTGAGAGACAGGGCATGAGCAGGGAAGGGGAAGAGAGAGGGAGACACAGAATCTGAAACAGGCTCCAGGCTCTGAGCTCTCAGCACAGAGCCTGATGCGGGGCTTGAACCCAGGGACCGTGAGATCACGACCTGAGCTGAAGTCGGATACTTAACCGCCTGAGCCACCCAGGCGCCCCAGTACTGCCTGACATTTAGAAGCTACCCTTGCTTTTGTGCATTTAGGTCCTTCACGAAACCCCTCTTAAACATGATGATGAAGGTATCAGAAGGGTGAAGTCCATGAGACAAAGGAATGGGACACGTGATGAAAGATGACAGCAAAATGTCTGAAGCTGGGAAACAGATTCAATCTGTCTTAGGAACTACGTCTGTGTTTGTGGAGAAGTGAATTGGTGGGGAGCCAAGAAACAAGCCGATTCGGGACTTAGAGGCACACTATGTTTCAAGAATATGTTGGTGGGACCAATGGGCAGATTGGTTGGAATTTTGCATTTGAAGCAATTGGAGTCCTAACTACCCTCATTATCACACAGAACAGCCTCCCTACCCACCCAGTTTCAGGCAGATGGCCGAAGATGTACTCTCTTAAACGAGAGGGAGCTTGGGCACCAAAGTTAGAGCAAGGGAGCTGTCATGAGCACAAAGGACTAAGTGAATGTTTCCATCCTGACATATGAGAACACTAAACTTTAAGCCTTTTGGCCCTGGCCCAGCAGCCATGCTTGCCCTCCTCAAGGAGAGCACTATAATAGATTTCTCTCTGAGGAAACCAATCTACCGAAGTGAAAAGACCTACAATAACCACCTCATGACTTCCTAAGGAGTTCACTGCCGAACATTCTCATGACTGCTGAGCTCCTTTGTGTTTCACTTTTAAACACAAACAGACATTGGTGGGTCACCAGACATTTGAAAAAGAGAAAAAAAAATGTATATGGACAAAAAAAAAAAGAAAGAAAGAAAGAAAGAAAGAAAGAAAGAAAGAAAGAAAGAAAGAAAAGTGGAGGAAACAGAGGCAAAAGAAGCAGAAGAAAAGTTCAAGAGAAATAATTTAATAGTCACAAAGAAAATGGAAAACAGTACATTCCTGAAACAAGAATAGGAAGTCTTAAAAAAAATCTCAGAAATTCTGAACGAGATCTTTGAAATTAAAAAAGAAGTGATATCAGAAATGAAAAGGTTAATAGAAGAGTTGGGAGGTAAGTTGCAAAATCTTAGGAAGTAAAATGAAAACCCATAGAGATAAAAAAAATAACAAAGAAAAGATTTTTAAGAGTGTCTGAATAATGAAAGTTCAGAAAGAGAGAACAGAGGAACAAGAGGGAGAAAATTATCAAAAAGCAGAGAAAAAGATTTCCTAGAACTAAAGACTTTGAGCCACATTCTCATAAAATTTCAAGGCACTAAAGGTAAAGAAAATGTATAACCCTCTAAAATCGTTCCTAGGTAGAAAAAAAAAAAAATCATACAGAAAGTATTGACTAAAGTGACATCAGGCATTTTCCCAGCAGCACTGGCAACCAGAAGACCGTGCAAACACACCTTCCCAGTTCTGAGGAAATGCATTTCTATTCTAGAATTCTCATTCCATCCAGATTCCCAATCAAGTATGAGGAAAGAAATAAAAGCTTTTACAGATGCTAAAGATCTAAAATATGCAGCCAGCCACAGGCATCCTTTGGGGGGGAATTACTGAAGGATGTGCTCCACACAAACAAGGGGGGAAAGAAACAGAAATGCACACATAGCATTCTATATGACTTAGTTGTTAGATATACACATTTACATAAAATAACATTGAATAGTGTGTTAACTAAAGATTTGATATAAATATCATGAGAAGAAAGGGGTAGAGAAAGTATAAATGGAGTAAAGTCCTGGACTCCATTGGTGGGAAGTCTAAAGTAATATCTAAAACCAAAAACAAAACAAAACAAAACAAAACAAAAAACAAAAAAAACACAAAAATTCATGAAATGGTCATGTTAGAATGTTGTTCAGAAATATGGAGGGAATCCTAAAGGAAGAGTGAAGGAAGTTACAATTGGTGAATATCTTGGGAGAGGAATCAGATCTGAGAAACAGTGTCACAAATGACTGCTGTTTTCATTAGAAGTTCTGCAGAAAAATTTACCACTTATTACCATTAAAAAAACAAAACTCGGGGTGCCTGGGTGGCGCAGTTGGTTAAGCGTCTGACTTCAGCCAGGTCACAATCTCGCGGTCCATGAGTTCGAGCCCCGCATCAGGCTCTGGGCTGATGGCTCAGAGCCTGGAGCCTGTTTCCGCTTCTGTGTCTCCCTCTCTCTCTGCCCCTCCCCTGTTCATGCTCTGTCTCTCTCTGTCCCAAAAATAAATAAACGTTGAAAAAAAAAATTAATAAAAAAAAAAAAAATAAAATAAAATAAAATAAAGAAAAAACAAAACTCTTTTGACAGTGAAAGGATAAGGAAAAAAAGAACATCCTTAACCTCATGAAGTGTTTTCACTACAGATATTTTAAATATTTAGCTATATTTTTATAAAAATTAATTAAACTAGATTGACTTCTTTTACTTTCCTTAATATTGTGCTGGAGCTTTTATTCAATCCTTAAAATAGGAAAAAGAAATAAATGACATACAGATTGATAAGGAAGTGATAATCTTTCATCATTTGTAAATGTCCTAATTACCTGTGTAGAAATGCAGTAGAAACTCTAGCTAAATATTTAAAATAAATAAGAAAGTTCATCAAGGTTTCTGGATAAAATAGTAGTAGTACACAGAATTTTTCTGCCTCAGGGCCTTCGTATTTGCTGTCCCGTCTGCTGGGAAGGATTTTCCTCCAAAATATTTGAATAAATTTCTTCCTCACTATGTTTGTGTTCCTTTTCTCAGCAATATTACTTTTATTCACAGCATATATGAGTACTCACTAATGAAAGACATTTTACCCCACTGGACAATATATATATGAAACTCTCAAATATTTGTATAAAATGTGTAAGGCTATGATTGTGACATTGTTTTAAATAGCAAACACTTGGAAACAATTGTTCATTCATAAGTTAACTAAATTGGGTCATACTTGTGTGCTAAAATATTATTCAAAGGTAAAATAATGGACAGTGATCAATAGAGATTTGAAACCTATAATATTGAGTGAAAAAAAGCAAACAACACATTACATATGGTAGGATTCAAATTATGTAAATTTAAAAATATATGCACAAACAGCTCAATGGAATATATTTGTAGTAAAAGGTAAATCCTGGACTGAATATATACCATCCTCCAGTGAGGGGAAGGGAGGGGGGCCTTAAGTTGGGGGGGGGTTATAAAGGACATCAGCATCGTCTCTAATGTTTTAGTTCTTAAAGATGATCTGAATCAAATAGCACTAAACGCCAATGTTTATTCACTTTGGGTGGCATGTACACAGGTCTTAATAGTATTTTTTATGCCTATATGACTTGGGTTTGGTTTAATTTGGAGGATTTTATTTGCTGTTGTTTTGCTTTTACTTGTTTGCCCTCAAAAATTTAAAGAAAAAAAGCAGGATAACAAAGATAAAATTCTACCCTCCATGGGGCGCCTGGGTGGCTCAGTCGGTTAAGTTTCTGACTTTGGCTCAGGTTGTGATCTCACGGTTCGTGAGTTTGAGCCCTGTGTCGGGCTCTGTGCTGACAGCTCGGAGCCTGGAGACTGCTTCCGATTTTGTGTCTCCCTCTCTCTCTGCCCCTCCCCCATTCACACTCTGTTTCTCTCTCTCTCAAAAATAAATAAACATTTAAAACAAAATTCTACCCTCAGGAACAAGAAGAGGTGGACATCAGAAAGGAGAACTGGTTTGGCAGATAAAAACCAATAAGGACCTAGACTAATATACAAATGTTCAAGAATCAGTTGAGATAATTTCTACTATAATTACAATTCCCTTGTGATTAGCAGACTCTTATAACCTCGCACTTTATCTCAATCCATCAAAATGACAAAATGAAATTCTCAAGTTTTTAGGACTTGACCTTGAGATTCTGAGCAGAGGACACAACATGGAAATCAAATGCAATTATAAACTGCTTCATGGTTAAAAGCATGGGCTTTGCAGCCTCAGAGCCCACAGAGTGAATCCAAACTCTGTCACTTCACGGCTAAGCAATTTTGAGATGGCTTTTGCCCTCTGTAAACCTCTGTGTCATCATGTAATAATAATGTTGGTATTAGAGCTCAGCATCATCATAATATTATATGGAAATAGTAATATTTTCCACTTTATAGCATTGTGGTGAAAATTAAATTTGATTATGCTTTTGAGGCTTCTAGCACAGTGCCTTCCTCAAAAGTAATAGCTCAATAATAGCAGCTATTGTTACTATTTCACTGCATTTAGTGAACGAACCATCGTGCTTTCTCCTTTCACTACAGTATGTTTGACTTCCATGTCATCTGACAACATGACCAACATTAAGCAATGTTACTGGAAATACTTTTCAGTCTTTCAAATATACCATTAATTTGTGTATGCTTATTTGTGCATGTGTGTGAGTGGCGGGTTGGAATGCCTGCCCACAATTCTTCTTCTTAGGCATTTCTCTTCATGATCACAAATGTGCCATGAGTCCACAAGATTACAGAAGGAGCTGCCATGTGGGAACAAGGTGATGCCACCCCATGGCCACAGCTGACTGGCTGATCAAAGTAGAAGAAGGCAGAGTCTGGAGAGATGAGAATGAGAAGACCCTCAAAAACAGAAAGAAAACCCAAATTAGGTGGGTTTTGAGTGCCAGCCTCAGTTGATTCCATAGGTTCAGTTGCATTTTATGTTTGGGTCTTAGGTGAAATCCCAAATCCCCTATAATAACTCATACTGCTGCTTATATACTATTTGAGTTGAGTTTCTGTTGCTTATCACCCCAAAAGTTCTGGCTAATATAATGTGAATGTAGCAGAGACAAACATAGCTACTTTCCCACTTGCCAACTGCTGGCAAGTAATAAAGAGATTTGATTCATCACTCAGGAAAAGAGATTTACAAAATAATATAATTTATTTGCAAAGCTATACTGTGCCTATATCTCATAAGTTTATTATTTTTTAATTTTTTTTTTATTTAAAAAAATTTTTTTTCAACGTTTATTTATTTTTGGGACAGAGAGAGACAGAGCATGAATGGGGGAGGGGCAGAGAGAGAGGGAGACACAGAATCGGAAACAGGCTCCAGGCTCTGAGCCATCAGCCCAGAGCCCGACGCGGGGCTCGAACTCACGGACCGCGAGATCATGACCTGGCTGAAGTCGGACGCTTAACCAACTGCGCCACCCAGGCGCCCCTCATAAGTTTAGAAATAGTCACCATGAGTCTGAGGAACTGGGAGCTTTAGAAAAGTCAGAAAACAACCAACTGATTGAGTGAGGTATATGTCTGTAGATCATCACTTCACCCAATTCTGTTTATTTAGACATCATAAAAGCACTTATAAAATAAGACAGAGTTATTCTAGATTTAAAAAAAAAAGGTAACAGAGAAATGACATGACTTGGCCCAAATACAGTTAAATAATACAAGGAGACAGAATGCAAATGAATATATTTTGTGTGTGGAATAGATATGCTGCTAATTGCGTTCACTTATTATCATAGAAATGACATGTTTTCAGCTTTAGTTATATGCCGCCACAGTTAATAATTGAAACACAAACATATGAAACAGTAATTTAGTGGCAGACTTTGTAATTACAAAAGTATAGTAAGGGTTTGTTTTGTAAACATATGTGAAACTCCTTGGTACATGGTGTAATTAACACGAACATAAAAATATAAGAAAAAAGCTTAAAGAAGAAATTCAGCCATATTCTTACTAAAGCAATGGTCAAAATAAAGACATACAAAGCTCCATGGGCCCAAAGGTTTCCAAAAGCTCTTCCTTGGGACATGTGAACTGGTTAAAACTTCCTAAAAACAGTTTATATGCCTTGAAATATTTCCTTAATATTTATTAGAAATAAAGACTACAGTTCTGTATTTCAAGCAGTCCAGTAGTACAATCTTAGACTGGTTTTTAGCTTTTTTAGTGGGCTGGCAAGGCATCTTGGTGGCTAAGTCAGGCACTGATTTTAAATTCTTATTCTGCTGTTAGCTATTTGATCATGGGCAAGTCCCCCACTGTCTATGAGCTTTGGTTTCCTCATCTGTAAAGTAAAGATAGGTGACTAGAAGAATTTATTTAGATAATGTATATCTTTTAAAAACCTATTACCTTGGTTCCATACTAAGACCTGAACTAAGGTACAAATGTTCAAGGACTCTTATGTTATTATAAGAAATTGATGTTCCTTCCCACACCCAGCTTGGTAGGCTAGAGGAAATAGGTTGCTTTTGCCCAATGAATTTATAATTGTAATGCAGATGATTTTCCTTGTCCTTATGAATCCAAATAGTCGAAAGGTATATTCCATAAAATATAACTCTTCTAGGCTCCATGCTAAGCATTTTACAGACCATGTCATGAATTTTCAAAACAATTTCATCAAATAGCCACTCTCTTCCCCCATCCTATAGATCAAGAATAAGACACAGAAAAGCCAGATACCTTATCCATAATCAAACACAGTAACTAATGGAGCTGGAAGTTGAAACCAGTTAAGCCAAAAACCAAACAATTACAAAAATTGACTCTATCCTTTTTATGCTAGCTTTAGTCATTTCAATAACTTGTTCATGTGCCAGACCATTCAAAAACATAAATTTACTTTCATATAAAATAATATGATCTGGACTAATGATATTTGCCCTAAGATACAATAAAGGAAAAGAAAATGAGGGAAAAGTTCAAGGAATAATTGGAATTTGAGATTGAAAAAAGAAGTAGAACTTAATATTTGGGGTTGACTTCTTTGTGGCCCAAAGAATATGGGGTCCATTTTCTAAAAACCAGGTTTAAAAATTAGCCTTATAGTGTCCCAGGTTTGTAGTTAAGAATGTAGAGGACAGGATGTGATTCAGGTAAGCCAGCAACTCTCTGGTTTCCCCTTAGAGAGTTAGACTCTGCTGTCCCTAGGCCAGCCCATTGATACCAAAAAGACAAGGCTCATAAACAACATATGCATCAAGGTAATACCAGCCTGGGAACCACTAGCAGTTTATCTCAGCATGAGAACACAGTAAAAAGGAAAACCATCAAGAAAGGTACATGATTTTTCAGCTAATCCAAGCAGAGCACATTATTATTTCTTACAAGATGAATATTAGCAAAGGAATATTTGGGGAACCTGAAAAACCCTTCATTTTCTTTGGTGGGCACATGCACACATCTTAATGCAAAAAGCACAGAAATCCCTATCTCCCAGCTTGACATTTCCGAACATGCTCAACAAAGGGTGCACTCGGATGAAACATCAGTTAGTTTTTTCTTTCATTGGGAATGTGCTTATTAACTGTTGTTCAAATAGTTTGTAGACATAACAGCCCTGGGAGTGAATGTGGCTTTGTATTTACAAGGTAGTCATTTGTTGTTATTTATAGTCCTTTTAATTTTCACCTTTTTACATTTAAATTTTCTTCCAAAGGTTATGATTATAATAGGTAGTACTTACGAGAGGAAGAACTCTCTTTAATGTGCACTTTTATACAGATTTTCAAGCTTCAGGAAGATTCCAGAGGTACCCGGTTTGTTCCTTTGTCAATTTTGTGGACATTTATGATTTGTTTCCCAAGAAAAACAATCAGGGTATCATTATGCAAAACTAAGACAGAGCCTCTTTTAGTAGAGGTCATCATTCTCAACAGAGGTCCTTCCTTTCGTCTGTTAGCTAAATTGCTCCAAATAAGAGAAGTGAAGGGAACTAACATTTATTCAGAGTGTTAACAGTACAAGACTCTCTGCTGGTTAATAGATGTTCATTTTCATGGGCAATTCTTAAACTAGTCATGTTGGTATTATTATGGGTGAGTAATAAGCAGAGCAGTTAAAGGGATGACTTTAATGTTGCGTGTATTTGGGTTTGCGTCTAAACTCTGCCACTTATCAGTGGGATAACCTTGAACAGGTTATTTAAATTTTTTGTGTCTCGTTTCCTTATTTTTAAAAATAGAGAAAGTATTTGCATACGTGGTAAAAGCTTACTATAAAAATTAAAAGAAAGAATGTAGGCAGAGCTCTAAACATAGTACATAATAACTCTTGTATTATTACTTTTCATTTCTTAGAGGGACAAACTGAGGCACAAGACTCTGCCCGGCAGGGAAGTAGTAGAGTGTTATTTGAAATGTTTTTTTCTTTTTAAACCCTAAAAACTAATGCTGTTTGTATTACTTTGCAATAGAAGGAGTGGTGACCAAATGGGATTTTATGAAATGCGATAAAGAATAATATATTTCAGACTTAAGAGATGAAGACAAGTCTTTTTTTTTCCTAGAAATTATCAAGCCAGATGCACAATAGGTTCATTAGGATATTGTTACAAATACTAGGAATTTATTTGAATAGCTATGTCTGTAAAAACACTTAGGTAACACCAAAAAGACCTGTACCGCTGATGAGAATACTTTCGTAAAGAAAGTCAAGAGTCAAGGACGGAAAAAAACCTTTCCCTCAAGTGCCCACACAAAGCACTCGCCCTATTCTAATGGAAGAGAAAATATCCCATCCTTTATCAACTCAGTATTTGTAGTCAATACTCCTGCAATACACCAACATGAAAAAAAGAACTTAAAACTCCCAGTCTTAATGGAGTAAGAGACAATATTCTTCCTCATGATCATCATACAGTCCATGCCAACGTAACTTTCAGGTATCTCATTCTGCTCTCTCTGCTATTATTAGGGCCAAAAAAAAAAAAAAAAACCCCACACACAAAACAAAACAAAACAAAACAAAACCCCAAACAAACAAACATGTACTGAGAACAACTGCAAAAAACATTGGAATTAGCAGCAGCATTTATAGAAAGCCCGATGTTGCCTTTATTTTACATTTTTAAGTAGTAAAATACAGACTTTTAGAAACCACTCAGATAAAAAAATCATCTGGCTATTTTTCAAAATGAGAACTTGACCAGCCCCATCATATCTCTACCTTCAGAGTTCAACCTAGGTCCGCACACACCAACAGCACCCTCTACTGTCAAGTGACAATACTATGAAACTAGTATTGGTCACACCTTTTTGAAGCCATAAATCATTTACATTTTTCCAATGAAAGTATTTTGTCAAGCAATAAAATTTGGTGCTATATGTGTGAATATGTGTATTTACATATTTAAAAAATATATCTATCTTACACACTTATATCTATGTATTTATCTCTATCATTATATCTATCTATCTATCTATCTATCTATCTATCTATGCATCTATCATCTATCTATATAACAAATAGCAATGAAGCAAAATCATTACCACTTGGCAACTAACAATCTATTCTGGAAAAAGAGGTTTCAAAATAAGGAGGAAGAAAGTTATGGGGGAGAGAAAATGTGGTAGCCAACCTTCAAGATGACCCTCAATGGTCCCTGCCTCCTGGTACTGTATTCACATCCTTGTGTAGTCCCCTCCCACACTGTACCAGAGTTGGTCTGTGTGATCGATAGAATGCAGCAGAAGTATTGGTTTGTCATTTCTGATATTGGATTAAAAATGACACTGTGTTTTCCATCTTCTTTGTGAACTCTCTCTCTCTCTCTCTCTCCCTCCCTCCCTCCCTCATCACTTGCTCTGAGGAAAGCCATGTTATGAACAGCCTTATAGAGGAGCCCACATGGTGAAAGGCTGAAGCCCCAGGCAACAGCCACATGAATGAACTTCAAAGGAGATCCTCCAACCCCAGTCAAGCCTTCGGATAACTGCAGCACCCACTGACCATTTAACTGCAACCTCTTGAGGCACCTTGAGCCAGAAGTATGAGGCTAAGCCTCTCTCAGATTTCTGATGATCAGAAACTATGTAGGATAATAGATGTTTTTGTTCTAAGCTAATAAGTCTGGAGACAATTTGTTACATAACACTAGACAACTAATACAAGAAAGGAAAGGTGGAGGAATAAGATGATATTAGGTAGCAAAGGTAGAGGAGATGATATTAGCATAATAAAGTTAACAATGGGATTGTGACAAAATGTATAAAGAACTCATGAAACTCAAGACCCAAAAAATTAATAATCCAAATGGGCAGAAGACATGAACAGACATTTCTCCAAAGAAAACATACAGATGGCCATCAGACACATGGAAAGATGTTCAACATCACTTATCATCAGGGAAATGCAAATCAAAATTACAATGAGAAATCACCTCACACCTGTCAGAATGGCTAAAATCAACAACACAATAAACAACAGGTTTTGATGAGAGAGAAAAGGAATCATCACACACTGTGGGTGGGAATGCAAACTGCTGAAGCCACTCTGGAGAACAGTATGGAGGTTCCTCAAAAAGTTACAAATACAACTACCCAAAGATACAGTAATTGCACTTCTGGGTATTTATCCAAAGAATACAAAAAACACTAATTCAAAGGGAAGGGATATCTGCATCCCTATGTTTATAGCAGCGTTATTTACAATAGCCAAATTATGGAAGCAGCCCAAGTGTCCCATCAATAGATGAACGGATAAAGAAGGTGTGGCATATAATGTGTGTGTGTGTGTGTGTGTGTGTGTATATATATATATTTCAGCCATAGAAATGTATAAAATGTATAAAATATTATCCAGCCATAGACAAGAAAAGAATGAAATCTTGAAATCTTGCCATTTGCACTGACATGTACGGAGCTAGAAAATATAGTGCTAAGTGAAATAAAGTTAGAGAAAGACAAATACCACATGATTTCACTGATATGTGGAATTTAAGAAACAAAACAAATGAGCAAAGGGGGGGGGGCAAAAGAAACAGAGAGACAAACCAAGAAGCCTGCTCTTAACTGTAGAGAACAAACTGATGGTCAGTAGAGGAGAGGTGGGTGGGGGAGGGGTGAAATAGGTGATGGGTGTTAAGGAGTATACTTGTGATGAGCACTGGGTGATGTATGAATTGTTGAATCACTATACTGTACACCTGAAACTAATATAACCATATATATTAACTGGAATTAAAATAAAAACTTTAAAAAAAAGGATGGAGATTTTGAGAATTATTTGCTTAAGTGTCCCCTTTCACTTACATGTTTTTTTTTTCCCCTGGGTTCCACCAACCACTTGCCCCTTCCCCTTCCATTATATATGCTGACCTAAATGACAATATTTGTACCTACTGCTTTCTGACATGCCTTTCAATATATTGGGACAAACAGCCAAAGAGAATAATGATAAGAGCGTTACTTGTCAGAGAGAAGAAGAGATTTGAGAAGTGTGTGTATGTTTATATATATGAAAACAAGCATGCTCAGGCACATATGTGTAAGTATGTCCCTCTCAAATTTAGGAATGTAAAATAAAATCAATTTCACAAAGCAATACAAACTTTTACTGCAAAATTCTCCATAAAACACTAACAAACTTTAATTAAGCCCAATTAGAAATCCCTGCTTAAACATACATTTCATCTCTGTGGAAACATAGATTTCTTGAATTATTTGGATGGGGGAAAATAAGAAAAGATAACAAGGCACTGTATATGTAGATGGTCAGTTGGAAGGTCATATTCCAGTGAGAAGGATGAAGAGCCATGAAAACCCTGGAGTGGAAGTCCTGAGTCTTGGGCACTAAATCTCACTTGATTATTACTACCGCAGTATTTGGGCCACAGTGTCTCAGGGTCCAGTTGTGAAAATTAAGTAGTCTTAAGGAGGCCATCTAAGTCAAGAATCCATGAATTTTTGTAAATGGGTAAGAAAGTGAGACTACAATGTAGAAAAGTAACAAGGAACAAGTAAATATTTTTTTTTCTATCTCTGAGAGAAGATTTAGTATCTATTGAGGAAAGAAATGCCCCCCACCCTTGAATGGGTTCTCTGTGATATAAGAAACTTAAGGCTATTACTCTTCTCACCCCCTCATTATAGTATTGGTTTAAGGCTTCTCTGCATGCGCAGTCATGCAAGATCTTATGGTCGATCTATCAGAAGTATTTACTCAAGGAAATCTCAGTCTTATTTGGAAGCCACACCTCCAGGACGTAATGAGAGAATATAATAGATGGTATGTAATTTATTGTCTTAATTCAATAGAAAGTGAGGTCCTTGTTAGAAGAGATCAGCGGGGACAGCATCTTAGGAAAGGATAATTCAGGGAGCCTCTCAAAAAATGAGTGGAACTTAGAGGGGAAGAGGAGAAAGAAGACCTTTCAGGTTGGTATGGCTTCATTCAACGTTGCTTATAAGACACAAAGACCTTGTAAACTCCAGATGATCAAATTCCTCCATCACTTCACAGAAAGATGCAAGAGCATCTTCTGAATTGTCAGGCATTGCAGTGGATGGTTCTTTGCCCATGGCTCCCCATCACCCCTGCCTCATCTTTATTTTGTTCCACTCTTTTATTAGTGGTAGTGTTACTACTAATAAGAGCATCGTTCCCATGTATTTATCATCTACAATGTGTTCTATGTACTTCTCTCATTTAATTCCCCCCAAATATCCTATGATGTAAACTTTATTTTCCTCATTCACAGATGAGAAAACTGAGATACAAAAGCATTAAATAACTTGCCCCAAGCTACACAATCAGTAACTGCACATTGCTCTCTGACTCTATAACTCATGCTCTTTCCACTACATTACAATGCCTCCTGGTCTTAAGATATGTGTAGCTATGTTCACTCTTTCTCTTTCCTTCTTCTGGGTTCCATCACAAGTCCTGCAGAGCACAAACAAACAAAAACACAGACAAGTTATTGGAGAAGGTTTGAGCTGTCACAGTTGTTGGCATTAAAATGGCGGTTAGAAAAGAAACTGGCCAGACTGGAATAAAGGAAGGTACCTATTTCCAGGTTTTAAGGTGGAGTTGGAAATAGACATCAGATTCAGATTTCCTCACAAAGGATGAC
This sequence comes from Herpailurus yagouaroundi, assembly GCF_014898765.1. Classification (NCBI taxonomy): domain Eukaryota; kingdom Metazoa; phylum Chordata; class Mammalia; order Carnivora; family Felidae; genus Herpailurus; species Herpailurus yagouaroundi. The sequence goes on along the minus strand of NW_024412417.1, from coordinate 15,989,081 downwards.
AGAGAGTAGACGTGCTGGTGGAATTGCCAGGGCCAGACCTTCACCTTCACCCATGGAGTCCTGGTTCTTCACAGGAGGGAAGGTCAAGCCAAGACACCTTGTGTCAGACACCCTGCATCGTCGAGAATGTGAATGGGGCAGCCTTCCGTAATTGGAATTTCCTTAAAAATATTGAACATTTTTCACCATTAAACACTATCTTCAAAATCCTAGGGCAATGTTCCAAGAGCTTTGATTTACCCTGAAATGATTTGGTTCTCAGAATGTTTCAATTTCTGGATTTAGCAACTCTGAGCTGTGGTGCAGAAAAATATATTTTGAAAAATCCTTGAAGCTAAGGGCTCAGAAGAGCCAAGTAGTCAACTAGAAATTGCAGAATATTTTATTTCATTTTCTGTATCAGCATTAGGATTTCTGCATCATGGACAGCGAAACAAATCATGGACAAAAAAATTTACAGAAATTAGATATCAGGATTCCACCTTTTTTATATTTATAATTTTTAATAGAAAAAGAAACTGCTGCTATTTTGTAATTACCAATTGCTGCACGATCCATATGACCTGCATTCTTATTGTGCAAATAAACTGATCTACAGCAGTCCTGGGCACATACCAAGTGCTCAATAAAGTTATTATTTTTATGATTAAAATAAGAAGATACTTTTATAATGTATCCTTGCATCAAAGAAACATACATTTGCCTCTGACTAAGAAATAAAGAAGAAATCTGTTTTTGAAGAAATCTCATGCGGGGAGCCAATTTTTAATTCTATAATTGACATATTGAATTGACTTTACTCAGTGATTCAAATTCTTCTTTTCTACCGTGTCATCAGTTCATTCCAATTGTGGTGCTGTCTCTAACACTTACTGAAACAACTCTCTTAGAAGGCATCGAAAACTTACTACCTGCAAAATCCAACTTGTAACTCAGGTGCAGAATATAGGTATTAGAAAATGCCCCCTTGAGGTTCCCTCTTCGTCTACTCATGAGCAATAAAGAGCCACCGCTGCCATCACCATCTGGTCGGAAAGCTCTGTTGGTTTTGCCTCAATTCCTTTTCTCTAGTCCCTCTCCTCTCAGTTTTCACTTCCTCTGCCCTAGTTTGGAATCCTCATTCTCTTTCACCAAACTGATTGTAGTTCTCTCCCCTAAGTGATATCCAGGCTCTTCCCTTTGCAGTACATCTTAAGTATTGCCACGGACATTATCTTGTCACAAGTGTCACTACTCTTCTAGAAAGTTCTCAGTGAGTCTCTTTTGTATGTGCCAGGATGGCCCACCTGCTCAACGTGTTATTTAACGTTTTTAATAACATGCACTTTACTACATTTCTATTGTAGAAATGTAGAATACTACAATTCTATTCTATAGATTGAATTGTCAATCTATAGAAATTTGTCTTACTGTTCTTAGATAATACCCTTACTTGCTTACCTGAACGTGTAGGTGGTTTATTAGTTAGTTAGTTAGTTAGTTAGTTAGTTAGAACCTGTCAGGAAGGACTTGCCATCTCTCCCCATTCCCTTCTACTCTTTTACCAATTTGTGTTATTTTAATTTCAACTTAACCTTTCCTCTTTCAAGAAGCCTTCCCAAATTCACTCACTTTCTCTGTCTCTCTTTCTCCCCCATCTCCACCCCATTTTCTCACTCTTGCTTTCTCTTTCCCCTAACTCCCATATCACTTCATTTATTACTGTAACGTCTACCTAGTTTTAAGAGGCATTTTAAATGTGCTTGAATCTGAGACCACACTGTGATCGCCTAGAAGACAAGAACCATAGCACGTTTCTTTCAGAGCATTCAGTGCTGTATCTAGCACTATCTGTGATTTCATAAAGTAGACACCTCGTACATGCTTAATGAATTGAAATAACCTTATATTCTTGTAATTAAAAGCCAAAAGTCACTGTGTAACATAGACTCCGCCCCCATCCCATATTTAAGTTTCACTGGGTCAGGCGACCTGTTCGTTGTCTTCATTGCTTGTACCACAGCAATTAGCACAAAACTTGCCAACTGATAAATATTCACATATTTGTTGAGTAAATAACGATTAAATGAATAAACAAATGAATAACTAAATAACGTGACAAACCTTAAGATGAATCATTGAATCATTTTAAGTAAACACGAATCATCTTCATTGTAAAGTTTGATGCACCTCCTGAATCAGGATTCAATACATCTTTTCAAAAGGTCTAATTAAGAAAATGATGCTAAAAGGAAAACTTAGAGTGTTTTTTTTGCAGGTAATCATATTGGAAAATCCTGAACATCAATTGGCAACTCAATAAATGAAGCAACGAGGTGTATTGTGGTCTTTCCTAGGTGGTTGAAGCCTGGGTCTCTCAGGAAACAAAGGCATGTATCAAGGGGCCAGTTTCAGAAACCAATATTTGGCATCACTTTGCTGAAGGAAGGGGAAGCTCATCCAGCTGTTCTCCTGAGAAAGAAGACCTTTGAGAATAAGTTGGGAGCAAGAATAGAGGCAGTCATATCAATGCAGCATATATACAGCTGGCATCCTTCCCCAAAGTACCTAGTGTAATGCTCAGCAGAGAGAGATAAAAAATGCTGTTGATTATTTGCCTAGCCCAGTTCTGTGTGGCCAAGAAGGGTGGGCAGCCATTGGAAAGGATTCAAAAATGTCATTCACTGCCTGAAATTGTAGGACCGATTCCTTTGAGAAACACAGATGTTCAGTCCATAACTGCCCAAATTTTACCATTGGGAAAGTATGAATCGCTTCCTACATTTCTTTCTTTTGTTTCTTCTCACTAAAGTCATTTCAGTCTGTATAAGTATTTAAGATTAGGAAGATTAGCAGATATTTCAAAAAGTCCTTCCCTTGGTGAACAGGGTGACATTCACTTTGGACGAAGCTCTGACGTGAAAGTTTTGCTATAGGAAAAAATCGAGAAAATCGTCACAAAGATAGGATGGAATGAATGAAAAGTAGGAAATGATCATTAAGAAAACAAACATTTTTAATATCACTCTTTTGCACAGGCAGTCTCCAATATAAAAAAAAAATCATTTAGCTCCCCAAATTAATATTTTATCCCCCCTAATTTTTCAACTACTTGAAGGTAGTATATTGTATGGATTGGGACACTATGTCTGACAGTGAGTAGTTAAATGATCTTTACCTAACTCTTTGCCATTTTATATTCCAAACAACGTTTCACATAATTTCATCCTAATAATAAGGAACGTAAGTGTTTCTTCCTCTTCCCTCCTTTCCGTTGCCTTTTAAAAACAGAGCTGAAGCTGAAGTAAGAGGATAATAATAGTCCTGCCTAACAAGGTAATATTGCCACAAGGTCAAGGTCACAGTAATGAGTAAATCTTCAACTTATCATACTCACTATTAATATTTATTGATGATGAATAAAGTTAGTGAGCTGAGCTATAAATGCCCCATCACATCCAGCAGCTCTATAGACAGACTCCTGAGAACCTATCACTTCTTCCTAGGATGTTTTCTTCTATCTTTATCCTTTCCCCTGGACGTTTCCTGGAAAGATTGTTTCCTTTTCTCAAATCGAAATTTCAGCATTCAGAAATCAAGCAAGAACTGGGAAACCCTTTAATTCTGATCTGCCCAATTTTATATACAGATGATATATACTCAAAGACAGAATTTTGAGACTCTTAACCTCTAAAAATGAGATGCTTGTCTAAATTACATCAATCGAGGGGCACCTGGGTGAATCAGTCAGTTAAGCGTCCAGCTTCGGCTCAGGTCATGATCTCATGGTCTGTGAGTTCGATCCCCACATCGGGCTCTGTGCTGAACAGCTCAGATCCTGGAGCCTGCTTTGGATTCTGTGTCTCCCCCTCTCTCTGTCCTTCCTCCACTCACACTGTCTCTGTCTCTCAAAAAATGAACGAAGGTTAAAAAAAAATTTTAATTACATAATTGGGTTTTTTTTCTGCTCTAATATTATGAAATTCTACAAAATTAAAGCACACAAAATCATTTGAGTATTAACACTGATTAAACTTTCATTTTTGCCAAAAGAATCTCCATATGTATTCTAGAGCCCTTTTGAAAGGTAAGAAAACAATGGGGTACCTGGAAAGGTGATGCATAGATGCTTGCAGTAAAAAGATGACCAGGGATGACATTAGTTTCTGGGTTGTCAGAGTTAGAACAATACAAGCTACTTTACCGTCCATCAGAAACTCCTATAACTTCACAAGAGAAGTTGCTACCAAAGACATCACCCTTAGGTGATGCCTCCGCAGGAGGCCAACTACAGATTAGGAACCAAGAAAAAGCCCATACATCCAGGTAGAGCCCCAGGAAGACCTTCACAATTAGAGTTCTTCGATCACATCTGAGAAATGCCTTCTGACCATGGACTGAGAATTTACCAGTATTCTGACATCAGGGACTTAGGAAGTATGCGTTTTATGCCTAGCCTGGTTCCAGAGGGAGGATAAGAGAGAAGTCCTCTAGTAGTTCATCCGGTGGGGAATATTTTTTTCCAAATTAATTAGATCCACCCAAAATGGAAAATTATTAAAAGCTAAATAGAAGTTATAGGCTATGAATAAGGAGATCATGTGATATCTTGTTTGAACTGAAACACTTTTGAGAGGAAAAAGTGACACTAGCCAGACAAAAGGAAAAGACAACATGCATCTCCGGGGTTATACAAAGTAACCCAAACATATGATCACCCTAGCAAAAGGGCATGGCCATCAAAGAAAGGGCAATGTGATCCAGATAAATCTGGGAAAACCTCATGTTTCATGCGAGATAGGATTTGAGCAAGATCTGAAGGACAGGTAGAATTGGGAGAAGCAGTTTAAGTATTCAGGTAAGAGTAAGATCTGGTGAGGCTTGGTCTCCCAGTATGGCTTAAGATACAGAGATATGGAGGGGCGCCTGGGTGGCTCAGTCGGTTAAGCGTCCGACTTCAGCTCAGGTCACGATCTCGCGGTCCATGAGTTCGAGCACTGCATCGGGCTCTGGGCTGATGGCTCAGAGCCTGCTTCTGATTCTGTGTCTCCCTCTCTCTCTGCCCCTCCCTCGTTCATGCTCTGTCTTTCTCTGTCTCAAAAATAAATAAACGTTAAAAAAAATTTAAAAAAAAAGAGATACAGAGATATGGGAAGATGCCAGGCAGGGCATCAAGCACACAAAGATAAAACCATTTACAGCAGGGACAGCAAAATAAGGTTCACCTTTGGTGTCAGCTCAAATCAGTTCAAATCACTGCCAAAAGCCAATATCTGGTCTCCACGATGAACTGTGCTACAATCATCTAGCAATGTCAGCCAGCAGTGTGGAAATGGAACATAGCATCCTACCTACCACTTACAACATGTGTTATCCTTACTCGGATGGCCCTGTTGAGGTAAGCAGCCTTTAATACCCTGATAAGGATGATCTCAGAAGATTAAATTTAATTTCATGTAAGCCATTTGTTGACTTTGATTATTAAAGGCAAGAATCAGGGAAGGTATACGTTTGGTGGATAGGAAAGCGTCCATTAAGAATAGCCTACCCAAGGGGCGCCTGGGTGGCGCAGTCGGTTAAGCGTCCGACTTCAGCCAGGTCACGATCTCGCAGTCCGTGAGTTCGAGCCCCGCATCAGGCTCTGGGCTGATGGCTCGGAGCCTGGAGCCTGTTCCCGATTCTGTGTCTCCCTCTCTCTCTGCCCCTCCCCCGTTCATGCTCTGTCTCTCTGTCCCAAAAATAAATAAAAAACGTTGAAAAAATTAAAAAAAAAAAAGAATAGCCTACCCCAAATGACCCATATTATACTAAAAAAGTTAACTCTCTTATAGAACATTCCTAGACAGATGAAAAAGTTGTTGGAGAGAGGGCACAGACTGGCATGCTATGTTAAAATATTAATGTTGGTAAACATTCATTTGTTTAGATTTAATATAAAGCATAGAAAATAGATTGTAGAAATAGGAAGGAAGCTGTGCCCCTAAGGTAAAATGCAGTTTTATAGTTATGAAAATTTAATTTGACTGCTTTCCCAATAATTGCTCATATTTGTAGCAGCAGCATGCCAGCAAGATAACGGTCAATCAAACGGACATCACCCTGTAAATGTTCTTTAAAAGCCTGCACTGTGTTTCCTGGTGGGAGAATGGCATTGCTTCCAATTGTTAAAAGATGCCCAGTTGAAAAGCAGAATAAGAAATTGGACAGTAGGAAATCTTTATATATTGCCATTTCCCTCCCTCTCTCAAATTAAATTCCTGTTGGGAGCTGGAACTATTTTTTTCTTTCTGAAAATGGAAAATCTGTCACATCATAAACCAGACCTCGAGCACAGAATGTTTGAGGTTCCCGTTTTTAAATTCTGTTTGTGGTCAAGAAAAATTAGGATATGCTACAAATATGGGCTGGGCAAATATTTCTTTCACAGGTGAGTGAAGGACGGCAATAGGTCCCTCAACGTATGAAAAATTTCCCTGGATCCTAGTTGGAGAACAGCAACAGAAAGATTCCTCTCTGTCTCTGTCTTCCTCCGGCCCTAATTTCTCTCTTCCCTTTGTTCTCTTCCTCATTCCCTATTTCCCACACTCTTCATGACTGTTGAGAAAATGCCATTAATAACTGGTACAAAGAATCGTGCTCAGTGCATGGAGATAAACTGGGAATGACAAAATATCAACTTCCTGCTGCTCAATTGAAAGCCCTATCTGTACACTGGTAATTACTTTTAATTTAATTAGGACTCCTGGTATTGTTTCTATCTCATAGATTACATTATAACATGTGATGTGTAAAAGCAACAAGACAAATTGAGGCGAGAAAACACAGAAAATATTACCTTTTTTGTCTATAAATAATACCGCAGTTTAACTCTTCAAAAAGCCCTCAAGAAACTCCACCATGGGCTAATTATTAGTTTCCATATTCCTTTGGCTTGAGTAAGCAAAATTCTTATATAATCTAATGAAACACTGTATCTCACGGGTTTTTGAAAAGAATTTTTTAACTCTACACTTTCTCCTTTCCTTTCTCATGCAGAACAAATAAATGACTTATGCTGCTTTGTGCTAAAACAAAAGTCATATAACTATAAAGAACAATCATTGGTGCTTGAGAGAGATACTATGACCTTGACGCTTAGACGTGGAGACATAGGAGTGGCTTACGAAAGGCACTGTTTTGTAGGCAGAAACACACTGTCAGCAAGGCAAGGAAGCCCAGTTGAGATCTTTGCCGACTCAAAAGAAAATGAAGGATCCATTTGTGACAGACATAGGCTTAATTTAATTCCACATGGAATTCACAACCGGGAACTACTAAAAAAATCTCAAATGACCCTCTAAATAGTTAAACTGTATAATACAGTGTATTGATGAAACCCTGGAGATTTATTTTTCCAAACTGCTAGTTACAGAATAGACGGTGAAGTGAGGTGTGTGTGAGAGAGAGAGACAGAGAGAGAGAAACAGAAAAAGAGAGAACATGGGCTCACTAGTGCAAGGAGACAGATGCCTCAGTGGGAAGAAGATTCCCCACATTGAGGTCACAATTGCTGTCCGAATAAAATGAAAAAAATCTGAATGAATGGCAAGGTAAAATATGATGGAAAACTCCTCTATAATACTTGATCCTTTCATCCAGTAAATTAGATCTGAAAATGTATAAGGTAGATTTACTGGCTTAGTAAAAACTTACTCTGAACATTTCAAAGCACACAGAAAACAAACAGATCACCCCCTCAAATTTTGCCCTTTTCTAAAATTAAAGATACATGTTCACAGATAATTTTAGAATTACAAAAACATTAAATATCATCTCGTAAACAGCCTACTTCATTTAGAGTAAAACCAAATTCTCAAAAAGGAAAATAGACTCTATTTCCCAGTAAGGCAGATAAGGACTGAATCCCAAGTACCAAATCCTTGTTTTGAACCCAGAGGGCTTTTTTTTTCCCCTACACAACATTGCCGTCGTGCATTGTGCTAACTAGAATTCAAGCTAGTGGACTTTAAAGGCTTAACAAAAGTTATACAAAATTAAGTAATACTTATTTTTGGTCATAATTTCTCTGTTCTTCCAAAAGATAAAAATACTTAGGTTCACCTGGATGGCTGAGCTCATTATCATCATGTCTCAGTTTCTAGAACAATGCCTCTCTGGCAACCACATCTCCACGGTCTGGTATGGAAGGGACAGCTGTTGCCCTATTTGCAGCCCAAGAAAACTGCACCGCCAGCCAGTTCCTGCAAGACAGAAGACTTTTGGCAAAATGGCAGTGTTCTCTTACAAAAATAGCAAACCATCATCTGGGTAAATTCAGGAAAGCTGATAACTTCTGCCAAAGAGAAACTGTGCAGTGCTGATGGCAAGTCAATACTGTGTTGGAATAAAGATCTAGATAAAGGTCAATTTAGATTTAAAGAAGATATGGAGAGGGTTGGGTTTTAACAAGTTGAAACAATTCCTTAGGCAAGCTATGACATTTCTTTCATCAAACATTCAAGCAATTTTTATTAAATACAGAGCTGTAACATGGTTTCTTTTAAAGTAAAATAATATTTTTGGGGCGCCT
>NW_024412417.1:15915805-15980133 GCF_014898765.1 Herpailurus yagouaroundi | reverse complement strand
TCTGTCTCTCTCTGTCCCAAAAATAAATAAATGTTGAAAAAAATTTTTTTTTAATATAAATAAATAAATAAAGTAAAATAATATTTTCAAATAAGGCATGTTGCTATACGCACACTTCTGGGCAAAATTACATGCCATTTACCAAGACGTAGGATGGGAAGCTGGCAGAGGGGCAAAGGGGAGGAGTAGGGTTGGGGTTAGATCATATATAAATATTGCTTTCCATGTCACAGCACAGTGTCTTTAATGCCCCATGGATCTGGGGATGCAATAAATACAATGCATGTCCTCATAGAGTAAACAGTCAGGTAGCCTGTTGAATAAGTAATGCGGGGTGGGATGGGGAATGGGGAGCTAACTATTAATTTAAAGAACTGTTGCCACAATGAGCAAGGAGTGTCTAATCAATTTTGATTCTAATAAAACCCCACTGAGTTTTATGGAACTAGAACATAATGTTGAAATACATCCTAATTTCTTCATGTGAGATTGTGTACAAGTCACGCCAAGAATAAAAATGAAAGTCTCTGCAAGTTTCTTGTTAGTAGTGGGAATTCAGTGAGGTTTTCACCTCCCACACACTAGGAAAAGAGGGAAATAAGATTTCCCATTGAGAAATCAAGAGTAATAGCAACTATGGAGCAAAGCAGAGATGTATAAAGTCACCCCAGAAAGCAAAAGTAACTCAGGAGTCAGTAAGACTGGACTGGGTCCTGTCTGAATAAACAAACCAGAAAAAAAGCTGAAAAATAAAATATCACCTAATAAAGATTCAATCAGGAAAGAACGGTACAACACGAGAGTCCTAGAGTAAACGCTGGCAACGCCTACTTAAGCACTGTCCAAAAGAAAGAGAGCTTTTGGAAGTCAGTACGTCCTCTCCAGATGGGATGGAAGGCCATCTCTAGCATGAGGATGAATGCATGGAGCTAAAAATCAAAGGTTCAACAGATTTCTGGTCCCATTAGCAGTACAGTAATTATCCTGAAACAAAGGCATCATAATTACTTATCTTGATTTCTTTAAAAATTCAGTTTATCTAATATTATTTTCCTCCTCTTTTTTTCCATTCTCACTAAGTAGCCTTCTGATTCACGTTAGATCTGTCTGGAGGGATACAAGATACTGATATACCAAATCCAGTTTTCCCATTTGTGTGACCATCATATTTCCTCCACTTTCCCTTTGGTGCTTATTGAACTGCTTTCTCTACAAGGATAAAAACCGGAGAAAAGAAGGAACTATGATGAAAAGATGTGTAAGAGCAAGCATGGTTTGATCTGCTAAAAACTGTGTTTAGTGGAGGAAGTTCAATCTTGCCCATATATCTTCATAATAATTTATACTGCTCAAGAACCTTCTATGGCTCCCTATCACCTAACACAGAACACTAGAATCTTAGTGCTGAAAGACACCTCTAATCATCTCGTGGGAACCCACTACTCCAAACAGAAAGATATTAAGGCATAGAGAAGTGAAATCCTTTGCTTAAAACAGAATTCTGCTGTCTAGCAACACAGATCAGTAGTCTTCCTGTACCTGATTCTGCTGTCCTCAAAGCCTGTGTTCTGAAGAAGAACCTGAGTTAAATTTGTGGCATATGAGAGGATCCTGGAGAGGGGTTTCTGTATGAGGTTGTAGAGATTCATTTTGACCCTGGCTTCCAGGTCAGAAGAAAGCATTGACCTTCTCTTCATTGGGCCAAACATGTCTCTCTCTATGGATATGTCCAGTCTGAGAAGATGCCCTCGGAACTCAGCCTTTCTCTCCAGTCTGCATTCTTTGGGTCAGTCAATCAGAGAGACTGAGTCGGAACTTCACTATGGAATACCACCTATGTACCAAGCAGGGTGAAGCCTGACATCTGAAAGTGACCAGTGGATTACAAAGACAGGGCCTGGTGGAGGCATGGATGGAGAGGAACTTAGCACTTTTAAGTGCACTGGTTCTCATGAGATCGCCGCAGGAAGACGACACACCATAATGGAAACCAAGTTTTCAAACCAGAGGAATATCCAGGAATATATCTAGATGTATCACAAAAGGACGATACGTATACAGGGACTTCTGGGGATATCAGCAGGTGATATTAAACTTTTCAGTTCTGTCTGCTCACATACACTGAAATGCATGAACTGCATACATCCTGTGGTCACTTTCCACTGGATGGATACCATTGAGAAAAAAACTGCTGTCATTCATGGTTACAAAAAATGACTTACTCCACTGACGCTTTGTTGTGGCACAGTTCTAAAGAGCTCCGTAGTAAAGAACGTGGAGTTCCTAGCCCTCCTGGTCTTCTGCACCTCAAGCCGCTCTCTTATGCCTTCAAAGAACACTAACTCTCCCAATCCACAGCGTTTCCCTCTGGCTTCAGCTTCTCCGTGGCAAGCACCAACTTTCCTAGTAGTCCTTATACCTTTATACCTTATACCTTGTACCTTTATATATAAAGATGTATAAACCATACTATAAAATAATACCGGTTTGTACTATTTCTTATTTTTTATGAAATAGAGTTACCTTTGCCATGGAATCAGTCTGACTGTGTTCAATCCAAATTTTCCTACTAGCACTTCCGTCTCAAATTCGAGAGTGTCTATAATTTTATCTCACCACTGAATCATGTTTATTTTCCATTTCTGTAACCAAATTTCATTACCTCTGGAAAAGCTGTGATCACAAGAAATGCCTCTCTTCTCCTTCCACCCCCAGCCACAACCACCCTCATCTGAGAGTGGCCACATTGGTGGTGCTCTAGTTCACCACAGCATCTGGCTCCCGACTGAATTACATCCTACTGGCTTTGCTCATGTGTGTTATCAGCCAGGCCTCAGGGACCTTTGAGTTTGTGCTCCATGTTGTGTTAGAGCAAGGGTTTTCAAGCTGTGCTCCCCAAAAGTACAGACAATTGGCACAATTTATCACCCTTACTAGTAAAAAAAAAAAAAAAAAAAAAAAAGACTCAAAATGATTGGCTTCCTTAAAACTGTCTTACGTGAAGGGAAAGAAAATTGTGTTAGTTTCAAAAGCCTTGTATCCCTCAATAGTCTGCATTGCTTGCATTTATGTGGTCTGTTTAGGTTAACAAGGGCAAATAATAACAGTAATGAGACTAATGATAAAGCAACTAGCATCTGCTGATAACATATTATGTGTAAGATCTTGCTAAGTGTTTCTCTCAACTCGTTTCATCCTCCTGAGACTCACATGAGGTAGGTACTATAATTAGCCACGTTTTATAGATGAAGAAACTTTATATAAGTGGCTGCAGTTACAACTGCCTTGTGAGAACTAGCCTGTTAAGTGGGCTACTGGTTATTCACATTCTAAGGAGAGTTAGCATAGCTGCATGCTCATCCCTTATCAACAAGCTGAGACAGACATTCTGAAGGAAAGGAAATCTTCACAGCTGACAGTGGAAGAAGAACCAGCCCCCCCACCCCATCCCCAGCCCCACTTGGCTCCTAGACCCCACATCCCTTCTAACAGTTGACGTTGGGGACCCCAGGTGTGGTGATTGCAAAATGGCCACAATTCTTTACTCTTCCCCTATACCCGTGCCTTTGGCAACATCTGCCATCAAGGGATGGAGTCTATTTTCCGCCCCCCTTGAATCTGAGCTGTTTTTGTGACTTTGGCCCATAGGTTGAGGGAGTAGTGACAGTGTGACTGTTCTGAGCATAGGCCTCGAAAGACCTTGCTCAGCTGCAATCAGCCAAACCTGGCCCAGATTCACAGAATCGTAAACCCACAAACAATAACAAGGGCTTATTTTTTAAAGCCTCTTAGTCTGGGGGTGGTTTGACATACAGCATTAATATGGCAATGGAACGCTGATAAACTAATCTGTACATTTCACCCCATTGCAGTTTTAGAACCGATCCTTATCTTGAGTAGATGGACATGAAAAGCCGCCAAGTAGCTGTGCTTTGGGAAGGACTATCGCCTAATCACCTTTTAACTAGTTTAGCACTAATGTTCATCCCAGTTATACCTGGACTCCCATCTGTGCTTCATTCCTCTCTTGGTAAACTTCTTAGCAAACCACTGACTCTAGGTCTGGCAACTAAACTTGCCCTTTTCCACAGCTCAGGACTAGACTCTGACCTAGTTACTGGTGCCATGGAGTGACAAGCTGGAGCCAAGTCAATTGCCGTGTACCATCTGCCCTCTTGGATTTCATGTAGCCTTCTTTGCCCCTGCTATAAATTCCCCCCCCCACGTCTCTTAGCCATTTGACCTAGTGGAAGCCAACTGCTCTCCCTACTTGCTTGTTGCCATTATTTTTGTTCCATAGACACTCCGGTCTATGGCCAGATTGGTCTTTCAGAGTCTATAATAACTACAGTAGAAGAGACCAATTCCTGGAGCAGGGCCTTACCTATGTCACTTGATAAAATTAAAGAATCATTCTCAGTCCCATCCCAGTGATTAACAAGAAGCGTTTCATTCTCCCCCAAGAAAGATAATCCTTGATAAAGACCAAGCCCTTGGGAACAGAGAGAATAGAAGCACGGGGAAGAGGGTGACAAAGAGCCTATTTCACAATTTTCCAGAACTCCTTGAGAACTTTGCCTTATTCATCTCTATATGTGCTTAAAATAATACCTCATGCAGGTCTTATATCCAGTAGTTTTTAAAAAGCAAAATTAGCCACTAGCATCATCTTACATTGAAGGAGAACGTATTTTTCAAAAGAAACATCTGATATTTGCCCTTTTTAAAAAAATGTACTTCTGTTTGGTAAACTGGAAAAATACACAATATCTCAGAGTCTTCGATTATTTGTTTTCAGTGAAACCAAAATGTAAACAAAACTAAAGCAGAGGAAAGGGACCTTTGAATCATTTGAAAAACAGCATTTTTCTTTCATTCTTTAAATACAAAGAAGAATAGGGCATTTTTCCTGCCCTTCAGAAACATAGAATCTGATAATGAAAGTGGAAAAAAAAAAAGATTAAAAGCAGCCATAAAATTAAGTATTTTGTACCTTAATTGAGTTGCCCATCATCTCTCACCAACCAAATAGGAATAATGGAAATTGTTCTGCTTAGTGGTACCAGGATTAAAGAAAATTGCATATGTAAAAATGCATGTGCCTGGCACATAGTAGGTAGTCAGAAAGTGGGTCTTAAACACGTTTTTAAAGGTCAAGTGTTTACTACAATGTGATTTTCCAGGGGCAATGCTAGAAGTTAAGATGCATTTCTGTGTATGTTTCAGAATTTAACTGGGAAACTTCTCTTGAATATTCATTTTGTCACCTTGTTTATTATAGCTTTTGCTAGTCATGAAATAGTCATGAGATTAGAAATGCACTGCCTTGTCTTAATTCTCTGGAATAGGTTTCATAAATGTAGAGACATATTACATGGATAATTCTGCAACCTCACATTTCTATAAGTACATTTATAAAACTTAATTAGGAACAATATATACAGTTTGGCAGGTAGTTACTGAAACAGCTCTATAGTTTTGTGAAATATATTAGATTTGGTACACAAATAATGTAATCATTTAATGGGTCAATTTCAATTACACTTTTCCACTTGGCACCCTGGAAATCGATTTCTTTAACATAGAGACATTAGTCTTTTTCATATTCCTACATATATTTTCATCCCATGAATGGAACTGAAACTAAATTTAATAAATCTTTTCTTCATTTTCAGCCAAATGTCCTCTATTTGATGGATATTAATGACAAAGTGGCTTATAACTATCACAAATGTAAAAAACTCAGGACAAAATACTTAGTTCCAGGTACACGATATTTTGAAAGGACTTTGGAATCCTTTGGAATACAGTTTAGAGTACGAATCAGTTGCTGGCTTATTAAATATTGTGATAACATATCACAAAGGAGGGCCACATCAGACCTTAAGCATTACTCATATTGACTTATGAGATGAGAGCCATACATACAATGGCAGGCAATTCTCACTCTATCCCAATGTACACTTCTTTGTTGGTGTGGATGTGGCAGAGTATTCATGGCGGATAAGTGTACAATGGCAAATAGGGTCTTAGGTAAAGGAACAATGACAACCGTGAAAAAAAGAGGGGTTTTCTTTCTTTCCATTCAAATTCATCCTTTTTGAAACCAAGATACTCTTACTTTCCTGCAGTTTGGGGTGGGCTCTTGGAAACAGGAGTGATATAGCTTAAGAACTGGCTACTTCATGTGCTAAAAATGTACAGATTGTGTAAACTCCACCAAGGGGCCATGTTCCCAGCTTGCCTTTTTTTTTAAAAGCACCCAGGGAGAGATGCATTACTCAAGGTTCCACATCTAACAAAAGAAAAGAAAAAAAATGTTTACATTGGCTTTTTATTTTTCATCTTTATGAGTGTGTACATGAGAAAGAGGGAGACTCCTTTTCTTCTCAGTTCTACGGTGACATTGGAGGTACATGTTCATAAAAGAGGCTTGGTCCAACCCCAGGAAATCATTTGGGGGTAATTACCACTTGGCACCAAAACGACATTAAACAAGCTTGCCTTTTTCTACCAAGAGATGAAACAATCAAGAATGGCTTTCATTGAATGCCAAACTAGACTTTCCTTATTCTTGCAGGTTTTTATATCAGTCTAGATTCAGATTAGTTGGGGTGGTGACTCGGGAGCAAGAAAGGAGACTTAATTTAACAGTGGAATATTAATTCAACAATCCCAAACTTTTTTTTGAAATAGTTGGCATACCATTGCCATCATACAGAAATGCTTGCTTCTCTGAAGAGGACTAAATTCAAAACTGGAAGCCAGAAAATTAACACATATCTATTAACCACATGTATTGGCATTTATATGTGTGTATGTGACAGAGAGGGAGAGAGACATACACATATGGCATACATCTTTTTTACAGGTATACTGTTCACTAATTTGAATCCTTAAGTATTTAGACAATTGCTTTGTCCTCAAAGTAGCCTTCTGGATACTTTTGTTGTTTGTGGGTGTAGCTCTTAGGAGAGACAGTAACAGAATCAGAGTGGAGCTGAGCATCTGAGCATCTGAGCAGGGGATCCTTAGAAGTGACTGGAAAAATTTAGTCAAAAGGCAAGAAAAAGGGAGATAGAAAGCAGGTGAAAACCTGCAAAGGAATGAAAGGTGCTGGGAGGTTCCTGGGGAGACAATCAGCAGAGGTTGTATATTTTTCAAATGGACCCAAAACTCCAAAGAAATCTGAGACTGTGCTTTTTGGCAAGTCCCATCAAGAAGATGGCAGAGGCTGAACCTCTGAAATGTCAAGTGTTCAAAATCAGATGCAGCTTAACAAGGACAACACAGTCCTTTGCCTGATATTTACCAGGAAAGGCTCCATAAAAAACCATGAACAATGCGTAACTGAGGAAGCTATATGCTTATGCAAGCTTGCACGCTTGTGTCTATGAGGAAATTGTTGTCTCCTAGAGATTTCCTTCTTTACATCCGCAGCACCCCTCCCTTCCTATCCACTGCACCCCCCTCCAGATATGTGCCTTTTCCTTTTCCTGCTCTTTGAATGATGATGTTTGGGCAACACAGCTAGTCAGTAACCATTAATGGGTTAAGAGGGTTGGAAACTCATTTGATTTCATAGTTGACTGTTTGCATGACTACAGGTTAAGCCGTGATTAGATTTCCATTTACAGCTCCCTCATTTTCAGGCATTTAAAAATAACTCAGCCCTAAAAGTTCCTTCTAAATTGATTGAACTGGAGCTTGCCAATGAGTCATAGATAACCCTCAACCTCAAAAACACAAACAACAAAAGCAATACCAAAATTGGGGAAGGGAAGTGTTCCAACCCAAAGCTAATTTTTTAAAGCTTTATTATTCTGGGGGAAAAAGTCATTTGGGGAATACAAGCCAATAAATATATGTCAGGTGTGTATAACCATTTTAAGTAATTTTGCAAGGACCCTAAATAAGCTAAAACATTCAACTTTGCACCTGCAAAAACTTCAGACACACACACACACCCCACACACGTACGTCTGTCTGCATATAAATCGATAAGAATTCAATGGCCTCTTGGAGGTTGTATGAGACACATATTCCAAATCAAAATGAGTGTTTTGTGATGGTCTAGTCTCCGAGGAAAATCCAAATAAGTTTACAATACCTGATAAAATATCTTTTTTCCCCTCCTTTTTCAGCCTTAAATTCAAGGCCATTCAGGATTCTTGCCAATTTGCCAATTCACAGTTGTAAAATTACCTAAAAGTGTAGGTTTTTTCAAGGCATTCAGTAAGTGACGTGGCAGTTCAGCAGAAGAGCCCCCGTGATGGTGTCTCATTAGACCTTCAGCACAATGCAGCTATTTTTCTTTCTTTCCAGGCTCCTTAGAGGAGGAACTGGTCTCTTGACCCATCCTATGACTTCCAGATTCCAATTTGCTAAAGCACTATAGCCTCTTATTATCGCATTTGAAAGATTTAAAGTATTACTTTTCCTCGTGCCAAGGAACACAATGATGCTTTCAATAAAGTTAAGAACAATGTGAACTATTACTGTTTACAGGCATATTCCTTACATATACTGGTATTTCTGCCATCTCAGAAGGTCATTTTTTAGATAATTTCCTTTACAATGGAAGGGCTAATCCTTACCAAAAATAAGACCAACAAACCTGGGAACAGTAGAAAAAATAAGACAGAGATTTGGTCTGGTAAAACCTTATTAGCTGGGCTTCCACTAAGGCAGAATTTGTGATGCTACGGTTTGGGTTAGACCAAGTGCCACTATTTGTTATTGGTTACGAAAAAACGTGCTGTGTCGGTTAAAAAAGAAAAGAATACCGGGGTGGGGGTGAGTGGTAGTAGAGTGCAGTGGGGAGACATATTAAATCTACTTATTAAACTTATGAAAACACAAAGTCCCTGAAAACAGCATGCTTCAAAATGCTTGTTACATGCTCAACAAGGGCACATCCTTTGCAAGCTATTGAAACAAGGTAAGGTGCTGCTTTCAAGGAGCTTAGAGTCTAGTTGACTCTAGTGCACCATGGATACAAGTGGATTCTGATGCTGAGATACAGGCAAAACCAACCTTAACTGTTAGTTTAAAAGTAGCTACAATAGAAGTTAGTTTGTTGAATAGGAAGTAATAATATTGGATTTAAATATATATAATAAGTGTCATATACGTACATATATGCATGAGTATACACACGTAGACATGGACATACACATACACACAGTCATAAAATAAGTGAATAAGTGTCCTCAAACCTGTGTAGTGGCTGTAGAAATTATTACATGCTTTCCTGTAGCTTTGGATTTCCCTCTATATAAAAACAGACTACTCTAATTAACAGGACATGCTGCATTTGGTCGGCTTACAGTCCAGTAGGAACAAAAACAAAGATTGTCACATAACTCAGTTTATAAGAATGTCTGCCTGGACATTGAATTATCCGGTCCTCTATACTGACAAACGAGAGGCATGCCACAGTCAGCAAAATGTGATAATGAAGGTGTACAGACACCTTCCAACCTCACCCAGGTTGCTGGTGAGTTTTAAATTTAAATTTGAAAACAGGTATGTTTGGCTAAGGAAAAGAAACAACTGCTTATTTTTACAGTTTCAAATATCATGTTCCTTTTAATTTTTTTATGTCTAACATTTTAGATTGCCAGGTTTGACAGATGAAAACGTTATTGTGATCACATACTTTGTTTCAGTGTTCTTTTGATATTTTTTCCCATAAGTACTACCCATATAACTGCATTATTTGGTTCTCCAATCTTAAATATTAACAAAATATTTTAAAATCTCATTCAATCTATAAATCTATCTGGGTTAGACTCACAGATAAAAGATTAACAGCTTATGATTTTGAAACACCTATTTTGTGCCAACACCATTATAAGAACTTGATATAAATTGATCCCATTTGTATGCCCATTTCATGGATGGGGATGCTGAAGCTCAGAGAATGTAAAATACTGTTCACATTCAAATAACTAGTAACTGACAAATTCAATATGAAAGCTCTGATGTACAACGCTGCAGAGTCTTTGTCCTTCCTATTGTGACAAAATCCCTTCAGAGCCTTCAGATCACTTCCACTGCTCTTCCTAAAGGGCAGATGATGGACTGACTTCATAGCTCATTGACCTCCATCACCTTTCAATTATTCAGGATCTACTTTCCAGGTTCTGAATTATCTATGTCTCTATTGATCTTTCTATCTCATACTGTTTGCTTTTATATATTCAATAGCTTATTAGTAAGTTTCCTGGGCCGTGAAATGTGGAAGGACTGAAGTTTGAGATCAGTGAAGATTCTTATTTAAAATTCTGAAGCAATTCCAATGTAAAAGAAGGCTGAAGGTAAGACTTGTGGTTTCTTGCCCTTGGTCCCTCCCCTCAATTAAGGGCTTGCTACTGCCATATGTTCATTTTATTTAGTCCAAACACACACACACACACACGCACACACACACACACACACACACACACACACACCTCATTTACTATTTGTAAAGCTCTTAGAAAATATCTAGAGCTTGTGTGTGTACTTGATGTTATTTTAACAGCTTTACAAATAGTCACTGATTTAGTCCTTATAACAACCCCGTATGGAGGTATTATTATTATCCTCATCTTACAGATGAGGAAACTAAAACAGAGCGATTAACTGGCAGTGCTGGAATTTAAATGGCCCCAGAGTCAGGCTAGCTCTTAACTCAGGCAGAAAAGAGCCAATTGATAATACCTTGATGTATCCTCTTCCCAGCATATTCAATTCATGGACCCTCTCGTCTTTGTACTGAGGGTCCACGGTGATGGTACTTTTACCAACAAGTGGTATTTGAGTAATGTGTTTACCTAATATCCACTGTTTTTAGAAAGTGAAAAGTACACTAAAGGCAATGTCATTTGCTCAGGTGTGCTCTTGCCTTTTCTGTGATATGCTGCCTAAGAGAGGGGAAACATGTCTGGCATCGGCTTTACTACATTTTTTTCTGGCCTTAATGTTTCTCCATTGTGTTTGTGAAAAGTCAGGTTTATAGCTTCATCACTGGATGGGGAGTTTGTCTTATTCATCTTTTATTTATAACACCTAGCACAGTACTTGGCTCATAGTAGAAACTCAATAAATATTGATTTGAAATAATGAATGAAATTAGGTGAAAACCAAAGAAAGGTTATCATTCTTAAACCTACTCTTCTGGTTGTTCATATGAAATGAATCAATATCTTTCCATTATTCACCAGAAATTAAATTCTATAATGTTTAATGAATCAGAAGGAATATCATATCTTGCCAAACTCCTGTACCATTTTTCCCTGTCCCTGGAATTTTCTTGGTTATTGCTGACATTTTACCTATTATAATATTCTCAACAAAGAAAACAGAATAGCCAAGCTGCTGTTAATAGCTTTTGAAGTGAATCAATTTATTGTCATAGCAACCAAAATTTACAAAACAGATCAATTAAAAAAAAGATTTAAATCCAAACTAAGAAGTAAATGTTCCTAGAAAAATGAGATAAACTATTCCATTTTTCAAAAAAGTAGCAAAGATAAGCCTCCTTCTTCCTCCAACAGATTTTCCAAAGTAAAGAATACAACCTATCTAAAATCCGACTAGCATCTAAGAGTGGAGAAAAAGGTAGAGAAAATAATGATACCCAAATATCCAGCAAATCGATAGATGTAGGTCCCTGCTCTGTCCCCACGCCTACTTAACTCCTATCATCCTTCTGCTCTCAAATCATCCTACAGATCCCAGAAAAGCTCTCCCTGGACTTGACCCTCCCTAGATTCAGGGGAGAGCCCCATGAAAGCACTCACAGTGTGTCTTTTCTCTATACCAAATATTAATTGGTAATTGTATCTCTGCTTTTTTGTAATTACTTGATTAATGACTGTTTCCCTCTAAAATGTATGTTCCGAGAGTTCAACAACTGATTCTGCCCTCATTCTCATTCTGTACCTAAGGATTATCATGTCATGTGAAACATAAAAGGTATTCAAAAAAATATTTGTTGAAAACAAAGTCCTCAGCAATATTTGTACAGGACATGCAGAAAGAATTTAGTGGAGGGTTTTTTTTTTATGTGTCCTTAAAAATAATGATAAAGGGCAAAATGCTAAAGTGTGTGTCAGTAGAGTGTTTCCACAACCAGGTGAGGTACTATAGTCCAGTCATAGAGCCTCAAATTTAGGCTGAGAAGATATATCCAGGATGGACTCTAGATTCCTAAAGATAATATTACTCACCTCTTAGCTGGCCTTTTAGTGAGAACTGATGACTTCACTGTGCTCTGAAAAGCAGTGAACACACACTGATGTACATGAGAGATCCCCATGCAAGACACATTCCTATTAGCCTATACCAGGGTGTGAATGATTCCATTACTACCAGTCATTCTAGACTTTTCTCTCCACTTAAGAAAGCCAGCATAGGAAATGTAGTCAATAATATTGTAATAACTTTGTGTGGTGTTGGATGGTACCTATACTTATCATGGTGAGCACATTGTAATGTATATAATTGTTGAAGCAGTATGTTGCACACCTGAAATTATTATAATATTCTATATCAACTATACTCCAATGAGCACTGTAACTAATTAATTAAAATTTTTAAGTAAGAAATCCTATTTGCAACTGAGTGTAAGTGACCTTGTAAGAGAAAGCCTTGAATCTGATTTACTTTATAAGAAAACATAAACCACTCACACACATCACCACTTTACAGAGATAAATCATTCATGTTACACAACACAACTGGTGATGATACACAAATGTGTCAACATGATTTAGTGGAGAATGGTAGTCCTGAGGTAGGTTCCTAGGGTATCCACAGGAAAAGCCAAAATTTTCTTCAGAAAGACACTTGAAGTCTG
This sequence comes from Herpailurus yagouaroundi, assembly GCF_014898765.1. Lineage (NCBI taxonomy): Eukaryota > Metazoa > Chordata > Mammalia > Carnivora > Felidae > Herpailurus > Herpailurus yagouaroundi. Next base: position 15,967,286 of record NW_024412417.1, on the reverse strand, counting down.
TTTTAGAAAACAAATACCCAAGTATATATTCCTAACATGTTATGTCATGGTTTTACCCCAAATTTCCTTTCTTCCAGCAGAAAACAACTTCTTTGGAAGGTTACACAATTCAATGGGAAGGCAGGAGGACTAAACTCAGAAAAGTACGAAGTTCAACAGACCTCTTGAAAGACCAAAAATGATTAAGTGTTTTAACCGGACTTATATTTATTCTTGGATCTCACCTTTGACTTATCTTGCTATGTGCTCACACTGGTTAGAGAAGGGCAGGGTGGCTTGATTTGCCGTTCCACCAGGACTACGCAGTGAATGGGAGGAAATCCCTGCATGGGAATCAAATTACTGCTGCCAAAAGAATGATAGGTGAATGCTGCTGGGCACAACTGGAAAGTCCAATAAAAGAACTACTGATCTTTTTTTATATAACTTTTTAAAAGTTTATTTATTTATTTTTGAGAGAGAGAGAGAGAGACGGAGAGAGAGAGAGACAGAGAGAGAGAGAGAGAGAGAGAGAGAGAGAGAGAGAGAGAGAGAGATATTGGCAGTATGAGTGGGAGGAGGGGGTGCAGAGAGAGAGGGAGAGAGAGAGAATCCCAAGCAGGCTCTGCACTGCCAGCACAGAGCCTGATGCAGGGCTCAAACTCACAAAACCATGAGATCATGACTTGAGCTGAAACCAAGAGTGAGACACAACCGACTAAGCCACCCAGGGGCCCCCAAAGAACTACTGATCTTTAGGGAAGGATCCAAGCATAATATATCTATAGATTTTCTCTCTTTACATGGTCTCTTTGGTCAACCCCAAACTCCTTTCTCTTACCTCTACTGAATTAATCAATGAAGAGGTGTCTAGATTCCTTCTCTGTCATTTGCCATGAAGCCAGCTCTAGGTCCCAGCCATAGGTACCTGAATTCTGGCTAGTTTTCATGTGTTTCTTCTTGCTACACTTACCTCAACACACTTCTCCATAGGAAGAGATTGTGCATAATTGTGACCTGAAGCTGAAGTCTCTGGTATTCTGACTATCCACACAGTGCCCAGATTTCCCCAATTAGCTATTTTCCACTCTGTGCAGGATGCCCTGGAACTGTCTGGGATGAGGATTGAGACTCTTTCACACACACATCCACCTCCCCCGACACTATGTCTAATGGCTAATGATTTTAACCTCACTATTTTATAAGGTAGACATTGCCAACATCAACAATAAGACTCCTTAATGGTGCATCTGTGTCTGCTACAAGGCTTCCTGGTGAACCAACCTGAATAAATGAGTTCCAAGTTCAACTCCCCATAACTGCATGAATTATATCCAATTAAATCCAGTCTTGCCAGGTTTTACTTTAAGAGATTTCAGTCTATGGTTCTACTTCATCACGATCTCTTTGATCCTGATTCTCTTGCCCTTTGTATCAAACCTTTCTCCTACTTTCTTGTCACCTGAAGATTTGATCGTCAATATTTGATAGAGAAGTTGGCTAAGACAAGACACAGAGGAAACCCAGGGGCACCCTTAAAAGCCCCTCGTCAGGCTGGCAATTCATCTTCTGGTTCCTCTGTTCTGAATACAGCCCTTCCATCAGTGTCAGCTCCTAGCCACATTTATCACATTTCCTCATCTTATCCACCAGAATGTCATAAGACTTATGCTGGAGTTTTCCTCATCATTTCCTATGGCTTCATAATCATATTAGAGAAGAACAACAATAAGAGGAAGGATGTGAGGTTGTTGTGGTGTGATTTCTAAGTGATCACCAATTTTGTCTTTAAATGATGGCAAATAATACATTTAATAATCCATTCTAGTGTTTCTCTAGGCAGTGAATCAAACACACTAGTCTCTAATATATAGTATTCAAATGATTCCCTTTTGAAAACTTGGAACAAGTCCTCGACCATTTCTTCCATTCTCCATCATTGGTTAGAGTTAGCTATAGCTCCCCTTGGAATCCTTGGGATAAATTCATTAAAGCCTGGAAAACTGAACTTTAAAATCTCTTGGCACTCTTTTACCTGCATTGTTTGTCTAATCCCCTCTTAAGTAGGATTGCTTTATTATTTCTGATGTAAATATGTCTTGACAGACAGATGGTACAAAAATAAAGTTGACTACTTCTTGTCTAGACACTTTATCATTTATCTTAACACAAGTGTCCTATAGAGAAGATTTGCTCCTTCTCATTGGTTTTCCTCTGAACACATAGAAGTGCTGCAATTAATGTGATCTAGCTGTAGTAGCTGGTGGTTTAATGTGTGTATGTGCATGTGTTAAGCAATTTAAGTATACGTTGCCTCACCATGACTTTGAGCATGGACCCCCTCTTTGGAGCTCTGCACTACCTTCTTTGCATATATCATGTGTCTACAACATGGGTTACAGTCTTCCACTCTTGGTTCCCTCAAGTGCAATACAAATTTAAAACATCAGCAAAAACAATCCAAGGGCAGTAATCTTCTAGATTTTGCCATCGTTTAAATCTCTTTTAGTTATAATAGGACGTGATTTCTCTTATTTTTAGCAACTCATCTTCATAGTCTTTCTGAAACATTGAATTCAGTATAAATTTCCTAAAAACTCCTTTCCTAGTCACTTCGTGAGTTTGCATTATATTTAACTATCACGGCTTATTAAAGTGGCATAAACTCAGGAGAAACACAATTGAGTGTTAGGATGCACACAGCTCCAATAGTAGTTTTGCCTGGTCCTTAGAGACATTCTAGAAAGAGCCTAGGAACCACAAGCCTCCAGTAGGCTATAGTTTTTAACACGGTTGTTTCGGAAACAGGATGAAGAGTGTCAGTTAACCTATCATGCTATTAGGCAGAGGTCATCTAGGGGAGCTTATTCTATAACTTTTTGAAACCTCTTTTTTGTGATTCTTAGAAGTTTTCACAAATGTCAGCATCCCAGAGCTTTGTTCTATAATATAACGGATTCTTATAGGCTGTTCTTCTCTGTTGTTTTCCTTGTGAGCCATGGGTACCCACCCACTCCCCGTCACTCTTTCCTATCAATGCTTGAGAACTGAGAACTTCCTGTAGCAATTACCACATCTCCTTTAAAACTGTCCCCTTTAGGGGCACCTGGGTGGCTCAGTTGTTGAGCCTCCGACTTCAGCTCAGGTCATGATCTCACACTCTGTGAGTTCGAGCCCCGCGTTGGTCTCTGAGCTGACAGCTCAGAGCCTGGAGCCTGCTTCAGACTCTGTGTCTCCCTCTCTCTCTGCTCCTCCCCTGCTCATGCTCTGTCTGTCTCTGTCTCAAAAATAAATAAAAAACATTTAAAAAATTTAAATAAATAAATAAATAAATACATAAATTCTCACTTAAAAAAAAAAAACAAAAAACTGTCCCCTTTATTATATCAGCAGATATCCAGAATTTATTTAATTTACCCAACAAAGCCACTATTTACCTTATAAGGCACTGCATGTAGCGCCTTTCTTTCTGCAGCTTCCCCTTCTGGTCTTTAGACTATGGGAACATGCTTACATTTCCTGTTATGACTTTTTAAATTTTTCTATCACCCTTAAATATGATATGCATCTGGCATTCTCTTATTTTCTTTTTCCTTGGTGTGTCAGTAAAGACTTATTTTGGTTTCTAGAGTCAGAATTCTCTAACTGGCTTAAAGAGAAGATGAGTGAGTGAGTGAGTGAGTCTGCCTGTCTCTAGGGGAACTTCTTTCATCCTGTGGCTCAAAGTCCAGGGGTGGAACTATTGGCAGGGATTTACTCCAAAGCTTCACCATGTCATCAGGCTTCTTTCTCTACCTCCCTGAAGTTCCCTTGGCTCTGACCTCAGCTATGAGTCAAATTTGTCCTAAGGCCGTCTCCCCTCATGAAACTAGAAATCAATCAGGTATTTAGTCATTTCATATGCTTCTATCCCTCTCGAACAGGGGCTGCAGGTTGTTTTTCATACCTCACTTTGCCTGATGTGTAGCACGGGGTCTGGCACAGGGTACGTACTGCAATAAACACTTGTTGAAGGAGTGAGGATTGCCTGTCACAAGCCATGCACTAAAGTTGGTGCTCTGTAAATCTCACCTCCAAAACGTGTGAATTTAAGACGGAAGCGTCACGGTGTACAGAGCGTCATTTTTTTTTTTTTTCTTTTTTCTTTCTCTGAATCAAATCGCGTTTGCCTCAAAGCCTCAACCTCTGGGCTGATGAGAATTTCAATCAATAGAGTGGGGCACACCCACTCTATTTTGTGCAATGCAAAACTGCTGAACGTGTGCAGTGCCAGAACACGGGGGGAGAAGCAGCTCCTTCCACCAATGGTTGCTATGGTTTCATGTTTCCTGATACAGCGAACATGGATGAACATTGGCCAGTGCTGTCTGTCCCAGTCAACACATTCAGGCGGGCTCCCAGAGATCTGCACTGCTGACCCCGTATGTCACACCCATTTTCTAGCTGAGGCTCTTTGTGCCACTGGCTTTTGTCACACGACGGGTGTGGGTTGGGCAGGACACAGACTCTCCCCCAGGTGCCACCGTTCTACCTCCACCGTTCAAAGTACTCTCCTATACCTCCATGACAAACCATGCAATCCCGCTCAATGAGCCATTCCCGGGAAGGGAGTAGGCAAAAGTTATGTTAATGAAAGCTACTCTTTTGTTCTTTTAATTTACAATTCTTTCTTATATTTCATGCGTCTGTGTTTTATAAGATGATCCTCAAAATGAAGGGTGACAAACAGGAAAGTTGGGCACTCTGGTGCCTATTCAGCAAGTTCATGGTGGGTTCTGTGTATGTATCCATCAGTCTTCCAACACTTATCCCCAAATTCTAGGTCAGAACAAAATGTGAGGTGGTCTTCTGTCCCCATTTATTGCTATTAGTATCCTTTTTCCTGTTCTCAGTAGAGGAAGCAATACTAGGCACACTCACCTAATTGGCTGGGGAAAAAAGTTTGTCAAGTGGACTCTCACCCAAAATGTAAACCATCACTAACACAGTTCTCCATTCCGACTCCGGTGGGAAGTAATATGACTAGTAACTTGACTCCCCTCTGCTTTATTTTCCTCCTAGCTCAGTAGGTATTGGAAACTTTATCGCTAGTCTTGTTTCACCTTTCCAATAATGTACAAATATCAATTGCCAGTATGCATTACCAAAGACAACAAGAAAGGCCTGCATTCCCAGTCAGTTCTAGCCACAAAGAGACTGGACCTTTGTTTTCCAGAAAAGAAATTAGCCTGGTCACTTCTCCTATAGCAGTGGTCCCTACATTCAATGTAAATACATCTCTTACACCTTTCAGTCAAAATATGTAGTATTTGAAACCAATTGGCTAATGGTATTGAATATATTTTAAACATGAATTAAGAAAAAAAAATCTCAGAATCTTGGTTGTTGGATTTAAATGCCTTAAGAGGTTATAAACCTAAAAGTAATAATTTGGTCAATGATTTGGTCAAAATTTGGTCAACCCAGATCAGTCCAGACAGCCGTGTGGAATTATCTAAGCACTCGTACTCAAACCACCTGTATTATCTAAATGAGCTGGATAATCTATGCAAGCTCAGGTCCAGTTAGGTATGGTCTTGGCTGACACACATTCTGAAAATGAAAAAGAAAAGAAAAAATAATGATGCTCGGTTCACAAAGTTGGTTTGGAATATTCACGGACATTTTCTGACGAGCAACTGTTGGCAATCCTTCCTTTTTCCTTATGCTGGAAAGGCTTTCAGAAAAGCTTTCTCGCATTATCCTGGTACTTATAATATGGCCTAGAAAAAAATTGCAGAGGAAGACAAAAATGGGTACGTAATATTTTTAAGTCCATCCAAATTCTAGAATTTCAAATCAGCCTCCTTTAGGTTTGAAGAAACATCTGGTCACTCATATGATCGCTTCCTCAGCTTCAGTTCCACGCACATAAATATGTTTATATTTTTAAACGGGTAGAAATCCCTTGGGGGGAAATACTAGCAACTTTGGTAATACTCTGTATCTGAGGTTTCTATTAAAGGTTGGCTAGCACCAATTCGAAAGAAAGAGCATTCCCTGTGTGCTACTGTTAAGACCTGTAGTCCTCTTAGATAAGATGCACTCCGTTGTTGGCTCAGTTCTTCTGCCTTCTCGGTTTAGAAAAGAATGAATAGTCTTCATCCTCACTTTAAAATCCGTTCAGAATTGCCTTGCATAAAGTAAGGCAACTAAATTTGAAGTTTAAAATAAGACAATCCTTGCAGGGAAAATCAGTCACTTATCAGTAGAGTTCCATGCAGCTCATTGGAAATTCAGAATTTGGAACACAAATTTAGAATATTGAACATGGCATTATTCATTGCCTGGCACAGAGTCATGCAAGGCAGCTAGCCAACCAAGCTATCTCTCTACTTACAGGTGAAACAACGGTTTGGAGAATCTTAAAAATTTGAAAACATTCATAAATCAAAATAGGAGGTTTTCTGAGGGGGAAGTTAACACTCTGCCAAGTTAAGCAAAGTAAAGAAGAAAACAAGTCAGCCGTTAAAATGGTTTTCATGACAGACACTTACACTTCCTCAAACAATATCAATTAGTGTCTTTAGAACAGACTTCCCAAAGATGATATTTCAATCAGTATATTTTCTGGATGTAAAGAGCTTTCTTCCATTGTTTCAGATTGCAGAAATAGGACAACGGGTGGTGTTGCTGACAGTGGTAGAACCAGGATTTCCTGTGTGTGTTAAGTGCTTGAGCGGATATAAGAATTACAGCACTTCTGGAATTCTCAAATGAAAACTTTTCCCTACCTGCAGAACTTCTTAATGTGTGGGTGTTCTCAGCTTACATGTATACTTCCCTCTTTACCAAAAATAATTTTGTCTTCTGAGGATCAAAAAAAATCAGGATAAAATGTCTCCTTGTTTTCTGAAGTATGCTCTTTGTTATGAGGCTTTGTCAAGAAAACGGATAAAAAGATATGGGATTCTAAAGGAGAAAATGGAAAATAAATTCTTCCTTACCAGTCAGTTATTAAATTCTTCTTTGTTATGGAAAAACCTAGACAGGGAATCAGGCCAAGGGGATTAAGTTGATCTACAGAATAAAGAGTCGAGGAAGAAGAGTATCCAGGGGCATAACACAGAGAAGCCTCCTGGGCTGGGTTCAGGGAGAATTTTAAAGGTTTGGTATTGAAAAAAATCTCCAAGATGGCAGAGTTGGGAGAAAGAAAAGAGACAACTAAGATGTGGGGGTCCCTTTGATACGTGAAAGAGGTAAGTAAAACGTCAGTCTTGTGCTTGCTGTATGTTGCTTTGAATACTACTTTAGGAAGAGTCCATGCAGTGCAGTGCATGGAGGGGTTTATTCAGGTTACAGCCACACTACAAGCTAAGTGACTTATGTCCAAATAGAGAGTCATATTTCTGAATCCTCAACGAATTGCCCCAGAATAAGGCACCACCATCCTCCTCCAATGGCCATAACACCAACCACAACCAAGTTAGAATACACGTGAATTTGACTGAGTGGTTGCTAACAGTCTTTGAGTCTTTCTTGAAGATTTTAATGGTGGTGGCATTTTGAAAATAGTGTAGCATTCACTTGAAATATTCAATAGTAAGGATAAAATAGAGCTTTTCCAAATCACCCGGTTAGCATTCCATACATTCTCTTGTTAAAAAAGAACAAAACCAAAAAACCAAAAACGTTTGTGCAAAACAACTATTAGGCATGGATATCATGCTTTTTCCTTTTTTTTTTTTTCCTTTAAAGGAAATACAAATTAGCCAGTAGCACAATTTTACCTATTCACAGTCTCCATGGAAGTTACTGCTTGCTCCAAGGTGTAGCCTTCTTTGCTCTTTAGCAACGCTGCCGGCAGACGTGTGTCCACATGATGGATTGACGTCAGTTGACCTAGAGCCTCCCTTTGCTTGCTCCGGCCTGGATGATGATTCTAGAGGCATGCTGCACAGCAGTTATCCTGAGACTTCCTTTGCCGTCTTTCTGAGAAGTCCTTTTACTTCTCTTGTTTTGCATCATTTCTACCAGGCCCCAGATTTTCCTCTTTCTGGATTATTGCCTTTGTGAAACATATCCTCCAGTATGTCCGTAAGAAATGGTGCTAAGGTTGCACGTATAAGTGAGTCTGCAGTATTCGTCTTTTTCTATCTAGTTTATTTCGCTTAGCATAATGTCTTCCAGGTTCATGCACATTGTCACAAATATCAGAATTTCCTTCTTCTTAAAAGATGAATAATATTCCGTTAAAGTTAAGCTCCACTCCTCTGTATTTACCCAAAGGCACTGAAAATGTATTTCCACACAAAAACCTGCACATAGATGTTTATAGCAGCTTTATTCATCATTGACAAAACTTGGAAGCAACCAAGATGTCCTTCAGTAGATGAATGGATACATAACCTATGGTACATCCAGACAATGGAGTATTATTCAGTGCTAAAAAGAAATGAGCTAACCATGAATGAAAAGACATGGAGGAACCTGAAATACGTATTACTGAGTGATAGAAGCCAATGTGAAAAGGCTATTTACTATGTAATTACAACTGTATGACACGTTGGATAAAAAGGCAAAACTATGGAGACAATAAGTAGATCAGTTGTAGCCAACAGTGGGCAGAGCACACAGGATTTCTAGGACACAAAAAATACTTTGTATGATACTATTATGGTAGATACATGAGATGATACATTTGTCCAAATCCATAGAATGCACAACACCAAGAGTGAAATGTAGTATAAACCATGGACTTCGAGTGATTATAATGTATCACTGTAGGTTGATCCTTGGTAAAAAATATAAAACTAAAGTTGAACTCACAAAAGCAGACAGTAAAATGATGGCTGCCAGCGGCTGGGAGTTAGAGAAAATGGGGAGATGTTTGTCAAAGGATACAAAGTTGCATTCATGCAGGATGAATAAGTTCTAGAGACCTAATGTACAACACTATAGCTGTATGTAACGATAGTTAATAATATGTATGTACACTTGAAATTTACAAAGAGGATAGATCTTAAATGATCTCACCACACATACATATGCAGGGACAGCAACTGTGTGATGTGACGGATGTGTTAAATAACACGGTAAAGGTGGTAATCATTTCACAATGTATAAACATATCGTTTATGATATGTACAATTTTACTTGTCAATTATACTTCAATAAAGCCAGGAAAAAACTTAAAGACAGACAAAAGAGGGGCGCCTAGGTGTCTCAGTAAGTTGAGCAATTGACTTAATTTTGGCTTAGGCCATGATCTCATGGTTCATGAGTTTGAGCCCCACATTGTCCTCTGCACTAACAGTGCAGAGCCTGCTTGGGATTCTCTCTCTCTCTCTCTCTCTCTCTCTCTCTCTCTCTCTCTCTCAAAATAAATAAATAAATAAATAAATAAATAAATAAATAAATAAATAAATTTTAAGAAAAAAAAGAAAGAATGAAAAGCAAAATGGTACTAATGGGCTAAGTTTTTGAGATCTTGCTTGACTGGATATATTTTTATTCTACCTTGACAATTGATTGACAGTTTTAATCACTATAGATTTCCAGACTGATAATCATTTTCTTTCAGAATTTTGTCATTGAGCTTCCAAGGTTGCTGTTGAAAAGCCTGAAGCTATTTCTGTCCCTGCTCCTTTATATGTGACCTTGTGACCTATTCATTTGTATATTTCTCTCTGAAACCTGTTAGGATTTGCTCCTTATCTTTGCTGTTCTGAACTTCTAGAGGGGCGATTCACAATTTGCATTTTTATGGGTTTCTGACATGATGAATTTTTTACTTAGTAATGCTTTTAGATCTAGAAATTATTATTCTTTGGTTCTGGAAATTTTCTTTGCATTATGTCTTTAACAACTTCTTTCCCACCAATTCCTACATTATCTTCTGAGGTAACTTCTACTTTTTTGGATATTGGAACTCCTAGAATGATCTTTTAATTTTCTTGTCCTTTCCACCTATATTTTTATATTTAAAAATTTTTTGTTCTTTCTTCTGGAAGATTTGCTCAAGTATATCATTCAAAGGAGTTTTTAATACCTGCTTTATATATTTTTTTAATTCTCCAAAGTCCTTTACAATATACTGAATTGTTGTTACCATAGCACCCTGGTTTTATTTCACATATTCAATATCTTTTCTTACTTCTCCTGAGATAATATATATAGTTGCTTTGAAATTTCTTCAGCTCTCTGTATGCTCTCTTTTTCCCTTGGCTTCCCTTTTCCTGTTTATGTTGGTCATTGTCTTTTATGCTAGAGTCTTATCTCAAAAATCAAGTAATCTTTGGGTCCAACTTTGGCAAAGTAGTAAAATGCTGTTTTGAATTTACCTGTGCACCTGGATGGGGCTTGTCAAATAGTGGGTTTTGGTAAGGGAAGCTGGCTGGGGGTATTCTCCAGACTTGCCGGTACTGTATGTGAAATCTTAAATGCCCTTTCTCATAAACCTTTTCTCTTGAGTGGGTCAGTTCCCTCAGAGACAAATTCTCTCTTCTGCCTGAGTGGAAAGATGGAAGAAGCTTTCCGTGCTCTGGGAGGTAAAAATAGAAAAGGGGCCTGTGGGTTTCCATGTTCAGATGTAACTTTGCGTAATCCCCGTTTCCATGTAGCTCCCGCCCTCCTTCTGCTTTACCTGCTGGTCTGTCCTCTCCAGAAATGAAAACTCCAGTCTTCAGCTTGGGTGGAGAAAGGAATACAAAGGGTCTCATCCTCTCATTCAAAGGCATGCAGCCAAGCCAGAACTGGACTTATGCCTCTACTCTTCCCTTCAGAAGTACATACTACCTTCAATTCCTGACTCTCAGAGGCATATAAAATGAGTAGCATGTTGTCCCTTTGTGCCTTTCCACTCTACCTCTCCGAACACTTAGCTATCAACTTTTGCTGTTCAACACAGTCTCCTGACATTCACTTAACTGCTGGCCAACTTCCAACTTTTTTGACATGACTCATCTTCCCTCACAATCTCTTTTTCTTGTGTGTTGATGCCTTTCCTGCCATTTAATGAGGTTTGTAGAGAAAGTGCAAATAAACACATGTGGTCAATCTGGCATGTTAAACTGGAAATCTATGGTAGCTTTTAAACAAGCCTGTCCTTTAACAACGTAATAGTTACAAAGAGACACGAGGGTTCAGAGTCAAGAGTGAAGCAGCATTGCGTATGGGAGAGGTCATGTGCTCAAGGTAATCTATGCAGCACTAATGGGTATTGATATTCATACCAATGACTTTTTTGGGACGCCTGAGTGGCTCAGTTGGTTAAGCATCTGACTTCAGCTCAGGTCATGATCTTGTGGTTTGTGAGTTTAAGCCCAGTGCTGGGCTCTGTGCTGATGGCTCAGAGCCTGGAGCCTGCTTCAGATTCTGTGTCTCCCTCTCTTTCTCTCTGCTCCTCCCCCACTTGTGCTCTCTCTCTCTCTCTCTCTTTCTCTCTCTCTCAAGAATAAATAAACATTAAAAAAATTTAAAAAATACCAGTGACTTTTAGAGGTACTGATGAAGACGTAGATGAGATGTTTGTAGAGATGTTAGTTCCACTACAAGGTGTATTCATCATCATCACCCTCAGAGGTAGAAACTAAACTTGTAACAACTCACGGGCAAGTTTAAACTGAAACTTTTTCTGGCTTTTGTCATCAGGCAGCACCCTATCCATTGGCAAAAGCAACAGTATTTATATGCCCAAGAAGAATAATTTCCAGACTATGAAAGAGGTCATAATATACAGTCCAGATATCTGAATTTGATCTTACTGTGTTTTCTTCACCTGTGAGCCTTCACATATGTCATTCCTTCTTTCAGAACACTCTTTGCCACCTCAGTTCACTTTGATTGATTTAACTCACTGTTAAATCAATTTTTCTGTCTCCATTTATTAATAATTTTGATAAGAATATTAGTAAGGGTTCAATTTATGGAGTGCTTGCAATAACCAAATGTATCATATTATGACTTTACATGTATTATCTCATTTACTGTTTGAAGCGACCATATGTGGTAGAAATTTCCTTTGTCCCACTTTACAGATAGGAAAACTGAGGTATAATTTATATAGCACTTTCTCAGAATATTCCCCAGCCTCTTGGGTTCAACTTGGTTGTCCCTCTTATAATGCAGTGGTTAGGACATATACTCTGGAGCCGGAGTTTCCCAGGAAAATTGCTTAACTTGTCTGTTCTTTAGAATATCTCACAGAAAAATGTGGATAATAATAGTTCTCATTGTATATGGCTGTCTGAAGACTGAATAAGTTAATACATGAAAACCACCTTGAACAGAACCTTAAGTACAGCAAAGCAATGAATACCTGCTAGCTATTAGTACAAGCTTTGGTATATTTCCCATTTAACACTTATTACACTTCTCAGAATCTGAGTTTTTTGTAATACTTCTGTGTAATATGGTAAAAACACATACACACACTATTCCCGTCACGCAAACAACTTAGAAGCAAATTATTTAGCAATTGAACTGACGGTGCCACGGTTTCTAATTTCTAGGCCCAACATGGCTGCCACAACCCATGTAGGTGACAGCCTGTGGATCCCTTCCTCCTCTGTGACCAGGTTAAGCTGAATCTGCTGCTGCCGTCTCTGTGGCGCATGAGCAGAACCTGAGGTCTTAATTTTCTGTATTCTATTCCTCACTTTACATAGGATTATGAGCCCAAGAGGGCAAGGATCATGTCTAGGCTATTTAGCGTGGTATCCTACCACTTAGTACAGTGCCCAGAAGGTAAAACAGTACTTAGTTAAGTAGTTGTTGGACATGAGAATCAATGAATGAATCCTTGCCAGAATTCTTCTCCTTTGGGTGAGTTTTATATGTGCAGAAAATAGGTGAGGGTAGAATACTCAATAAGCTTCCAGCAGGAACATGGTCATTATAAGCAGCAAAGGTAGATCCTATAACAGCTCTAATTTGGAATCAGAAGCTGTAAGGGCAGTGCTCAGCGTCTCCTGACCTTGTGATCCTGGACGAATTGATTACTCTCTCTGAGCTTCAATACCGAATAGGTTAGTATGAAATCAATGAGATGATGTAATGCAAGCATGCTGTAAGGCAGAGATCCCTGTAAAGGGTTACTCTGCAAGACTTCTCCCCAAACCATATCAATCCAGAAGTACAGTTGGAGTATTAGTTTAATAAACCTGTCACTCTCCAGGGTGTTTCATGAACTGTTGCCATCCCCGCCACGCTAAGTGCCTGTTAGATTCCTTGTTGATGATAAATATATGTAGATTATTTGAGCGGGGGGGGGGGGGGGGGGGAAGGGTTGTGGACAGGAAGCACAGACTACTCATGCTTTACTCTGCCCCGAAGTTCCTGGAGGACGTTGAGACTTGGAATGCTCAGGAAAGTTTTACAACTACCAAAAGTACATAAAGTCAGCTACAAAACATGCAGTATGTAAGTAATGGTTCTATTTGTTCCAGCAATGGTCTTGGAGGGGCGGGGGAGGGGGGGCACGGGTGGAATCTCAAATTGCTTAATAAGAAAGAGGAAAAAAGAAAACACAGTGAGTTTCATCTTTTATATAGACCAATCACCACCTCCTCCCCCCAACCAATTTGGTTGATTCATCATTAATTAAATGATTCATTTATTTGATCAACCAACATCATAGACACATACTCTCTACTGGTGCTAGGGGTATGGCCATACTGCCAAGCAAAAAGGAGCAAAATGTTTCTTTTCGTGCATGACTCAGCCTGGGAGACGTATACTTAGCTACCCCATGTCTCTGCTTCTGGGTTTGAATAACCCTGATGTCTTAACTGAAGTGAGTCTTCCTTCATTAAAGAAACCATAATGGTTAACAGTGGGAGATAGTATCCTTTCCATAGAGAATATCAGACATTTATTAGAGTTTATATTTAGTTCAGGATGTCATTTCTGAAAAGGAAAGTGAGTTCTGGAGAGATTAAATTAAAAAAAAAATATGCATTGTATAAACAAAAATTAAAGGATTTTTATCTAAACAGCAGAAACCAAAGCCTGATTTAAAAAGTTTTCATGTAAGGAATGAACTTAAGTAATGTATGACAAATATGGTTCTGGGGTGCCTGGGTGGCTCAGTCGGTTAGGTGTCCGACTTCAGCTCAGGTCACGATCTCACGGTCCGTGAGTTCGAGCCCCGCGTCGGGCTCTGGGCTGATGGCTCAGAGCCTACAGACTACGTCCAATTCTGTGTCTCCCTCTCTCTCTGCCCCTCCCCTGTTCATGCTCTGTCTCTCTGTGTTTCAAAAATAAATAAACGTTAAAAAAATTTAAAAAAGAAAGAAATATGGTTCTCAGCTAAGGTAGAATCTCTCAGCACTGGATGATGAGGAATTGGATTGGCAACTGGAAAATCTTAGAGCCTCATTTTCAGGAGACCTGTGGACTAGACATCAAGTTGCTTCACGGAAGAAGCATAGGTAAAAGCATCTCTCCCTGCGCTTTACAGCTTTATAGATAAGTGAGAGGCCAATTAAAATGGATGGCTATTATTTCTGTATAGAGAAAAAAGAGAGTGAATTTGTTTTGATCCTATTTATACTTCTATTGCAAAGACCAGACCAGTTCCTGTAAGTCATTTCAACATTATAGTTCCTATAAGTCATTTCAACATTATTGGACTTTTTTTTATGAGTCAGGCACTGTACTGGGTGATGAAAATATACAAAAATTTTCCTACTTTGAGTACATTTATAATTTACTGGGGAGACAGAACTAATAGCTACTCACTGTCTAGTAATACCTTACTATGTATCAGGCATTTTGTCAAGTATTTTAAATGTCTGACTTCATTTAATTTTTACAACAATCCGAGGAGGTATTTATTATAATATCCATTATACAGATACAACAAGCTAGGGCCTAAATTACCAAGGGCCCATAGCAAATCATAGAGCCAGAAATCAAATCCAGTCTAAGTGATACAAAGCCTGTGTGTTCTTGACCACTACTTCCAACCTTGTGCTATACTCCAAAACAAATGATGGTGATAATGGTAATCATAATGTAATCATAGTAATAACAAATGATAGTAACAATGTTAATAGCAATGATAGTAATAACAAATGATAGCAATAATAACAGCAACAATAATAGTATAACACTTAACAATAGAGAGGTATAAACAAAGTGGGGATTCGAGAGGATAGAACAATTAATTTCATTGGAAATCATTGGAAATCTTTGACAGAACATCATTTTAGAAAGATGGCTAACTTTTGACTGGTATGCGTGTTCCCACTTCCATAGTAGGTCACTTGAGAGCAGTTGCCACACAAGGATGACATTTCTCAGCCCCTGTGCCATGACTTATTCTCATTGGTAGAATCTGAGTGAAGACTTTCTGCTAATCAGAATACATATATGAATGCCACATAAGTAAAACATGAACTTTTATTCTGTTAAGCCACTGACATTTGGGATTTATTTTTTAAAGCCATCAGCACTGCCTAACCAATATAAAAAGTATTCTAAGTGGGGGGTAGAATATACGCAATACCATACAGGCTTGGTGTGTGCAGAGAAGACAAGTAATTCTGTGATTTGAAGTACAGATGTGGGAGGCAAAGAGAGAGACTAGAGACATTTTTAGGACCATGACTACGAGGCACAAAATTTGAAATCTCAGTAATGGAGATCCCCTGACATGAGGCAGGTCATAAATGAAACATATCTCATTTAAAGTTAACAAAATATCTGTAATTCCCATTAGAACTATAGGCAGAATCCTGGAACATGGATGGCTAATTGCTCTTCCTATTAAATAAATAAAGCTATGCTTGGTTTTACTTGGAAGATGTACACACCCATGCTCACGCATAAACGCAGATGCACACACTCACATGCACATGCATACATGTGTGCACACACATCCACATGCACACCTGCAAAGCACCATCATGCACTCACACAATTTTTTCCCACAAGCAGCATTAGACATTACCTATATAATCTCATCAATATGTATTTATATAGCTATTCATTTCTAGAATTGAATGTTTGGTTTAAATAGTTTTGTGATGAGGAAAAATGGCAATTTATAAAACCATAGTGCATGGCCTAATGCTTGTATTCTCATTACCTATGTGATCTCCATTTTCTCTTCTTTGCCTCCTGGAAGTAAGTCAGGAATGGAAGGGGTGTATAACTCAAGGGAAGACAGAAAGCATGTTTTTACACTTTTCTGTCTTTCCTTTTCTTCCTGTTCTTAAAACACTTTCTTCTATGGGTCTCCACAAACTCTCCTCAGGTGGGTTCAGAAGGTCCTGAGAGCTGCCAACACTTCTCCTCCAGTAAGAAATTTGTGCAAAAGGCCGGCTGCTACCCAGAGGGATGTGACAGATGGCAGGGTCACCGTGCCGAGCTCGGATGGCTCACCCAGGTGGAGAGGCATCAGGGAGCTTGAAGCAGAGCCCTGGAAATTATTCCTGGCCTGCTTTAGCTTCTCATATTGACAATTCCACACCCTTCTAATCTGTGAATTTTGGAGGTTGGAGAGCCCAGATGCATGCTTTTTTTTCCCCTGAAAGAATAAATCTGTTTGAGTTTTCCCAAGCCACCATTTCATTGAGGATACATATTATCTTTACTGCATTGCACATTACTTGCTAGCATTCACTAACTCAGTCTAGTTTTCTTTACCTGGGTGTGATGCTGTCTTATAAATGATAACACTAGAGTAACCTCTAACCGGTTTACAAAAGGGCTCTTTAACAACCAAAGCCAAAAGGGCACATGCAATGATGTACCCGATGCATGGTCCGATGCAATAGCCAAGGTTTTGCAACTGGCCTGATGGAGTACTTTCAAGTATATGTGGCCAGAAATTGCAGTGTTCTTAGAGGTAATAAACATTTCCCCTATAGATTGGTTTTTCCTTCTTCCTGAGAGCCATAAGGGAATGCCTTACTCTTAGATATCACTACTGGGTGGGAAACCCTTACGAGGCAGAGATTAAAGCTCCACATCTAACATTTACTTTCAAATAACAGAAGTAGTAGCAAACACCAACCCTCTTATCTCTATAGGGTTAATTAGGTTAATGTTAGTATCTCTGCAAGTTATTAGATTGAAGATGTTTACTGCCAGAAAGCAGGAATTCTCTTTATCTATTGCTTTCTTGTTAGTGAGATGCTGACCACCATAGTTTTGCTGTATTCAGTGATTGTATCCTGGAACTTTGTCACAAAAGTAACACCAGAAGAAAAACAAGTAAACACCCCTGGGGTAGCAATGGCAGCTTGTGTCAAGGGAGAAAATACCTGTGTTAAATCGGAGAAACTTGGTATTTGAAAAAGCTCTGCAACAGGCCCTTTGATATGTTTTCTCCAAAGTTGAGGTGACATTGAGCTTAAACAATGTAACATATACTTGTGAGTAGATTTTAGTAATACACTACTTCCAAGGAGCTTAAGAAGATTACAGCACAATTCATGGACTTGGGAAAGTTTTGTTTATGTTAGATTTCTCTATGCTTGGCTGAGTGGCTTCCAAGTGGATCAAATCCACAGCTTTGGTTATAGTATAAGTATATTCTACCTCAAGGGTTTTCAAACTCTTACGTACATAGGAACACCTGGAGCACTTGATAAATACAGGTTCCAGGGCCTTACCCCAGACACTTTGATTAAGCAAGTCTGAAGCGGGGGCCAAGAATCTGCATCTTAATAATCTCACAGGTGATTCTGATGCAACAGTCGTGAAACCGAATCCAGAAATAGAGTTAACTGAGCCCACTGTCAATTAAAAAGTTCGAACTTTCCTTTAGAGTTACAGATAGGACTACACAGTATTATCATCATGGACTAATCTTATTTGCCATGATGGAAGTAGGAAAGAGAAAGGAAGAAAAAACAACAAAAGAGAAAGAGGGGACGTCTTATGTCGGGTTCTCAGAGGCGGAGGGTGAGACAGGGATTCCTGTGCTGGTGATTTTTGAGGGAGCTCTCTCAGGAGAAAGGGGTAAGGGAACCAGACCTGGAGAGAAGAAGGAACCAATGAGAGAGGGGATCTTGCTGTAGTGCAGCGTCAGCCTGCTCCCATGGGGAGCTCACACCACAGAACTGGTCCCACCTCGAGGCCAAGGCTCAGCCTTTTATGCTTCCATTTCAGTCAGACGTGGGCTATGGGCCACCCCTGGAGGTGGGGCATAAGCTCCTAATATCTCTGTTTGGGGTGGATTCTTCCAGCAGACAACAATACTCTGGAGGAAGAAGCAGCTGTGAGCTTGCCCAGCCAACACTCCCAGCAGGCGAGGGAAGAACACACCAAGCAGGTAAAGGGCATTTCGGTAGAGCACCAATAGCAACAGCTACATGGAGGACTGAAAGTGGAGTAAAGACAGAAAGAATGATAAATACACATTTCTCAGCTAAGGATGATCCAAACAAACAAAAGTTCTACTGTCCCAGTCAACAACCTGAACAACACTAAAAAGCCAGGCAAGTATTCACAAGTTTCTGCATTCTTGAGCATCCACAGAGTTGACACTAGGTCTGGATAGCTGCCTGTAAGGAAAATTGTGTTCATGAGACTTGAGGACACAAAGATAAGACCACATACCAAATCAGAATCTTAGAGTGAACAGCTGAGCAGTCTAACCATCCCCCGACCCAGGGCACAGTCCATTATACTCAACCCTGCCATTTGCAGATCTAATGAACAGAAATTTTCATGGTGGCTAAAACTAAAATGCAGTGCATCAATCAAGACCACTAATGTAATCAAATTTCAAAACCCTTTGTGTAGGATAAAGTGCCACTAAGATTAATCCATCTAAGTAATAGTTCCCATCTTACTCAAAATTCCATGAATTATTTTGTCCATTGAATGCCTTCTGAAGTCAAAGATATGCCCACTACTATGTCATTTTTCTTTATCACCCCAATATCCCCATTTTACAAGGAAATTAACTGGATAGTATCAATGAGTTAGTATTTGCTCCCAATATCAGCACTTTTATTTAAGGTGTGTTAATAAACCACATGAGTGATCATTTATTCCAAAAACATTGCCAGGGTTCGATAGTACTTCTACTGAACAATAAAGTTTTAGAAATTCCACCATGTGTTTAGAAATTCCACCACCTGCTTTTCAAAAGCAGGTCTACACCTATCTTCAGTGCTTTGGCAAGTCTCTCAATCATCATGATTTCCAAAAGACCACCCAGAGTAACACTACAGCGTTCTCTGCATGATCTTCTGGTGCCTTACAATTGAACTCATCTGAACTTTTACTCATGCAAAGCCAATAGATGCTTCTTCTCAATTTATTTGCTCGCCTAACTGAGTGTCTATATCCTCCCAATAATCCTTGTTCTAACATGTCCAGCTTGAAGATGATCTTCCTTGCCTGTAAACATAAACTCAAAGTAGGATCTAAATAATTTTTTCTCTTACTTTTAGATACGTACCTATTGCAGCATGTACAGATCTACTTACATGCTCCCTATTCTCCGTGCTCTCCAGAGAACAATAAGCCCTTTGGGTTGTACTCAACTGTTATTGGAACTTAAATTTCACCCTGGGACTTTGGCCTTCCTGATATTCTTCTACAGATCCACTTGCCTCTCCTGCGTACATTTGGGTTAATGCCTCCCTCCACCCATTTTTATAGGTGTCCTTCTACTAGAAGACTTTATCAGAGGGCTTGTTTTTTTGGGGGGGCTGCAATACTAACTTTAGGTACCACATCTATCTTCTTAATTATGTTCATTTGTGATTAAGTTATTAGAAATTCTACTTTGCAAAGATTCCCTCTTGAACCACATGAACTGTGGATTTCACTGACCATGGAATGAGGCTTGTCCTTGTTATAAACTTGAAGCAACGTATTTCCTAAAGTCCAAGATATAATATTGAGTGTCTCCTATGATTTTTTTAACCTAATGTCTCAAACGATTTGACGTTTTCCTACAAAGTTTCCTATCACATGTCTATCACAAAACAGTTCTTTCATAGTTTGGTCCAGAATATTGTTTTCTTCCCTAGCTTCTTCATCATCCTGAGGTGTCAGCAAGTCTAGAATTTATCAGATACCCTGCCTTTTGTAGAATAAGACTTCAGCAGACATTCCGACGGGTGTATTTTCCCTTCTCTTCAAGGCCGGTTTTGTAATCTGCATTCGGAAACCTTTATCCGTATCCTCTGTCTGGTCTGTTGGTCTGCAGAATACTTCAAGAATAATATCACTTCTAATTCTCTTTTATCTTATCCTCCCCAAGAGGAAAATTTGCAATGTCCATTCTTTGTGCAGAAAGGCAAAGAACTTTTTAAGTCACAGCTGTCACCTGGGTTTCCATGTGTTGCTGAAAGTCTGACTGCTCAAAAGAGAGGGAAGGCAAGGGCCAATAAAAATAAATCTGCTGACAAGGTAGCAAAAGCCTCACTTGTCATTTCCTCTCAAAAGTTCCCCATACCCAATGACATCTCCTCTGTCCAACTTTGTACAACAACATACACTTATCTAATGAAAGTAGAATTATTTGAAGGATGATGTAGAGACAAAGTTATTAAGAACAAGAGCTTTGAAGCCCTGAGCTGACGTGACATTGAATTTCAGCTGCACTGTCTATTAGTTGTGTACCATCAACAACCTCTCTAAATCTCAGATGTTCAGATCTATCAAATGGGTTTATTACTAGGACCTATCTTACAGGTTGCTCTGAACATTATTTTCAAAAAGCTAACCACAGTACCTGGATTTCAATATATTTACTAATTTAATTTTAAAAAAACAACAACAAATACTCAGTATGTGCCAAGAAATATTCTAGACATTGTTATCACGTCAGTGAACAAGTATAAAAAATTCCCAGCCTCATCAGCAGGGAGTCAGGTGAAAACTATAAAGTCATCCATACATAAAACATACATAAATTATTGACAGCAGTAACAAGGAACATAAGGCAGGAACCAGAAATTGTGTATACGGGGAGTAGGGGGCTACTTTTGTCAGAAAAGTCAGTGACTTTTCAATTGTGCCAGACTGATGAGAAACCTGGGACAAAAGTATTCTAAACAGAGGGATGAGCAAGGGTAGAAATTAATAAATGACTTCTCCATACATGTGTTTCCCTTAAATAGATTTTGGCCAAGTATGTGATCTGATTTCATATTATCTGTTTTGGCAACACTAATTTTCATTTAAAAATGAGCAGACTTCCCCCTTGATCATCCTCTGTAATGCCATTCAACCAATCATCAATATTTTAAGCTTTTGCAAAGTGCAAGTTGATACTTTGCACATCTATGTTTTATCACCGAGAGACTGTGGCTGAATGCCATGTAGATGAATTTGACTCTAGAAAGCATGTCCCTTCAATTATGTGGCAAATGCCTCTTTTTACACCCAACCTGCTGACTAAAATGAGAAAGCAAACAAATGAGATGAGTTGCAGTGAGGACACAGGAAGCCAAAAGAGCAGAGCATCTAATTGGAAGAGCACAGGAGAATGTTTAAAATAAGTTTCAGAATAGCGATAAGGGTAAAGATGATGTTATCTCTTGGATAGAAGAAGCTATTAAAATACACCAGAGTGTTTTCAATCACTTAATCAGAAAGCCCTTTTCCTGAGAACTGTCTTTTGTCCGTGTGCCATGAACAAACATAAATATTTTGGATTTCCTGCATCCTTCACCCTGATAATGGGCTCTCAACTGTAAGCTCTTCCCACCTCAAAGAAAAAGTGAAAAACAATGATAAAACATGAAGGATAGATAGGATGTCTTTTCCAGATGAATTATTGAATCCTACTAAATTGTTTTTAGTGTTATTCCTTCAGCAGGCCTATTTAGGAAAAGAATTGAACTATGAATTTTTAAAAATTATAATTAAAACAAATAATTTGCAAAAAATTTTTTACTGTTACAGGAATGAAATTTCACAAGATGCTTACATTCTTATGAGATTTTAAATAACATTTTCTGAATCCAAATAGAGATATGTCAATCATTTGAATCATAATAAACCAGAAGTTCTCTTTTGTGTTAAACAAATAAACCAAAGTGAAATTCTCCTTGGGCAAAAGGTGAAATTAAGTTTAAGTGACTATATTCATGAATAAAATCACTATGAAGTGCAATTAAATGCATTTTTTGCTACTAGTATAAATGACAATTTTTCCCATTATACCTATATTTTAATTTATAATTGGAAATTGAAATCCTAGTACTCAAACTGATCCCATCCCAGAGTTGTACTTTGAAGTTTGACCTCAGAATTTGTGCAATAATATCAAATAGATGATAACATTTCAGGGGAAATTGTGTAATAATAGGACTCCTGTAGAACCCTTTACTTGCACAGCCATGATTCTTGTGTACCAAACGGGCTTTGCTTTACATATGGATATAACACCCCTATCTATTTGAACCTCATGTTACCAAAGCACTAAAATACAAATCTGCCTTAATTAAATGGCCAAGACCAACAGAAAGGATCCAATCAACATGAATAATATTCCTGCTTCTCTCTCCAAAACAAAATAGACTGCTTGAGTGCTTTATGCTCAGGCACGGCAAGCCAGTGACTGCTGGGTGCCCTGTCAGATGATAATTCAAGGGTTAAAAAGGACAAAATTACCATTCACATATGAGAGGAGCTGCTATCAGCTCGCTGATTGACCTTATGTGTGCCCACGGTAAGTTGCACTGTTACTTATAATAAGATGAGAAATGATTTTATCTGGATAAACTGTTAGAGGAATCTGATGGTCTCATTAGTAAGGTGGTTTCCTGGTCACCACCACTGCCTTCCCTTCCTAAAGAAGCCACTGCTAATCAAATGTACTCCTGGAGAACTACAACAGGATTTGGCACTATATTTTGAGATAATGATGGTCGAGTAGGGCTTGATTTATTCCATGCCTTGCTTTTATTCTCTTTATTGATTCCCACAAAGTAAAGATGGCCGTGCCTGTTCTGGAATTTGAAATAATTGGAATCGGTGTTATTTACATATGATTTCATTTTTGCAAAAGTTGGGGAGTGGGTGGAAAGGGGGTGGCAGGCAAGGAGAGAAGTGTCCTTTGAACAGCTGCCTTTGGAAGAAATGTTCTGGTAATAAACTGCCTCCAGTGTTTGTCTAAAATAAAGAAGTAAATAACTGCCGTGTCGGGTGAATCACATCAAAATCTCAAGACAATTCCAAGATGAACCAACTCGGAGAGTAAATGACCTCTTCATCTGGGTGATAAAGTTCCAGCCAAAATATTCTCTGGGCCCGAGACGTGATTCATTAGAAATATGTGCATGGTGGGGCGCTCCTCTCTCTATCTGGCAGAGTCCGGTCTGCACACTGATAAGAAGCAAATGCAAATGTCCTGATAAGAACTGAATGCAAATATTTATGATATGATATTCCCTGGGAATTATGTGCAGATAAAACAAAGTGTATTATTTTCCTGCTTCTCTTTCAGGTTTGCCAAAATGCCCTTTTTCGCTTTTGGAATTTGCATTTCTTCAAAATTGATTCGGCTTGCGTATTATGTTAAGCTATTTGTTTGCTAAGGATGGTAATTAGTTACTGTAATTACAGCAATGACAGTTGCTAAATTGTTTTTAAAGCATTACAGTGGGCCTGTGCCAGAAGATTGCAGTATTTTTTTGGATTTAAGCAGAGGCTGGAAAAACTCCCACTCTAGGGCCAGCATGGGATTTTCAACTACAAAGCTGCTTTTCCTGATTGAAATTTTTTTAAAAAGTCATTAATTTGCATCGATTGCAAGTGCTAACTTTACATTTAGGTTTATTCACATATCACAGAAATATTAGTGATAGTGGACCTTGGCGTAAAGGAGACACGGGGGACACCCATCGTAAATAAAAGTGAAAGCTGATAGCAGAGGAAAAATGGTATAACTATTACTTGGAGCCTGTTAATTAAACTTTTTAGCCTGTTTTTAGATAAATTAAAAACAATTAAAAATGTTTCTCTGAAAGTCAGTCCCAAACTTTTCTGAGCACTCCTGGTTAAATGAGTCATGTGGAAAAGAATAGTTTGGCCATGCTCTATTTTTGTCATGTGGAAAGTAATGAGAGAGAGAGAGATTGAGAGAGAGAGAGAGAAAGGTTATTTACCCAAATACTTCTTACATATTTAGTTTAAAATAAAATAATTGAGGAGGAGAGACTTGAGCTATAGTGCATGTCCAAGATGGTTCATATGATTTATGTCTTCTATCAACTGTGACTCAGAGGTTAAAGGCAGAGAATGCAGTTCTCTGTGCTGTCTGTTGTCCCAAGAATGTCTTCTCATACTACTTTCTAAAGTAGAAAATTCAGGTCTAAAAACTTCAGGTGAGCTCAAAGTTGGTCCCACTTGGAGTAAAGCAACCCAAAATTTGAATGCATACTTTAGGGTAGGAGGGTTTTATACTCAGATATTCACACTCATGAATGCTTCATAAATCATAAATAAGACTATAGTTTAAATGTCGGGTTTCCTCTGCTAGAGGAAGGTTCGCTACCATCATGAGAATAGTAACAGTGACTAGCATTGCTTGAGGTCTTTCCACATTCCGGGCACCACACCAAGCACTTTTCTTTCATTCTCTCAACAACGTACAGGGCATTGGTACTAGCACTTCCATTTTACAGAAAGAGATACTGAGGCTTAGAGATGTTAGAACTTGACCCAGTCCCACTTCTGGTGCCTATTGAACACGAAATTCAAACCTAGGCAGCCTGAATCCATAGCCTGTGCTCTTCAACTGAGAGAAAGTGACTGTGTATTCAAATGTAAACAAACAAGCAAAAAACAAAATTTTTAAAAGCTTTGACTTCCTCCTTTAATTGAGAGCTAACCTAAAAACTAGAGCATATAGTGAAGAAGACTTCAAAAAATTGAAATTTCATCTCAAAGTATTTTCTCCTGACATTTTTTTTCTATTTATTTTTTTATGGACATAAATATAATTTCCTTGATGATGACTCTAATAGTACAAGTACTTTATGAGAAATTTGATTTCTTACAAAAAGTATCACCTCCTAGGATTGACTGCTTTTGCTCTGGAAAGACTCAACAAATTTAGTTTGTATATTTATCATCATTTGAGGACTATAAATCCCAGTTTGGGTAATATGGTTCTTATATTTATATGAATACAGATGAAATTGGTAAATGGCATTTTATGTCATTTTGAAATTTTTTTGAAAATTATCTCACCCTGTGCATCTTATGTGTGTTACTCATACAGCTATTTCATGCATAACACCAAGTACATTCCTTCGTGTGAGGCAGTATTTCACATGCACACACACACACACACACACACACACACACACACACAGGCACAGGTAATTTACAAATGCAATTTACACAAGTAATCTCCAATTAAAGTATTCAACAATCCCTCTTTATGAAGGCATTACTGATATACTCTTACTCCCTCCAAGCTGGACATTCTCACTTCAATTTCCCAATCCATACAACACTACATTTTTACCCTTTATAGCATTGATCACAAGACTCATGGTGTCTTATAAGAATGTGGCTCATTGTATATAGGTCTTTCTTCCAGTAGACAGGAAGTCCCTTGAAAGCTGAATCTTGCTTTCTAAATCCAGCACAGACCTTGTTATAGTAAATACTCAATAAAGACTTACTTACTGAGTGAGTAAACACTGAATGCCTTCAAACAACTACAAAATTTTGGTGATATACACACAATGAGCCTTTATTTCTAATGCATGGGTCTAAAGGGCAGCTAGGCCACCTCTGTGTCAGGTTGGGGGTCAAGTGAATCTACAGCACCTATCTCAGTTTGGGTCCAGGCTGGTGGGGTTCAGCTACCTGAGGCATGTTTTTTTTTTTCATGGTGAGGGGCAGAAGCTGTCAGATGGGTAAGTGTAAGCACGCGATGTCTTCTAAGGCCTCCACTCAGAACTGGCTCCTTTCACTTTCATCCACATTTCATTGTCCAAAACAAGTCAAGAGCCAAGGAAAATATCAGTGCGGGAGAGAAACATACTTTTCTCCTGGAGGTGTTGGAGGGTAGATGGTGGAAGAGGAGTAAATGTTTGCTGAATTATAACATAAATCTACCACAAACAACAAATATTCATATAGTAAAAAGTATAGCAGATTACCCTTTAATATATAGCATCTAAAACATCTAAAAGAGATAAGAAAGATGGATAATTGCCTCATTATCTAGACCCTGGAAAATACTTCATGATTTCCATTGATGATTTTTCATTCAATAAACTGACATGAATCTTCTTTGTGAGTTCAACATTAACACAATAAGCTACAGCTTGGTGATTTTCTCATTTTATCTTTTGTAGTCTGGAGAAGTAATCAACCCTCTTCTTCCATACTTGAAGACCATTACTCAACTGTTCTTATGTTCTGTCCTCTAGGCTGACATTTCTTTCATCTCCCCCTCTATATTTCATTTGTCAAACCATATCCTACCTTTGTGACTCTTTGTTGGGATGTTCCCCAATCCATTTAGAGCCAAAAGCTATATCAGAATTTCTTCTTACCATCGATCAATCAAAACTGAAAAAGGAATCTTATTTCCTTAGAGAAAAATATTAGCAAATTCCCAGCTGAAGAGAAACATATGGGTTACACCCCCACTCCCATTTTCCTAACCCCTACTCCAATCTGCAAACATATCAGAGTCAATTTGACTAAACTGTATTGGATCAAAGAAGAGCTCCAAGGAGTGTGAAGTCAGGCTTCAAATATCAGCTAAGCACAGTTTGGTTACAGAAAGGAAAACATCCCTCCTGGAGTGAGACATCTTTCTTGTCCAGACGTTCAAAGAGTGTTATTCATTACTAAGTTTATGGTACCCACACTGGGAGCACAGTTCATTACTTCAGAATTCCTGCCCAGTTTACAAGGAAGGTCTCCTGTCAGCTGCCTAGTGCTTTTCACAGCAGATTCAGTTGCAGCGAGTATAAAATTGATTGTTAGTTGCTCTCTAGCTGCGCTTGGTCATATGGCGGCCGTAAACACTTATCCCAGACCTGAAACTTTTAAAATTTTCATTTACGTTTTCAAATTAGGAGGATAATTTGTTTTGTATCCTAGAAAGTAAGATTTAATCACACTTTCTTCATTTAATTCACCTGCTTAAACAAATTCCACTGAAATAGAGAAAGTTGATGTGTTAACATCAATGTACAGAAAAAAAAAATCACACTTTGGAACATAATTTAGTATAATCCATGATGAAAGGAAAAGAAATGAAAGGGCATCCAAAGTTGTACCTTATGTCAGTAATTCACATATTCAAGTTCCAGATCACAAAATAAGGACCATATGGTATATTAGTCAGGTTCTCCGGAGAAACAGAACCAATAGAATATGTAAATATATATAGATGGAGAGATTTATCTTAAGGAATTGGCTCGTGCAATTGTTAAGGCTGACAGTCCTGAGATCTGCGGGGCAGGCTGGAGACTCAGGGGAAGAGCTGATGTCATAGCTTGAGTCCAAAGGTCATCTAGGGCACAATTCCCCCTTACTCGGGGGACTTCAGTCTTTTTTCTAAGAATGAAGCCGGCCCGCATTACGGAGAATAATCTGCCTTACTCAAGGTGTTCTGATTGAAATGTTAATCTTATTAAAAATACCCCCCCCCCCCCCCGCCAGACTGGTTTTTAACCAAATATCTGCGTACCATGGCCTGGCCAAGCTCACACACAAAATTAACATCATATGGCTTACAATTATCTTTGTTCTACCAGTTATGTGATCAATAAGCATGTACTGAATGACTACCACATTCCTGGCTGTCCTCAGTATTCCCAGGAAGGTTGAAAAATCAATGATTCTAAATTATTGTTCAAATATTGACTCTCAGTAACGTCAGGAAACAAATGGACTTGCAATCATACCTAAATTGGGTCTCTCCTAAAACCTAAAAGAAATTAGCCCAAATATACAAAAAAACAAGTCAAACATGCTAAAAGGAATCTACCAAAATCTACCCCAACAGGATGTACCCATTTTGCAGGCAATGTTATATCATATTCACTAGGATAAAAGCAGGGAGAAATTTAATTAGCTAGTGAAATACCAACCAGAAGTTTGTGGGCTGGTAGAAATGCTTCTTGGATCACACGTTGTTGCTGTTTTTTTTATAGAGTTGCTTAAATTAAGTCACCCTTTACTCTTCTGAACCAAATCATGAGTCAATCAAAAACAAAAGTCGTGAGTCAATCAGTCTCTTGCCTCATAAGTTTAGCCTCTTCATGTACCACAGTGAGTTTGAGAAACAGACTAAGCACTGCATAGGGAAGGGTAACATAATCTGATGTATGTTGACATTCATGAAAAAAGACAAAATTAAACAGGTAGCATCCTAATTCTGTGAAAGCTCATTTGACTTTCCCATTCAAGGCCAAATGCAAGTATTGCATTTATGGATAAAATGTTTCATTAGAAGCGCTTCTAGCATTTTATGAACTCATAGACCTATGATATAGCCTCTCATATAGGACAGCT
Source organism: Herpailurus yagouaroundi (assembly GCF_014898765.1). Classification (NCBI taxonomy): domain Eukaryota; kingdom Metazoa; phylum Chordata; class Mammalia; order Carnivora; family Felidae; genus Herpailurus; species Herpailurus yagouaroundi. The sequence continues at coordinate 15,938,855 of NW_024412417.1, read as the reverse complement.
GCCTGGACCGTGAAGACACCAGGTGTTTCAGGGATAAACCCCTCAGGAAAAGTGAAAAAACGCAGGCAGTCTCCCATTCAGTACAGAACATTTCTTATTCACTAAAGAAATCTCACGTTCAAAAACACTGTGATTCCTCTTCATTAAAAAAGCACTTGCACATTCAGATCATTCTAATTTTAATACATGTTCAAGCTTATTGCCATCCGTTTCCATAGGATTGCATTAAAACTCCATTGGGGCGCCTGGCTGGCTCAGTCAGTTAAGCATCCGACTTCGGCTCAGGTCATGATCTCACGGTTCATGGGTTGAAGCCCCACGTCGGGCTCTGTGCTGACAGCTCAGAGCCTGGAGCCTGCTTCGGATTCTGTGTCTCTCTCTTTCTCTCTCTCTGCCCCTGCCCCACTTGTGCTCTGTCTCTCTCTGTCTCTCAAAAATAAATAAATGTTAAAAAAAAAAAAAAAAAACCCTCCAGAAAACAGGACTCTACATCTTCTTAGTGCTCACAATATGCACCATTCTACAGATTGCTCGTGGTGCCCTCAGCTGTCATGGGGCTTGCTGGGCCTGAGAGGTGGCCAGAAGTGCTGGAGAAGACAATTTAAGTGTCTTAGCTCTCCATAAAGGGTCCCCTGCTCCTCATAATCTGCTGCTCAACTTTTATTCATTTGTACTTTTTATGTTTATTTATTTATTTTGAGAGAGAGAGAAAGAGAGAGAGAGAGAGAGGTTGGGGCAGAGAGAGAGGGAGAAAGAGAATCTCAAGCAAGTTCCACACCATACTGTTAGTGCAGAGACTGACATGGGGCTCCAACTCCCCAACCATGAGATCATGTCCTGAGCCAGAATCAAGAGTCCAATGCTTAACCGACTGAGCCACCCAGGTGTCCCTCATTTGATTTTTTTTTTTTTAATTGGAGAGTAGCTGACACACAATATCATATTAGTTTCAGGCATGTAATATAGTGATTCAACATTTATATACATTACAAAATGATCACCATGATAAGTCTAGCTACCATCTGTCACCATACAAAGTTGTTACATTATTATTAACTCTATTCTCTATGCTATATATTACATAACAGTTTCAGGGCTGATGTATAGAAGTTATGGATTTCCTGTCATATCTTCCAGACTTGTTTTCTATTTCATATGTATATCTGTGTTTTTGGCTGAATGTTTGTGCACAAACCCCCCAACCCCAAAATTCATGTGTTGAAATCTTAACCCTTAATGTCATGGTATTTGGAGGTGGGGCCTTTGGGTGGTGATTAGTTCATGATGGTGAAGCCCTAATAGATAGAAGTAATGCCCTGATAAAGGAGTCTCCTGAGAGCTTTTTCACTCCTTTGCATGCAAGGATACAACAAGGCAGTTGTCTATAAACTAGGAAGCTAGTCCTCACTAGACATAAATTTCTTAGTGCCTTGATTTTGGACTTCCCAGCTCTAGAACTGTAAATGTTTGTTAGTTAAGCCACCCAATTCATGAGTATTTTTGTTATAGTAGCCTGAACAGATTAAGATAAAATGTGTTTGTGTGTGTAATATATGTGAATGTTTGTGTATTTAACAAAATGTTCAACTAAAATTTATTGAAGGATTATTATATTTAAGATACTTTCCAAACACTGACAGTCTAGTGGTAGATAAAAATTCATAGTCTTAGTTCTCATGAAATTAACAGTCTAATGTGAGGGAGAGAAAATAAAATTTATTATATTTAAATTTCTCAATAGGCATCTAAAAGAGAAAGAGTAAATGCTAAAAATGCATTTAACGGGGGAAGCTAATTTAGCCAGGGGAGTTAGAATAGTTCCCTGAAAGAATGATATATCAATTTTGTCTTTAAATGTAAAAAATAATTGTCAGTTGATAAGGAAATCCAGGGGTAGTGGATTCCAGGCAGTGGGAAGAGCACAGGAAAAATACATTTGAGAAATACAAAAAAATCCAGTATTTTCTCCAAAGACATCTTAGGTCATAGTAATAATTTTAGATTTGACCCTAAGTGCAAAGGAGAGTTATTGCAGGGTTTTAAACAGGTGGCTAACATGATAACATCTGCATTCTTAAATGACCATGTTAGCTGCTATATGAAGAACAATTTTGAGGGAAGCAAAAAAAATGGATCCTGGGAGGCCAGTAAGGAGGCTATGGCAACTCTTTAGATAAAAGATGATGGTAGCAAAATAAATAGAAAAAAATACCAAAATAGATGGCGAGATTTATGCTGTTGGTCAAATTACCTAGGAATAGGTCATTTTTAAATGAGGGTTCAGTGCAGAGGAAGGTGCTGAGGGTGACTCCCTGGATTCTAGCACGAGCAACTAAGATGGACAGCATTGGATGAGGGTCAATACTAAACATCACGTCTTCAATTTAAAAAATGTTCAGTTCAAGATGTCTGTGAGATATCCAAGAGGAAATAAGGAATAGTTGGTTAAGTACATAGTTCTAGAGGTAGTTGAGACATATGAGTTATGATTACAAATTTAGAAGTCATCAGATAATATTTGAAGCCATGAGAAAGAATTAGCTCATGTTGAGTAGAGTAAGGAGAAATAACGGTCCAGGGAATCTCTGTGAAATTCAGGTAGAGAAGGAAGACACTCAGAGGGGAAGGAAGGTAAAAACAAAACAAAACAAAACAAAGCAAAACACAAAATACAAGATAGTGTAGAAATCCAGAAGCCAAGAGAAGAGCATTTCAAAAGAAGTGGCCAATTATATCAAATATTGATAAGAAGCAACGTAAGGGTAGTAGATGACACGGTGTGTCACCAGATCACTCTTCCAGGACTGAACTGTTCATTCTTCCAACTTCCAGGAGTGTTGGCAGCACATAGCTTTTTGCTGACCCATCTCTGAGATTGCCTGTAGGTAAAGAAAAACCCTTTGCCTATGTCTGTGTTCTCTTCCATGGATGGCCAGCAATGGACAACTGAACAATGAGGGGGAAATAAAGGTTTTACTCTCACCCAATGCAGAACAACTCTGAAGGGCCAAGTCAGCTCCAGAGCTCTCCTTCAGGATTGGCTGCAGTGTTTGTCACAATTGCATGCATCCCAACTTCTCTGTCTGCCCAATCTTTCTTCCTCCATTCCTCTACCACCGTTGATCCTGAGAGTGCTCCCTACAAACCTCCCTCCATGCAAATCTTTATTTTAGAGTCTGTTTCCCAGGGCACTGTCCTTTCACAGTAGGATAAGTACTAAAACAAAACAAAACAAAACAACAAAACAAAACAAAACAAAACAAAACAAAACAAAACAAAACCTGTCCATTGGATTTATCAAAATAGAGGACATTGGCAATTTAGTAAGAGCAGTGATTTTCAGAAACAGGGCAAAATGATATTATGATTGTATTGTATTCCATGGTAGGAGTGAAATACAGTGTTCAATTGATGGCAGTTATTTAAATTTTTATTATTGGAAGCCATGTGATGTATGTCCCACCCTCTACATATTTTTTAAAACTAGGATAACATTTCAAATCTTGAACAAATTACCTTGTCCCAAAGAACACTGTAATTTCTAGAAAATGTGTCCCAAACCAACCACCTTATAGCAAAACATGGGGAAATCCACTAACTTAACACAGATCTCTCAGATGCTTCTATTGTTCCTGTTCTTGAGCATTCAGAATCTAGTTTAAATCCACCAAACAAACCAAAGTTTTCTGTACTTCCTTAAGAAAATAAAACATCTTTCCTTTGAATGATTTAACTTTCATACCACTAAAAGCTTATTTAAGGAAATAAATTCTCAGGGCAACAACGACTCCCAGGGTAGATGTGCTCAGATAGTTATTTTTTAAAACAAAATATAAATACAGTTGCCTTTGGGCTTTATTTGTGTTTGTTATTGTTTTCTTTTCTCTCCATAAGTGTGCAGAACTTTATTATATAGCACCCCTAGTTGTTCTGCTTCTCAGAAAGAGAGAGAGAGAGAGAGAGAGAGAGAGAGAGAGAGAGAGAGATCATGATTAATGCCTAATATACACGAGGTGCTGTGTGTATAATATGTATATATTTGTTTGGCTAATTTTGTTTAGCTTGTTTTTTGTCTACTCATGACCTATGCATAAGGATACTTTATTAATTAAAAGACCAGTTACTTACTCTCCCTAACACAGCCAGGCAGGGCCATGTAACCAAGATCAGCCAACTGGATTCTCCCTAACTAGACTTTTCCCATGTAGGACTTTGTTATGTTTCCCCCTCCAGCACCACATGGATCCAGCCCAATTTCTGAGCTCAAAACTATAGACTTCTGTGAACTTTCCTTCCTATATATGCCGTTTTGCCTAAGTTTGCAACAAAAACCCTGAGTAGTAAGCAAATGCAATTGTTACCTACATCCTACAGATGAGGAAAATCAAAACTCAGAAAAGTAAAGTGACATACAGATCTGTCCAGATTCAAAGCTGGTGATCTTAAGCAATATTCTACAATGCCTCCTTTATTTAGTTATTTATTATGTTTGATGCTTCATCACAAGACGTATTTTTGTGACTCTGTATTGCAAAGCAAAATGTCAATACATACAGCTGCATGTACAAAAAAATATACAACAGATCATCTTCCTTTATAAATATCTAGAAACAGGTATCTACTAACATTAAACAATCATGCATGCAATCCTTTTTTCGTCTGGTTTAAATTTGCTGATGACAACTACATTAGATCTTATTGAACCCATGTAGAAATTTGGATTTTACAATACATAAAATGAATTGGGCAAAAATATCTATGGCAAATTAGTCCCTAATTATTAACAGAGCTTTTTAGACCCATGGCTAGCTTCTGCTGCATCATGCAGGCGTGTGCACGCTGCCAGAAAAGGCTCGGCTCTCTCATTCTCAGGGACATTTGCAGCCCTACATAGAAAAACTGAGTGACTTGGGGCACAGGTGGTGTGTTCATCTCCAATCCCCCTATAAGGTCATGGCTTTGGAAAGGAAGAAAGAGGACCAGCTGGACATGCGGATGGTGCTGAAGTTCAGAATTTGTGCTCAGACCATGGCTTACAGTGTGAGAACAGTGAGCTCTGGGCAATGGATTCAGTGCCATGTCTTCTGAAGACAGAGAAAGATGACTCCAGCAGCAGGCTAGCTGAGCTGACCAAGATGGCCCTGATCACAAAGGGGGGGATGAGAAAAATTCATTGATTATACTCTCAAATTACTATCATGCAGGTCAAAAATTTATGAAAGAAAATGCAATAATATTAGAAAGGCTGCATATCCATTCTCAAGAGAATAATGGAGAAGGAGATTTGGAGCAACATTTAGGTCTCATATACCTTATGTTAATATAAAGATTGAGTTACGCTATACAAGTCTTAATAAATTTAAAGGGCTTGAAATCAAACAGAATATGTTCTCTGACTACATTGGAGTTAAATTAGAAATCACCACCAAAAGTAAATTTGGGAATCCACAAATAATTGTAAATTGAACAACAGCTTTTTAACTAACCCATAGGTCAAAGAAGAAATTACAATGGAAATTAGTAAGTATTTTGATCTGTATGAAAACAAATTTACAGAGAATGAATAATAAAGTGAACTTGAAATATTAATAAAGCAACATCACAAATAATAGCCCATATGTCCTGAGTGTTTGCTATATGTCTGGTATTTGCACACATTTTTCCCCTTTAATTCTCCCTGCAGCCTAGTGAGGTAGGTGCTATCAACATCCCTTTCCAAAATTTATGGACAATGAAACTTAGGGAAGCCACACACTAATGCAGTGGTGGAGTAAGGCTTCAACTCAGGTCTATCTGACAACAAAATCTTGTTTTCAATCACTAAGCTATGCTGCCAACACAAGATTAATGTGAACTATGGTAATTGCTTAATTTTGCTTTAAAACCTAGTAATTAACTGAAAATTAAGTAGTGTAAGTGGGAGTGTCATTTTGTTTCAAGAAGACCCCCTTGCATTGGAAATTCATGTTCCTGTGCATGAGACTATGCTGATGAGCACTTCATTGAGAATAAGGGGAAAGAGGCAGAAGGCAGTTTATGGATCTATATTACCCACTGTCTTGTTGGTGGGAAGGTAGGTGATTTACTAAGACTCATTTCGAAACCGTCACAAAGCAAAGAGAGAAACAGTGAACAACCACAGTTCTTGAAATACAAAGATGAAAAGGCTGACTCTGTGCCCCTAATGTGCTGACAATCTGCTAGAATCAGACAATGAAGATGAAAATACTAATGATTTAAATAGGATTCCCCAGGAAGCAGAGTCTGGGGTATAGATTAGTGGGCAGGAAGTTGACTGGGGAGTGCTCTCCAGAACACCTGTGAGAGAATGAGGGCAGCAGGATTCACCCCAGTGTCAGGTTGGTAGGATCTTTATCCCTCATCAGAAGATGTGGACAGTGAAACTTACAAAGTGGTAGAATAAGGTTTCTGTTCAGGTTACTCTGAAACCAAAATCTTATTTTCAATCACTACACAGACAATAATGTACAAAATGACTGATAATTTTCACCTTTTGGAACTTTCCAGCCTATTTCACTAAATGTTTAAAAGTTCTTTTTACACAAAACCTGGATCTGTGTCTTTTAGCTTTAAATCACTGGGGTTTTTTTGTTCTACCTCCAGATGGTCTATAGAATTCAAAGCCTCCTTCTTTTTCTGTATCATAGAGTTCCAATTATTTGAGTTCCATAGGGAACCTTAAGGTCTTCCTTAGATGGTATCTGCCTAACCATGGACATTTTCTTCTGCCTTTCTACATATTAACTGCTTTTCACACTTGTCACCTTTCTGGTTCTCTTGTTAGTTAAGGCATAAATGAATGACACCTAGTTCAGTATATCAGTGTGGGTCAAGCTTGAAGGGACCACCCTACAAGAACTGCCCTCTAAGAGGCAGCAGGCCCTATAGGCAAACATTGGAATGAAATCTAGTCCATAAGACACAGTGTCCAGTTAATTTAGGTATATGCAAGATATAGAGTAAGGTCTTAAACTATTAATTTAAGCATCAAGAAGTGAACATGACATCAAAGCATCAGGGGTGCCCTCAAAGACGAGAAGGAAGGTTTAAATTCGATGGACCTTCAAAAATTTCATGAAAAAAAAAACATGAAGGATCATCTCTGCAACTGGACATTTTCCTGACATGATAAAAATCAGAAAACCAATTAAGAGGAAGTTGACTTCTGAGCACTAAGTAATTGGTAATTATCCCATTCAAAGAACTTATAAAACAACTACCATAAAAAAATTACATATAACAATGCACACACATTTTTTTAAATGCCATATTAGGTCAGAATGGCATCCATCCAATACACTTTTCTATCTTTGGAACTACCCCTTGGAAAATGTGTTCTTAGACATGAAGGTTTTATAAAGCTCTGTTTCAATAGCACTGATAAAAGAAAGACATTTGTCATGACAAGGACAGACTATTGAAGGCAAAGAATCTGATGACAGCTCTAAAATTTCATATGTCAACTGAATTTTTCTCCTATTTACATTACCATTGGAAGTTGAATATATGAAAAACCAAAGGTAAAGTTCCCTTACTTCTGTGTGATTTTTAACTCCCTATGCCAAGTTAATCATCTCTAGTTACAACTTCTTCCTTAAGCTCCAGATTTGTATATCCAGCTAGCTATTGGACATTTCCATTTGTATGTGCCATAAATATCCAAGGGTAATGATCACATTATGATCATTGTATGTGCCATAAATATCCAAGGGTAACGATCACATTATCTTCATGTCCAAACCTGACCTTCCTCCCAGGTTTCCCATTTCTATAATGGTATCATTATATACCAAAGCCAAAAGCATTCTCTATTTCCCACATTCTCAACACACTTTGAGATTTGACATCCTTATTACTAGATCTTACTGAGTCCTTTTCTCTATATTCCCACTGCTACAACTTTGACTCAGCCCTCATTTTACACATCTCTCTTTGGTCCATAACTACATAGTCTCCTCACTGCTTTTTCTGAGTTGTTTCTAGTTTTTCTACAGTGTTCTTCTCACCGGAGTGAGATTTTAAACTACCAGTATGACCCCACAACTTCTTCAAGGGCTGTCACTGGCCCATGGAAGAAAGTTTACATTCTCAGAACATCCAAAGTCTAGTTACCCTGGCCCACCTGCAGTCTGCTTTTCAAATCATATCTGCTACCCCTCCACCTTACAATCTACAGTGCAACTGTTCTACAATATAAATGTTTCTACAAATATCTTGCCTCAAATGTTTATTCCTTTGAGTGGAACATACTTCACCTTCTTCTTTTGCCTGGATAGTTCCAGTTGTCCTTTATGACTGACTCAGGTAAAGTGCCAACTGGCAAAGAAGACTAGGAAATGTGGTTTGTAGACCAATATTATAGTACAATCACTGTTTCTACTTTGATTTCTTTTAAAATTGTTTAGTCCTCTCCACCTCCAGGATAAGCAGCATAATCACAAGGAAGTTGGATTTTAACAAAAGACAGATACAACCATTCATTTCTGTAGCTTTTACTTTCTACTCTGTAAAAATTCAAAGGGAATTATTAAGGGCTTTTCTCCCTACTTGAAATCACGTAGGAGAGGACATTACATAGAATACTGTATCCTTCCTAGTGGCACTAATGCATAGTAGGAGGGTAGAGTCAACATAGGATTTGGTAAAAGATATTGCAACAGACACCTTTGGAACATCTGCATGGCTTATAAATCAATGCCTCCTTCATTTTCTATGAACGACTCCCAACCACGTGTCTCAAGGAGTGGGATTCCAAGAGCCATGTTTGATTCTTGATACTCCAGAAGTGGAAATCTTAACAAAGGTTTAGGCAACTGAGATCTTTTTCCTAAGAATTTGAGTTGAGACTTAATCTGTTAACATGTGAACTCAGGAGTTGTGGGACAGCTGTTTTCCACCATAGGCCTGAAGAGCAGAGGAAGCTCCTTTGAAGAAAGAGGTTATGAAAAAATGAAGCAAACATACGGGAGAGAGAGAAATACAGCCTTGATTTACTAATGCCTTCCAGTTTTCCTTTCCATTTTTTTAAGACTTACAACTTTCATGACCTTAGATTCTGTACAATCACAATAATACCTCTAAAATTTGCTTATTTCTGTTACTTGCAACAAAAACAGCCCTAAGTAATGCAGAAACAATTGCTTCTAGTTTCAGTACTTACAAGCTTCAACTTGTAAGATATGAATGAAACAGAGCTTCATACATTCCTCTAATAAACATCTTCTATGGGTCAGCAATATGCTAGGCACTGGGGTTACAAAAATGAACTCATTATTGTCCTCTGAACAAATCTCTGAATCCAAGCCTCAGTTTTTCTTCTATTTAACAATAAGACTAATCACAACAATGGCAATATAAGATCGGACAAAGTTCTAATGAGACCATATACATGAAAGAATTTTGCAAATGGTTAGTACCAAATGAATGTTATTTTACACTCATTATGATATAATTTTGGCTCTCTGTCTTTTTGGTCATTTTTATAATTTTTAGGAAGCGAGTGTTCCTAGTTTGAATTTCATCTTGAAAAACTGCTCTTACCAATAAGGCATGTTACTAGCATATTTTCAGGTCAGTTGACCCTGGATCATAAAGCTGCTTTAGTAGAAATATGAGTCTTCAGGGACACAAAGATCATCAAGGTGAGACACAGAAGAAAGTTACCAGTATACCTGAAACCAATATTACACTGAATGTTAACTAACTGGAATTCAAATTTTTTTTAACATTTATTCATTTTTGAGACAGAGAGAGATAGAGCATGAATGGGGGAAGGTCAGAGAGAGAGGGAGACACAGAATCTGAAACAGGCTCCAGACTTTGAGCTGTCAGCACAGAGCCCGACACGGGGCTCGAACTCACGGACCGTGAGATCATGACCTGAGCCGAAGTCGGATGCCCAACCGACTGAGCCACCCAGGCACCCCAACTAACTGGAATTCAAATAAAAACTTAAAGAAAAAGAAAACAAAAGTTACCAAACCAAGCTTCATTCAGTTTCAAATAAACCTGGTTAGAGGCCCCCTTGCTCTCCACATTTTTATTTAACTAATGTCTCTCCCCTTCAAGCCTACCAAATAATATGTCTGGATTTTCTTCATTTCATTCACTTTAATTTCCAGCCCAGTTTACGTGTTTATGCCATATGTGCACGCGCTCGCGCGCACACACACACACACACACACACACTCACATGCACATATGTATATGTATGCATATGTATATATTTAATATATTTAGTACATATAATTCTCCTTACCGATAATGAAGCAGGCAACCTTCTCTTGTTTTCTAGGTTCTGTCCCTACTTCAAGTACAAAGTTAACCCAGCACTGAGTAACAAGTTTCTCTAAGAGCAATTGTCCTCATGAGCTGAGCAAAGCTGACCAATCACACACCGAAATTTCCTGAATACAGTAAAACCTTGGTCTGTGAGCAAAAATTGTTCCAGAAACATACTTGTAATCTAAAGCACTTGTATATCAAACTAAATTTTAAGAACCATTGGCTCAGTTGTGATCATGTGATGTTTGGCGTCATGTACTACTTGTCTTGCAAGACATCACTTGTTTATCAAGTTAAAATTTAGTAGAAATGTTTGCTCATCTTACAAAACACTTGCAGAACAAGCTACTCACAACGCAAGGTTTTACTATATTTCTTTTCTTTTTTTTTTAATAAGAAATTTATTGTCAAATTGGTTTCCATACAACACCCAGTGCTCATCCCAAAAGGTGCCCTCCTCAATACCCATCACCCACCCTCCCCTCCCTCCCACTCCCCATCAACCCTCAGTTTGTCCTCAGTTTTCAAGAGTCTCTTATGTTTTGGCTCCCTCCCTCTATAACCTTTCTTTTCTTTTCTTTTTTTTCCTTCCCCTCGCCCATGGTCTTCTGTTAAGTTTCTCAGGATCCACATAAGAGTGAACATATATGATATCTGTCTTTCTCTGTATGACTTATTTCACTTAGCATAACACTCTCCAGTTCCATCCACATTGCTACAAAGGGCCATGTTTCATTCTTTCTCATTGCCACGTAGTATTCCACTGTGTATATAAACCACAATTTGTTTATCCATTCATCAGTTGATGGACATTTAGGCTCTTTCCATAATTTGGCTATTGTTGAAAGTGCTGCTATAAACATGGGGGTACAAGTGCCCCTATGCATCAGCACTCCTGTATCTCTTGGGTAAATTCCTAGCAGTGCTATTGCTGGGTCATAGGGTAGATGTATTTTTAATTTTCTGAGGAACCTCCACACTGTTTTCCAGAGTGGCTGCACCAATTTGCATTCCCATCAACAGTGCAAGAGGGTTCCCATTTCTCCACATCCTTGCCATCATCTATAGTCTCCTGATTTGTTCATTTTAGCCACTCTGACTGGCATGAGGTGGTATCTCAATGTGGTTTTGATTTGTATTTCCCTGATGAGGAGTAACGTTGAGCATCTTTTCATGTGCCTGTTGGCCATCTGGATGTCTTCTTCAGAGAAGTGTCTACTCATGTCTTCTTCCCATTTCTTCACCGGATTATTTGTTTCTCAGGTGTGGAGTTTGGTGAGTTCTTTATAGATTTTGGATACTAGCCCTTTGTCTGATATGTCATTTGCAAATATCTTTTCCCATTCCATTGGTTGCCTTTTAGTTTTGTTGATTGTTTCCTTTGCAGTGCAGAAGCTTTTTATCTTCATGAGGTACCAATAGTTCATTTTTGCTTTTAATTCCCTTGCCTTTGGAGATGTATCAAGTAAGAAATTGCTGCGGCTGAGGTCAGAGAGGTTTTTTCCTGATTTCTCCTTTAGGGTATTGATGGTTTCCTGTCTTACATTCAGGTCCTTTATCCATTTTGAGTATATTTTTGCAAATGGTGTAAGAAAGTGGTCTAGTTTCATTTTTCTGCATGTTGCTGTCCAGTTCTCCCAGCACCATTTGTTAAAGAGACTGTCTTTTTTCCATTGGATATTCTTTCCTGCTTTGTCAAAGATTAGTTGGCCATACTTTTGTGGGTCCAGTTCTGGAGTCTCTATTCTATTTCATTGGTCTATGTGTCTGTTTTTGTGCCAATACCATGCTGTCTTAATGATTACAGCTTTGTAGTAGAGGCTAAAGTCTGGGATTGTGATGCCTCCCACTTTGGTTTTCTTCCTCAATATTACTTTGGCTATTCGGGGTCTTTTGTGGTTCCATACAAATTTTAGGATTGCTGGTTCTAGCTTCGAGAAGAATGCTGGTGCAATTTTGATTGGGATTACATTGAATGTGTAGATTGCTTTGGGTAGTATTGACATTTTAACAATATTTATTCTTCCAATCCATGAGCACAGAATGTTTTTCCATTTCTTTGTACCTTCTTCAATTTCCTTCATATTATCCTCAATGGGGAAAAACTGAGAGCTTTCCCCCTGAGATCAGGAACATGACAGGGATGTCCACTCTCACCACTGTTGTTTAACATAGTGTTGGAAGTTCTAGCATCAGCAATCAGACAACAAAAGGAAATCAAAGGCATCAAAATGGGCAAAGATGAAATCAAGCTTTCACTTTTTGTACGTGACATGATATTATACACGGAAAACCTGATAGACTCCACCAAAAATCTGCTAGAACTGATCCATGAATTTAGCAAAGTTTCAGGATACAAAATTAATGTACAGAAATTAGTTGCATTCTTATACACTAATAATGAAGCAACAGATAGACAAATAAAGAAACTGATCCCATTCACAACTGCACCAAGAATCATAATGTACCTAGGAATAAACCTAACCAAAGATGTAAAAGATCTGTATGCTGAAAACTATAGAAAGCTTATATTTCTTTTCTTATCCTTTTACTCTTCTGCTTTAGTATATGTGGGATGTAGGGTCATTTCTTTCATTAATTTTGTACCACTGTCTTTCTATCTATGTACCCCTCCCTCATTCAATTAATGAAAAGAAGCATAAGGTTTTACATATGGCAGATGATAATCTATATTTAGCAAAGGAATATTTAAGGTTATAGTCCAGTTCTATAATTCTGTTATGTGATTGGTTAATGAAAAGTCTGAAGCTCTAATTGAGCTACAGTTGATTTTAGAAGTTCTTGGTGATTCCTGACTCTAATAGCATTAGATGTGTCTGAATCTCTGTAAAAATGTAACTAAACAGTACTCGTACAGTATTATTACCAATATATACCCTATCCCACATGTCACTTTTTTCAAATATCACCCTATAAGTCAATAGTAATCAAAAAGCAAATCAAGTGTTCACTAAGCAGCTAAGCAAGATACTCACTAATGGCCTAGTTCTTTTCTAACAAAGTTATCAGTCCCACTTTTCTTTCAAGTCTTATGGCTTTTATCTACGGAATACATTTTAGCTGCAACGTTAATGAAAAATACATACAGATTTCAGATTACAAATCAAGACACATAATTCATCACAAAGTACTAACCTATCCTATCTTCTTAATGTACAACTTAAGTAAAACAACAACAACACAAAACCCACTGTAGTGTATATTAACTCCAAAGACCTACTGCATCTCTAGAGAAGGACGGTTGTACACAACTTATTAACAGTAGGTTGCCAATTCCCAAATGGTGTGTTACTGATTATAAAACAATTTGACTGTGATCACTCTGCTGCAGTGCTTAAAGCAATGCACATTAACAGAAGATGAATTCTTTTTTTTTTTTTCTAGTATGGTTAAACAGTACAAATGTAAACACTGAAAATTCCCCAGACTGATATAAAGCAAATATCACACCGGGTAAAGACTCTCCATATGGAACTTTGATGTGCAAGGAAAAGTTAAGTGCCACAATGCTACGCTCAAGTTTACTTTCTGTAGAATACATCAGAGGGGAGGGTAAGGCACAGTGTCTAGTGAAAAATTCTCTTATCCTATTTGCTCTGGAAGTACACAACCCCACTGGTTTATACCACATTCAGGAGATCTTTTAAGGTAAGAAAGGGGTAAATTGCTTTCAAATAAAAATGATTCTGTAAAATTTTACCACTGTTTTCTGGAGACTAGGTTATTATATCTGGGTGCCAGTTATGCAACTATGAATCCCAGTCCCAGCACCAGAGAGAAAATTCAGAAGAAGCTTTCTTTTCCCCTATATAGATTACTATAGAGTCCTACTCTCCAGGATCTGTTTCCATCCTTGGTATTGTCAGAGCCCTAGGTACCTAAAATGTCTCAAGGACCACCCACAAGATCAGAGAAAGCTGAGTAGGGAGGATGCTACACTTCTCACTGCTCTTCAAGTAAGACATCTTTAACTTTGTAAGTTTTATATGCTCGTAGTTTCTTCATTTTCCACAAAGCATTCCTCTGTCAAATAAGTCTGAAAGCTGCTGCTCTAAATACAATAGTTGATTGACCCAATATATGCCTTAGTTTCCTTGGAGTCTCTAAATATGTGACCACAGAGAAAATCTCCATTAATTTTTGCCTACATATCTATTGCACCATTTAAGCATCAATATATGTCTGAACCTTCTCTACAAGTTTGCAACACTTTTTTTTGGTGACTTTAGTCTATTTAAGAAATGAGAACTATCTTTGTACATATTAAAAATACTGTGTAAAACTCTTTTAGTATAATATTTTGTGTTTTATTTTTCTATTTTCAGAAAGATTCTGGAACAGCAAATAATCACACAATGGAGAAATAGCTTAAGAGTTGGAAGTCCCTCTGGCTTCAAAAAAAATTTTAATAGGACAGAAAAGATACATTTTAAAAGTCTGAAGCACCCAAGGAGGAGCTGTTCGATTGTGAGATGAGAGACTGTCAAGTTTGAAATAGTTGAGTGATTTTTTTCCCAGTTCATAAGAAGCAGAAATTAGAAATTGAGTTATATGCTATTGAACAATATTTAAGCTATGCTAAAGGGGAAGTTTCTCTGTGGAAAAGCAGAGTCTTATTTCAATCACATCAGCTACTTGCAGCTAAGAGAGTCTGAATTTTGACCACATGATGTTTTAGTTTTATGAAAATTCCTTCTTGTAATAAGGGATGTGTTCTGGTACTTTCTTTGCTCTCTTTCTGGAGTAGCTTCATTGGATTCCTTCTTTCCTCAGTTCACTATCCCTCTCTTATCTGTATCACCTCCCTTAGTGTCCAGAACTATGATCTGAGACCAATGAGAAGTGTTGTCTATTCACAGTGAGTCATGTAAGGAACTGAGCAGAATCCCATGACACAGGCAAGCACCATTTCTGAAAGACAGTTAGGGATGCTGGTAAGATGGTGCTGATAGGCTGCCTTCACTTTTCTGCTGTGAGAAGGATACTATCTTAGCTCCTAGGCCCCAGGGGCGGACAGTCTTGCTAACATGGATCCATGTAGCTTTTGGATGCCAGTTCAGTTTACACTCACATCTGGGGATCTGCCAATTGGAGGGATATATCCAAGTCTTTAACTGACTCCATTTGATAACTATTCTCACTACACTTTTCTGAAGAGGCCCTAACTCACATTAGAAACTTTTGCAGACATTTTCTTTCTCTTTCTTCCAATTTCCATGCTTGGAAGCCCAAGAAATTTTGGAATGCTTTCCAAAGCTCTCTGGGAAATTTGAAGCTGTCCCAGACCTGCTATACAGCATTTGCAATTATACTGTGGTTGCCTCATCTCTGGGCTTCATAACCTATGTGAAGTACAGATTCTCTGTCCTGTCAGACTGAGAGTTGGAGTGTCTATCATTGCTTCCCACACAACACAAGGGAAAAAGTCTACCTTGAGGGGCAGGGGGCAGAAAACACAGCCTTGCACACTAACACTATTGCATCCATACTATCTTTTCTCTTTCCAACCTCCTCCCAAACTCAGAGGTTCTATAATGAGTTTGGACAGGAGGCATGGGGACACAGAATACATGTGATTTTGATCATTCTTCCTGCTTTCTAAAACATTTTATCTCACTCTTACATCTCTCACCTTTGGAATTAGTCAGGATTCTCCAAAGAAACAGAAGAAATGGGTTGTGTGTGCCTGTGTGTGTGTGAGTGTGTGTGTGTATACAAAGACTTATTTTAAGGAATTGGGACACACTATTGTGAAGGCTTGGAGAGTTCACAATCTAATGGTGGAGCCCAGCAGGCTGACAACTCAGGAAAGAGTTACAGTTCAAGACCAAAGGCAGCCTTCCATGGAATCAGGAAGAACTGATGTTGCAGAGGAAGTCTGAAGCAGTCTGCTTGGGAATGGTCAGCCTTTCACTCCATTCAGACCCTCAATTGATTGGATGAGGCTCACTCACAGTATGGAGGACAATCTGTTTTACTTCAAGTCCATTGAGTTCAGTGTAAATCTCATCTAAGAACACCCTCACCAAAAAATCCAGAATAATATTTGACCAAATATCTGGGCACTGTGGGCCAGACAAGTTAACACATACAATAAACCATGATATATTTGGACCTAGAAGGAAAATAATGTCGTTCTTTTTGTTGTTTTTCAATCCTAATAGCCATCCCTAATAGCCAGTGATAGACCTATGTCTTAGAAAGAGATATTTTGGCTGTAGTTGGAGAGGAAGGGGAAAAGAAAAAAGTCTTGTTGATATTCATTGAACAAATATTCATTGATCACCTACCATATACCAAGCACTATTCTAGGCACTAAGTTTCAAGTGATTACTCTGCCGTAGCAGTAACTATAAAAATTTTTTTTCTTCTTAAATGATATTGATCTCAAATCTGGAAGCATGCCAAAGATTTATTATTAATTGCTTGAATCCAAAGTTTTCTATCTCACTTCATAGACTTATGGCACAAATTAATTCAAGCTCTAGATGTTGAGAGACCTTTATACTCCCCACTATCTATTTCACTTCTTCCCAAAACAGGACCTCCAGCTATAGAATGTTATTAGCAAACACATTCTGCCATAAAATATAAGACAGAATTAAAAATATAGAAACAATGTTGATTTACAGTTACTTACCTAAAGTGGTAAATTCTGGATTGTTATCTGGGTCCTTCCATTTTCTTTGCTGTAGTGAACACTGGTAATGCATCATATTGTGTCCCTAGGAAACACCATGCCCAGTCATTAGACTCAACTGCTTGCATAGTAAATTGTTCTGAAATACCTAAAAGGTATTTTAGAAGTAAACTTTGTAAGTAATTTCTTGAAATTTCTCCCAAATCTTTATTTGGGAGAAAATGGACTCCACCTAGGTCAGATTTTGCCAATAAGTCTCTCACTGACACTGCTCATTTTGGAAAAGTTCTACCTTTTTCTCCTATCAACAAGGAGACATTGTCTTTTCAGGGATATTAGAACAAAGAGATTGTTTTCCCTTCCTGGGAAGCCACTCAGACAGGATTAAGTAGCACAATCCTATGGCCATAACAGAGACAGATGTGTGGATTACAGACAATGAATGAACTGGTTTAATGCTTGGAGAGACCATGCCTATCACCAGTGAAAGAGAGAATGCTTGACTGTTCTTAGAGGAAAACTAAAGAAACCTGAACATTACACACATCAAGAAAGTCTTAGGCCACTTTCTACTATACAGGAATGCTGAGCAATGTTGGGGAATTACTCAAAATATCTCACTGGCAAGGCTAAATCCATGCACACAACTCTAATAACTTGTATGAGCGGTTGTTATAGAATAGCAATTTTCAAACATTTCCATTAATGACCTATAAAGCCTCCTTACTTAAAATCCTTCTAAATGTAAACCTTCTACTAAACAGATTGTGTCTTTTAGAAATAGGACAATTTTGAAATTCATTTTTGACTTATATTCTTGAATAGGTGCTTGGGAATTATTTGTTAAACTGATAAAATCTCAAATTTTTCTGCCGTCCTGTTGACTGTCTTTTATTGGAATTTCAACTCTCTTTCTCTCTTTTTAAATTCTTCCTATTTAAATTTTTTTTAAATGTTTATTTATTTATTTTTAGAGACCACAAGTGGGGACGGGGCAGAGAGAATCCCAAACAGACTCCAGTGAGATCATGACCTCTCCATGAGATCTCCATGAGATCATGACCTGAACCAAAATCAAACGTCAAATGCTTAAACGACTGAGCTACCCAGGCGCCCCTTCCTGTTATTTTAAAGGAGAGATAAAATTATGAAAAGTTTCATAGATTAAGTGACATTTAAACTATACTTTGAAAGATACTAAACACATTGTCTAGCATATAGTAGGAGCTTAATAATTGTAAATGAATGAATGAGATTTTGGTAGGCAGAGAGATAGGCATGAAAACTTCTGGGCTGAAGAAATAGTATAAGGAAAAGCCCAGATTAGGAAATGACAAGGTAAAACTGAGACACAGGGACTAGTTGAGATTGTATTTATGATATATTAAAAGAGTAAAATATATAAATCTGTAAGTGGATGTTTGTTGGGCCAGTATAATAAGGATTTTTTATGTAATTTGACAGTTATCATAAGAATATAAAAGTGGAAAAACTGAAAAATGGAAAATATTTCTAAATCTTTAAATTATTTCCAAATTTGCTCATGTTTAATTTTGTAAATTGCAATGTATATCTGAAAATACTATGGAGTAAAATCTCTCTGAACTCAAGTGTCATAACTTATCCATGCTCCCCAGCCAATAGTTTTTACTGTGCTCTTGAAATGTTTGTTCACTTGTTAAAATCCATGTCACAAATCTTCAGTGCAGCAGCTAATATTTTACAATCGATCAAATAGTCTCAGATATATATTCCAAATATGTGACTTAATGAAAACAACATAAAGATTTATGCTCCATTTAATGTACTTAGCTAAACTCATGGGATTTCAAAAGAAGATAAAAAACAAAAGGCAACATGGGTTAATGCTCAGTTATCTTTTGGTTAACTTATATAGCTTAGCAATCGAAGAACATGAAAGAGGAACCTTTGATAAAACTCAGTGGCTTTTTAAAATCCATAAAAGGCAGCTGCTTTTCTAGGAAAACCATATTAACATCGGAATGTACAACGTTTAAACAAAAGCTCTTGCGAAGCTTCATTTGTAATTGACAGCCAAGATACAATTTTTTAAAGACACTCAACGATGCTGGCAAAATGAATCTAAAGTAGGAAGACTTTTTTTTTTTTTTACTTATTATAGTTTATTACTTTACTTATTTTTCTTTACATATTACTTACTATATAAATGAAATTTCAGGGCCTTTCCTCCACATTTTTCTCGGGACTTTAGTAGTTGAGAAACAGTAGGCATGCATTTCTGGGACTCATTGATGATAGGTGCAAACTTGATAGGACAGAATATTTGATGAATGTCTGGGAGTGTCCATGTTGTCTTGGGGCTCCTTCTGAAGATAATGTAAGTCAAATATCAGAGCTTCGATAATTCTCTCAAATATGCCATCATATTGCTCAATCCAAAATCTTCCTTTAACAGTATGATCTTGAAATATGACAATGCCAGCAACTCTGGAGCTCCTTGAAACTCTCTGCAAAGCTAATATGAAACGGAGAACTGGACCACAGGAGGGTGAAGTGGCAGAATCAGAGCTCTGACCGGGTGTGGCAGCTGAAGACTCAGGAGAAAACACAAAGGGTGGTTTGATATTGAAAGGGCACTGCCACAGTTTCATTGCATTCAAAGGGCCAGGGCAGGATAATGATGGCTGATGATAGGACTTGGTTATCGACCATCATGGCACTGGGGACACTTATTCACTAGGTACAGGCTCATCCATACCCCAGATTACAAGACCAATCCTATTTTTATCCAGGGGAATCAGAAGAAGTAGGGGACCATAACTGACCACTAAATTAGAATTGCTAATTAGTCTTTGTGCAGCAGTCATCTGATGTGACCTGATACATTGCCTAACGACCTTTGTCTACTGTACTCCCTAGGACTCTTAAAGCTGACTTTCTCTAGAAGTTCTCTAGAAGGTCCTTCCCATGAAATTAGATCTCAATATAAGGTCTCTGTTAGAGATGCCTGTTGTGGAAAGGGTAACCGTTCTAACGAACCTCTAACAATGACTGCTTAGGAACTTCCTCTAATGCTGAATTCCACCTGTCTCACTTGCAGCCCCTTACTAGGCACCTAGGCACTGCTTGTATCAGCTTTAACTATTGCTGGTTGCCAAGAGACCCTGGATTTTCTGATTATCTTCCCAAGTTCCTCACCTGGCCTTGTTGGCTTTGTCCTTTCCATAGGCTCTAATGTTCATTGTCTGGGCCATTCTAAGGCATATTAACCTGAACTCTGTCCAGATGAGTGATATGCCCTCTGGCAAATATACAAATGATTAAGGCAGGAACTGGTGAGATTATCCCATATAAATACCAGAGAGAAATGTGTTATAGGGACTCCTGTGTAGATGGGACTAATCAGTGTTTGATGAGTATGATTTCCTAATCACACAATCAACAAAGTACTATCTATAAAAAACATTTTAACATTATTTTTTGAGAGCTTGAACCCTCCTTCTGATACAGAAAACATAATCCAGTCACTTCCAAATAGGCTCATCAAATTCAGTGTCTTTTCAGTCATTTTGGATTTAAAATTGTCCACATTCAGTGTCCCCCAAGCTCTCCATTTTCCTTGGAATCGATGCAATGTTTTGGGGACTTATGTGAACAAAGACCATGAGAGTATTCTTGGTCTACTTCTCAAGCCTTGATCTACCTTAGCCCTATGCAGACCTCATTCTCAGGTCAGATTCTTAGGTCCAACCTCTTCCACACAAGCACATTCTGAAGCAATCCACATCTTGTCTTCCTCTGCTCTGAGTGTCCCTTGCTCGGCACTGAGATCTTCTGCACATCCACTGCTGTACTCACATTTGCTCAAGCATGATTTCTCTCTCTCTCTCTCTCAGCTAATTTCTGAACGCTGTCCCATAAGCACAGGGAATGCCAATGCTCTCCCACATCCTCCTGAGGCCACTCTCTGTTGTTCCTATGTCACATCCCAAAACATGTCTGTGGAACGACCCCCCAGAGCTTTAGATGGGAGCAGTGAGACCTCTCTTCTCCCTCCTCACTGAATTTTGCAAATCCATCTGGGATCACAGAAATAGGCAAAATATAAATTCTTGCTCTTTTTACTCTCCTTTCTCCTTTTATTCCCTAGCTAATGGAGTCTTTAACTGATCTGGAGTATTTGGGAGAGGGGGTGAAGGACAAAAAAAATTTTTTGTGGACAATTTTGACCACATGTTTTCAAATTTTTCTGGTCTCACATTTGAATGAATAAAGAATTCAGCATCTTTATTCTCTGGTTCTTCTACTGAAAATCTCCAGTGCAATTAGTGTCTTCTGATCCAGCCACCTGAACTATGGATGCTTATAATCAAAAGAGATTTTTAAAATTCACATATTTTATCACAAATTCTTTGGGAACTAAAAAGCACCACTTTCTACATGTAAAGCATAGTCCTAGGTTCACAATTATCCTGTTGAAGTGATTGTGGTATTCTACCTGGGAAAAATGAGATATTTAATCTGGGTCTTTAAGGAGACAATGACATTAGTAGATGTTTAAGGACAATTTTTAAAAATAACTTAGAACCACTGAAGCACATTCCTCAAGTCTTATTCTTTGATGTGCAGCATTGTGAACAAGTGTTACTCTTATGCCTGACCATTTTTATCATTCATTCTAACATCTCCCTCAGCTTCTCTGATCTTTTCCTCATGAGTCTGCTTCATTGCTTCTTTTCCTACTCCTTTTTCTAACTGTGTATCTCTCCTCAGATGCATTCTTTGGACATTTGCTTTTCTTCCCCAAGCGATTTTCTAGAATTTTCAGGTTTTACCAGCCCATATGAATCACTGTTATTTCTGGTACTATTTCCTTCCCAAGTCTCCAGCTTCCTCATAAATTGCCATTCAACATATTTACTTAGGTGATTGGGTATTTACTGAGTACCACCTCTGTACTAGGGTCTTGAGGTTTAAAGATGAAAATCATCCCAAACTCTCTTTTCCCTGACACTCTTATTCCAATGTATAACCTCATCATTCTCTAAGTCTAAAAACCATGGTGGTCATTACAGACACTTTCCTCTCCTTTTTACTCCATACATTGTGATGTTATCGATATTTCAGTATCTGATCTTGCCCTTAAAATTCCCATGACTGCAACCCTAGGACAAGCCAATAATTAAATAATTATCTAACTGGTCTCCCAATTAGGCTCTCGTATCTGATTGCATAAGTATGTCCCGCATGACATTGTGAGATTATTCTTCCTGAGTTACCATGATAGACTTGTAGCTTGTACTTTAATTTCCAATTTACTGCACAGCAAATAACTGTCATATTCATATCTACCCATCATATTTTGAATAGATTTATTATATTTAAAGAAGTTCCACATGATAAGTTCTTCTTCCCTAACATAAGAGTCAGACCTAAAAGTTCCAGCCTTCCTTGAAGCTACAAAGCAGACGTGTGACCTGGGCTTCACCAATCTGGTACATTCACCTAATGGTTTGATTTGGAAATGAAGACACTCTCTGTGAAGTTTTTACTTTTTGCCGGTGCTAGTAGGGATTGAGGCATGCCAATTTTGGTGGTGGCAGCAGTACTGATGTCGGCTTTCCAGTGATTGCAAAGTGAAGTTCTTGTGCAGAAGTGACATGAAGGGTAGGCAAATGCAATGGTTTTTAGATTCAGTAATGCCATGGAAAGGGGCAGGAATTTCCTCATCAGGACAGCCAGCTCTGTGACATTGTGCTATTCTCAGAAGTTTAGCTTCAAGTCTAAGCCTAGTCTTCACAATAACCCTGATGGCAAAATAAAACAAAACAAAACACTTTCTGGGCATAATCCGCCAGAATCAGCCTCTGTTGTTGGAAAGGTTGATGACTCTATTGTTTGCATAGTAAGACTCCCAAGGCTCTCCTCTACCCAACCCATTTTCTAGCTCTCATCCTCTCTCCTTCCCTCTCTCCTTTCTATTCTTTCCTTCTTTCTTTCCTTCCTTTTTCCTTCCTTCCTTCCTTCCTTCCTTCCTTCCTTCCTTCCTTCCTTCCCTTCCCTTCCCTTCCCTTCCCTTCCCTTCCCTTCCCTTCCCTTCCC
>NW_024412417.1:15848227-15915795 GCF_014898765.1 Herpailurus yagouaroundi | reverse complement strand
CCTTCCCTTCCCTTCCCTTCCCTTCCCTTCCCTTCCCTTCCCTTCCCAACTATTTGTTCAGTACCTACCATATGCTAACCTCTATTCTTGGTACTGAGAACATAAGTTTAGCAAAGAAGAACGTATCCTTACCTTCATGGAAATTATATTCTTACTCTTCTATCAGCTTTCAATTAAAACCAAACTTATGGGGCGCCTGGGTGGCGCAGTCGGTTAAGCGTCCGACTTCAGCCAGGTCACGATCTCGCGGTCGGTGAGTTCGAGCCCCGCGTCAGGCTCTGGGCTGATGGCTCAGAGCCTGGAGCCTGTTTCCGATTCTGTGTCTCCCTCTCTCTCTGCCCCTCCCCCGTTCATGCTCTGACTCTCTCTGTCCCAAAAATAAATAAACGTTGAAAAAAAATTTTAAAAAAAAAAATAAATAAAACCAAACTTATTTACCCTTCACATCCCGTATACACCATATTAAAGCTCTACCCTTGGATTAGATGATACTCAACCTAGAATAATGTCCCTATCCCTCTTACCTATGTTTATTTTACTTTCTTGCGTCCCATTAAGTCTATTTTTCTATAAATACCTTCCCCAAGAGTTTGTTTGAATTATTTCCCTGCTGTCTAACCTTTTAGTTAACTTGAATCTAACTCAGTATTTGGATTATATATTATTGCTTATTGGTTAGTGTATAGAGCCATCCACCTACTAAATTCTAGGTTACCTGAAGGCAGACTACCTACTGTACCTTTTTGAGTCCCAGCATTTGACCCAAGGTCCTGTACATACTATGTGTATTGCACAGAATCACCAGGAACTCTCTACTTGCTATTGCTGTCATCCATTCTGACATGATGCTAGCAAATGAAGCCTATTAAAACCCTAAAGTTCTCAATTCACTATCAGATAAATTTCAGGTTCCTCAGCTGGACACTCAAAGATCTCCATAATCCAGTCCCAAGTTCACTTTCTCCTGAGAATGCTCACCAATCTGATTGTCTTAAGAATATTTGAAATTTTTCTTTCCAACCATAGCCAGTCATTTCAAGACTTTTTTTAAAAAAAAGCAAGTAACTCTCAATATAGACATTTGGTCAATTTCATTGCTTTGTGTCTGTGACCACCTAGATATACTTGGTTTCATGGTTTTTCTGTATATCTATTTTATATCATAAAGGTCCTTAAAATAGAAACACTACTCATCTTTCTGATTTATATATTATGAATGAGTGGAAAGGAATGGAACTTTATGAGAAGAGAAAATGAAATTGCAACTTTGATTATTTGGGTAGCTATTTTTGCATAAGAATGACTTTGAAATAAGGTTAGAGTATCTCATTCACTATTTGCCAGTATTTAGTTTATGTAGACCCACATAACACATTACCATAAATTTAGTGGCTTAACATAATACACATTTATTATTTCACAGTTTCTGTGGGTCGGGAGTCTGGCAGGGTTTAGCTGATTACTTTGCCCAGGATCTCACTGGAATAAAGGTGTTGACCAGGCATTCTTATCTAAAGAGTTGACTGGAGAAACTCAATTCAAGTTGTTTGCAAAATTCATTTCCTTGTGGCTGTGTGACTGTGGGCCTCATCATCTTCCTGGCTGTCTTCTAGAGGCTGCTTTGAGGTCCTGTGAGTTGCCTGCAGTTCCCGGCCACATGGTCCTCTCAAAGAGTATCTTACAACATGGCTGCTTACTTCTTTAATGCTATGTGGGCAATCTCACTCCAGTCCAGTAAAATAGAGTCTTCTATAATGTAACTCAGTCAAGGTAGTAATATTTCATCTCTTTTGTCACAAGTTCCACCTGTCCTCAAAAAAAGGGAATTATATGTGGGCATAAGTAGACCTTTGCCCAAATTTTTTTAAACTGTGAAAATACTTTGAAAATTACAATGCCATAGTAAACAAAGCAACTTTCATATTGTGATTTCAAAGATAAAATTACTGCATTGTTTAGAAAGGAATATATACTATTAATTCAACTGGTTTACTGTGGCTCAGAATAATGAATGCCCTCTCATATTAAATTGATCTAATTCCTTCTCTAGGCTGACAATATTTTTACTGCCAATTTGCAATTAAATTGTTTCTCTCAGGCCTTCTTGACCTCTGAGTGCTCAGTTCTGAGGAGTCGTCTGGAAGCCTTCATCTAAGTAATGGTGTCTACCCAAATCAGAGTAAGTTCTTTGCAGTATGCCAGTAAACACAGGCAAAATATACTAGACTTCTCAATATACTGACCCAGCCAGAATTACTAGTTCAAAAATATAAAGTTTGTCACCCTATTCTTGGATCATTTCCCTACAAAGAGGAAAATTAACCTTAAGAAGACTATGTTTCATACCATCAAACACTGGAATCAAATAGAGCTCAATAAATCCTGTTGGCATAGCTAGAAGAGTAGCTGAGAGTGAAACACCATTATTGCCAGTGATGTTACCTAAATTCTGCCATTCAATGAAATCCTGGGCAAAGAGGAAAATGAAGGGTAAATTTAAATCCCCAATGTGCATCCCCCTGGACCATGCCCTTTACTATGGGGAAGAAAAGATATTGGGATAAGTTTTCTTTTGTAAATATTTCCTATGTAATTAAATATCTTCCTTTAAAAACTATTTATAGTGTCAGGATGCTCAAAGCATCCTGTTTTATAGAAAGTACTATATTCTAGGTGCACCTGGAGGGCTCAGTCGGTTGAGCATCTGATTCTTGATTTTGGCTCAGGTCATGATCCCAAAGTCATGGACGGAGCCCCAAGTCAGGCTCTGTGCTGAACGTGGAGCCTGCTTGGGATTTCAGTTTCTCTCTCTCTCTCTCTCAAATAAAAAAAAAGTACTATATTATAATTATACAATCTTAGGTTGACTACTAGGATATAACTATTATATAACTACAAGTTATATCTTTACCTATCCAGTTACCCAGAGAATTAATTACAGATGGCATATATTGTCTTGACCATATAGTTTGCTCTGTAACATGTAGAACAAATTAATATTATAACTAGTATTTCTCTATCATGTTTTAAGAGTATTGACCATTTTTGTTATAACAGGGATCTACATAGATGTTGAACAATTTGCTTCTTCCTGAAAGGAAATAAAACATTTCCATGAAAACTTAGATCAAAGACCTCAGTTGAGTAATATGTCTTTGCACCTTAATTTTCCTCTACAGACAATGGAAATTAAATGCACCAAGTTTAATGCTATAGTTATAAAAATCTCATCCAATATTTCTGGATAATTATACAGTTCAAGCCATCTCTGACATTTTCTTCTGTTTTTCTTTGGGGTAACACTTTTTTACCATTTATTAATTTACTGATGATGATGGTGACGGTGATGATGATGACGGTGATACCTAATCCTTATTGAGCACCTACAATTTGCCAAGCAATTAAGCCAAGTACTTAACATCCATTATCTCATTAGGCTTCATAATATCCTATAATGATCCCCATTTAAAGATGAAAAAACTAAGATTTAGAAGTGAAGAGCACACCCAAACATCAAACAAGTGGTAGATTCAAGAATCAGACCTAGTTCATTCTATCATCAAATTAATTTGGCCTCTATACCCTATTGCACCCCCATGTCTTTTTAGTAGTTGAATTTTATGAATCAACACTACATTGCTCATATAAAAATACACAAATCTCCAGTATGTATAAACAGGAAACATTTTGACACTCTGTGCATAGTTACTATGATATCCTTTATTACTACATTTGATAAAATTGCCACAAATATGGCACTATATTTGACAATGTGCCAGATTAAAGTAATTTTAGCTTCAAAATATCTGTTAGATATGATCTTGTTTTTATAGCTTAGCAGAATGTGCATATATCCCGTTTGATATGATACCTTGCTTAAAGGTGTTAATATATGTTATGATCATTTTGTAGAAGTCTCGTAGAACACTTAGTGGCTAGATATAATTATATGCATGTTACCAGTAGAGAAAATATATACAAAGAGACACATATTTTGCAATATAAACTAAAAATGATTGTCACAATATCAAAATATTTTAAATATATTTTTGATTATATCTTCATAAATGCGTAAATGAAACAGAGTAACAAGATGATATTGAAAGCCGTAGTTCTAGGGATGCCATAACAAAATATCACAAACTAAGTGGCTTAAGCCAGAGAAGTTTATTTTCTCAAAATTCTGGAAGGTAGAAGTCCAAGATCAAAGTGTTGGAAGGTTTGGTTTCTTTAAGATCTTTCTCCTTACACTGCAGATGCCCACTTTTCCCTGCGTCATCATAATCTTCCTTCTGTGTGTGTCTGTGTCCTAATCTCTTCTTAAACAACACCAGTTATGTTCGATTAGGGACCACCCACACAACCTCATTTTAACTTACCTACCTCTTTAAAGTCCCTTCTCTAAATAAAGTCACATTTGGAGATAGTAGGGGGTTAGAACTTCAACATGTATATTTTTGGGAGGGACACAATTCAGCCTATAACAGAGGAATATCCTGATATCTTCCTAGAAAACAATAAAAGCACTCCACTTGGGTTAGTGCCAAATAACCCTTCCTTTTTGGGGGAGGAAGGGGGAGATTTCCTAAACACAATTGTCAGTAAGTTATTTCAGAAAACAAAGAAGTGAAAAATCTTACAAAGAAGTCATAATTTCTGCCCCTCAAAAGAAAACAAACCGGGAAGTGCCTAAAATTTACAAAATGCAAAAATTTCCTCCTATATTTCAGTTACATACTCTACAATCCATCTCATGCTATATAGTAAACAATTTTGACAAACTGCAAGATCAGTTTTGGTAAAGGAAATAGTATTTTTTTTCCTATCAACTTTTATTACAAAAGTAGAGATGTGTCACATGGGCACCAGGAACTCCATTACCTTTATCTGAAAGAGCTCAGGTCCAATCATCACATATCTGTTGCTTTTGGATCAGTTCCATCTACCAACCCTTCAAATAAGCAAGTGAGAAGTAGCAGTGACCCGTGTGGCCCCTACATTGCATAGGGATTACAGATTTGTTTAGTTTTGCAATTAACACATTGTACAGTAGCCCTTCCTGAAATTTGTGATTGGGGCTACACAGACCTAATTATTTGCTAATTCATCCTCACTTCTCACTTTGACTGGAATTTGGCAAAAGACTGTAGTAGCAATTTAACTTTAACATTGGGGTTTTTGATAGCATTAGGTAGTGGTAAAGAAGAAAGTAAGATGAGTATTTTAAAAGGTCATAAAGCAGAAGTTATTGTTAATAATTTTTATTAAATCATGGACCACTCTGAAGAATTTATGAGAGCTACAGAAACTCCTTTGCCCACAATCACACAAAATTTTACACCATATTTTAAAGAGTTTGAAGATTGTTTTTCTTATAAACCAGTAGACCTCAGTTTAAAATTTTTTTTCATCAAGAAAAAAAAGGGGGCACCTGGATGGCTCAGTTTGTTAAGCGTCTGACTTTGGCTCAGATCATGATCTCACACTCCGTAAGTCCCATGTCGGGCTCTGTGCTGAAAGCTCAGAGCCTGGAGCCTGCTTCAGATTCTGTGTCTCCCTCTCTCTGTCCCTCCACAGCTCTCACTCTCTGTGTGTGTGTGTGTGTGTGTGTGTGTGTGTGTGTGTGTGTGTATCTCTCTCAAAAATAAATAAACATTAAAAAAAATTTTTTTAAGAAAAAAAAAGTCTTGGAGACACTAGTCTCAGCTCAGGGACATAGAGTTAAAAAGAATCCAGCTTCCGATTAGATTAACACTAACCTCCACACTAATGACCTAGAAGATGGTAAAAAGTATTTATCTCGAAGCAGAATTATTTATCTTCAGTCTCACTACTACATAAAATGTCTGGCTTTCAACAAAAAATGACAATACCAGAGGTTAAAAACAATTCCCAAGGAACAAAGCAATCATCCAAACAAGACTCAAATATGACACAGATGTTACAACTATCTGAAAGGGTCCTTCCAAATAACTCGAATTAATATGTTAAAGGATCTAATGGCAAAGGTGAACAACATGCAACATCAGATGGGTAACTTTAGTAGAGCAATTAAAAGTATCAAAATTAAACATAAATTTTAGGCATGTATAATACAGCAACAGAGTTGAGGAATGCCTTCAATGAGCTGGTATGCATGTAGACTCAACAAAGCCAACTAAGAGATAATTAAAGTTTGTTAGATCTATAGAAATTACTCAAACTGAAGCAGAAAGAAAAAAAAAAACAGTGGGGGAAAAACATGAGGAAATATCCAAGAGTTATTTTCTATTTGGTCTAACTGTTCTTAGTTCCAGTTTAAAATATTTTTAATTGTCTTAAAGATCTAATCCATGCATTTTTTAGAAGTATATGTTTTATTTTTCAAATATTTGGATATTTTCAAGTAACCTTCTGTTTTTGGTTTCTGGTTTAATTCCAATAGGTCCAAGGACATACTTCGTATGATTTCTATTCTCTTAAGTTTTATAAGGTTTGCTTACAGCCCAGAATATGGTCTATATTGCTGACTTTCATATGTATTTCAGAAAAATGTGTATTATGGTGCTGTTGGATGGAGTGTTCTATAAATGAGTGTCAGGTCAAACTGAAGGTCCTGTTGAAATCATCTACATCCTTCCTTATTCTCTGCCTACTTATTTTTTTCAATTATTTTTTTTTTTAATTTTCTTTTTTTTTTTGAACATTTATTTATTTTTGGGACAGAGAGAGACAGAGCATGAATGGGGGAGGGGCAGAGAGAGAGGGAGACACAGAATCGGAAACAGGCTCCAGGCTCTGAGCCATCAGCCCAGAGCCTGACGCGGGGCTCGAACTCACGGACTGCGAGATCGTGACCTGGCTGAAGGCGGACGCTTAACCGACTGCGCCACCCAGGCGCCCCGTATTTTTTTCAATTATTGAGAAGGATGCTATTGTCTCCAAGCCACAGAGTGAGCCAAAATATTTGAAAAACACATATCTGACAAATCAAGGCCTTTGTCTAGAATATACAAAGAATTTTCAAAATTCAACAAAACAAAACCCCAATTTTTTTAATGAGTAAAACACATGAACACACACTTCACCAAAGAGATACAAACAACAAATGAGCCTATTAAAACATATTTAATCTCATTAGTGATTAGATTAATGCAAAATAAAATCACAATGAGTTATCACTACTCATTAGAATAGTGTAGATAATATTAGAATGCACAGTACTACACAGCCAACAATCTTAGTATTTACCCAAGCAGATTCAGTATACATATTCACACACAAAAACCTGAATGTGAATACTTATAGCAGCCCTATTCATAATGTCCAGAAACTGGAAACAACCTAAATGTTATTTAACAGGAGAATGGATAAACAAACTGTAGTGTATCCATATAATGGAATACTACTCAAAAATAAATATTGATCCATGTAATAACAGAGATGAAACTGAAACATATTTTTCAAACTGAAAAAAAACCCCCAAAACCAAAAGTCTATATATTATTCAATTCCACTCATATAACATGCTTGAAAAGATAATCTAAAAGGATAGGAATCGGATCAGGGGTTGAGAATGGAGAAAGTATTTCTACAAAGGAGCAGCATAAAAGAATTTTGGGTGCCATAGAACCATCCCACATGGTGGTAAATACGCAACTTTATATATTTGTCAAAACCATAGAAATAAACATCTTAAAGAATTTACAATAGGAAAATTTTTACAATATCAACCACATTGTCAAGGGACCCAAAGATGGAATACAGACCATGACAATCCTACTATGTAAAATGTTAACATTAGAGGAAGCTGAATGAAGACTATTTGGTAATTCTGTGTCCTATCTTGCAGCTTTAAAATTATATAAAAATTAAAAGTTTAAAAAAAAACCCAGTTGCATCACTATTGCTTAATATAACACCACCTTAACACCCAAAAAAAGAAAGATATAATCCAATAGCAAAGCAAAGTTCCTAAAATTTACTAAATGCAATGTTTAAAACACAAAAAGGTTTGGGCAGTCAATTAGAGCTCCAGAAGTATCATTTTCCATTTCCTTTCCTGACACATTTTAAATAGACAATTAAGAGGGATCTGTCTAGGAGGTGCTCAGGAAAGATTTCTGAATGAATAAATGAGTCAACAAATACAGTAAAACCTTGGATTGTGAATAATTTGATCTTCTAGTGTTCCACAAGACTAGCAAACATTTCTAATAAATTTTGACTTGATAAACAAGCAATGTCTTGCAATGCTAGTATGTGACACCGAACATCACATGATCACAACTGAGCCAATGGTTCTTGAAATTCGCTTTAATATATGAGTGCTTTGGATTACAAGTATGTTTCTGGAAAGAATTATGCTCACAAACCAAGATTTTACTGTACTCAAATTCAACTCTTCATCTTCCCTTAATCCCATGGACTTCTAATTTCACAATTTCGGTTAATAACTTTATTTTCTCAGCACTCCAAGCTCAAAACCTTGGCATCTTTTCAACCTAGGTTTTTATCCCAACACTTCTCCCCACCCTCCATATATCAAGCAAGTCATTAACTATGCCATTTCTATCCCTGCTTTTCATTTGCTACTCTTTATCACAATAGTTAAGGCTCTCATAAATTTCCATGCTTGTGGTTTCAATATGACTTCAAATCTCCCCCTTTTGTAAAATGGCTGTCAGATAAATCTTCCTTCCTTACTCTGATAATGGCATAATAATGCTCCCAAACTTTCAGTAATTCACCATTTCTTACTAAATAAACTACCACTGCTTTAGGGCATTTAGTGGCTTCCAGTATTTACCAACACAGGCAAACTGAACTGTTCATTGTTTCCAGGACAAACTATCAATTTTCACGGTTTTCATGCCATTGTTATTACTATTCCTCCCACTGGAAAGTGCTGTTCCTGTCTATTCATAAAGATCCAACCATCTTAGTTCCTATTTAGTATTCTTCATAAAGTTTTACCTGATTCCCTGAAAAGTAGATGCAACCCCATCCCCTCCAAAACCCAATACAATTTTGAATTAACATCTCTCATGGATTTCATTAAATTTTTGCCTTATATTATGATTATTTAGCCATCTTATTTATTGCCTCCATTTATATTGTAAGTAAAATGAAAACAGGGGCTATGATTTATCTTTATTTTTAATATTTCTTACTGGACCAAGAAAAGTGTCTGACATGTGGCCATTAAACAATAAATAGTAACAATTAATTAATGGAATGTCAATAGATGAAAAAGTTAGTGTTGACTAAGTTGTAATGGAAGGGAAAGTAAAGTTGGACTAGAGTTTTATTATTAAAAAAATAAGTTATTGGGGCACCTGGGTGTCTCAGTCGGTAAGCATCTGACTTCAGCTCAGGTCATGATCTCATGGTTCATAGGTTTGAGCCCTGTATCTCGTTCTTTTCTGTCAGCATGGAGCCTGCTTCAGATTCTCTGTCCCCCTTTCCCTGCCCCTCCCTCACTCTTTCTCTCTCAAAAACAAACATATTTTAAAAATAAATTATTCCTGGGGCGCCTGGGTGGCGCAGTCGGTTAAGCGTCCGACTTCAGCCAGGTCACGATCTCGCGGTCCATGAGTTCGAGCCCCGCGTCAGGCTCTGGGCTGATGGCTCAGAGCCTGGAGCCTGTTTCCGATTCTGTGTCTTCCTCTCTCTCTGCCCCTCCCCCGTTCATGCTCTGTCTCTCTCTGTCCCAAAAATAAATAAACGTTGAAAAAAAAAAATATTCCTTTTCTTCTATAAAGAGAACTTTTGGATAAAATTGACTTCATAGCAAAGAACACCAATGCTTATTCATGATGTCTGCTGGCCACTGGACCCACTATTTTAGTCATAGGCACACTGGTGGCTATATAGATTTTTTAAGAATCTTCTATGACAGCAAAAGGAGACAGCTAGTCTCCTTCAGTCCTTCCAGCTGACTTTGAGCTCTGGCAATGGCTATCTTGATTTTAAGAATATAAGATATTCCATCAGTTTCCATGTACTGAAAAAAAAGTATTATTAAGACACTTCCTTTATCTCTTTTACATAAAAGAAACTAGACTGTACAGGAAGAACACTAGAGAATTTACCTCAGATAATAGCAGTGTCAGTAAAAAGCACCTGCTGACCCATACAAAATTAAGACATCACATGACACATACATTAAAGATACACATCAAATTAAATTTTAATACTCCAAATGACACTCTTCTTTATTAAGCATGACTGAAAGCAAGAGGCTATGAGTGACAGGTATTTTCCTACTCAGTCATTAGGTAAAGGATATTTTATGACTGCAACATTTTTTTAAAGATACATCAAGAGTTCCAAACAAAGCATGTTTTTTTTTTCTTTTAAAAGACCAAGTCTCTCTTAATGCTATTTTCCTGCTTTGAATATTTTGCATATTTACACAAAATTATTGGAAAAATTTTCACTTAGCTGGACAGATATTGCCTAAAATCATTCATGAACACAAGACAGATAAAGTACCCTCGGTTACTTCTCCTACTTCATTAGTGGGACACATCAATGGCGTGAGACACACTAGCCTTATTTGTGTGGTGGCTGGTGTTAGAGAAGAACTTAATGCTGAAATAGCAATAATCTACCTCTACGTTACTCAATTTGGCCTTTAAAATGCTGGATTTAACATTTCCATACTCACCTCCTACTACTTGCATTTCCCTTTAGATGAATGGCAATGGTGGAATTTTTAAGAATTCAACTATATATGGCATTATATTGGATATAGATCCTACGGAGGGCTGAACTGTTTAAAAGTCCTTGTCTAGTAACATTTAGGTAAACTTTTTATATAGTCCTGGGCACATGGGCAAAAACTTACTTCCTTGGCTGGATTATAATATTTTCTGTATGGATCTAGCTCCTTAAATCGTCATCCTTATTGGAGCTTTCCCCAAACTCACCTGTATACTTATATCATCCTCAAGGGTTGCAATAGTTGTCACTAATAAATCCAGAATACACTTGTCCACACAAATTTTGAATTAATTCATGTTAAATGTGTAATAATCTTTAAAGCTCCTATTCGAAATACTGCTGAGCCCTCACTTTAAGAAAAACTGCTCTGAAAAAAAGGAAGAGAGTTTTTAAAGGAAGTCTCTAGTGAATCCTTTTGCAAAGTAAGTAATCACATTCTAACTTATCTGTTTTGCAACTTGAGAAACAAGATTCTCGTGCCTGTATCTCCAGTAGAGGAGATGAGAATGAGGCCAAAGAGCATCTCTTGGTTGGCCCAGGAGGAAAGGGTAAGATGAGAGGAGACGGCAGCCGCCCGGGTTCTCTCCCTAGAAAGTTAAATGCCAGCAAGGTTAGGCCTTGCCAATATAAATACAATCACAATGATGGTATAAAAAGACATGTATTTTCACCTCTATTGACTTTTCACGTTCATGGGATAATTATTGTAACATTTTCTTAAAGGGCAAAAAGCTTTTGATGATGAATACATCTCATTACATGGAATTTTACGTGTAATCCTTACATGAATCTCATTGTAATTCAATGGATGAATTACGTGTTAATGCTAGCATAACAAGCCTTTAACCTATTTGACTTAATTACAGGCATATCATCAGATTTACTGGGAAAAGGTTTCTTCCCATGCTCTAAAAAGTCTTTTCACTTTTTTAACCCTTTGATTAAACCTTGGAAGGCAGTATCAGCTTCCATTACTCACAATATGTCTCTTATGCCCACGTCCTATAGACTTCACCTACAGAAACAGAGAGGATAAAATAGAGAGAACAATATTTTGTTTAACTTTGTGAATGTCTATCTCGATGTTGAGGGCTCCCAGTACACCTGGCCCCTTATGAGCAGAGTCTTTTTTTCAAATCAAGAGATGAGGTGAAATAGAATGAACTTGGGCTGGGACTTGGAAATCTAACTCTGACACTCACTACCAGGGTAGCTCTAGAAGACAATTAATCAGCACGAATCCCAGCTTTCTTCCCTGTTAAACAGATATATTCACTCATTTGCCTACTCACAGGGTTTTGGGTGAAGACCTAACAATGTAATGTAATTGGTGTTTGGAATAGTGTGGCATAAAAAATAAAACACAATACAACTAAAGTATTGATAAAGAAGAAGGAAGAGGAGGAAGGGGAGGAGGGGGAGAGCAAAAAGAAGAGGAAGGAGAAAAAGAACAAGAAAAGAGTATTCAACTGTATTACAACAAACCAGCACTTTAAAGAGGATTAATAAATATGCAGTGCGTGTACATACAAAAATAAGGAATGAACAGGATAACCAAGGAGCACATGACAGAAAAACCTATGTTAAAAAAGGGATCCCAGAGCTAACAACTAATCTGAGATTTGAAAGATAAGTAGGAAAGGACTGAAATGAGAATTGTGTAGGGGTTGAAATGGGTAACAGAAGTAAAACAGACCAGGGGCTGGACTTGAGTCCCCTCAATCCTGACCATGAAACCCAGTGTTCCTTCATAGCTGCAACCCTATGCCCCCTGAGTGGCATATCTTGCAGGAATGCAGAAGCAAGATGCTTACCATAGGAGACTCAAATATGAAGACTGGAGAAGACTGAACCAAACTGAACCAGCACTAAGGTGGATCCTAGTAGTGCTGACTTTTCACCAACTTTATCGCTCATTATAATACTAAAAATCATGCCCGGGCTGGAGATTTAACATGCTATTGACACATATGATGTATGATGTAGCCTGTTCTGTCCATTGTCCCTGCATGCCCAACATTCTGTGTCATTTCTTTCCCACTTTACCTCTTTAAAAGGTTTCTGCGGACTGAAGGACCCTTTCCTTTGTGCTGTTTCCCTCATGCTCCAACATAAGCCCCAATAAAATCTTGCCTGGAATTTTCACTGAGCCCAGTCGGTTTCTTTGCTCAGAGGGTCCAAGGACCCAAGTCAGTAACAGAGGTAAGAAGTTGCAGCCTTTGTAATAGAGATTGTAATTTGTTCCCACTACAAAGTCAGAAGCCAGAAAATTTTTTGTTGAATGAATGAACAAAAGAGAACATATTTGAGCATAAAGTGGAGACGAGGGTGAGAGGGAGGTGGAGAGCTCAGTTTTAGAATGGTGACTCTAGTTACTATACAAAGAACACGGTAGTGACATGTGGGAGCAAAAAAAAAAAAAAAAACAGATAGGAGACTATTGCAGCAAATCCATGGTTTCAGAGAGACAGAGAAAAATTTGACTGTAGATTGGAAGTGAGGCGTGAAGATAGTCTGAGGAAAGGCTTAAGGAAACACAGACATCCCTATTTTAACAAGGATGAGAGCACTAAGTAGAGATTCTAAACCTCCCTCCCAGTTACAGAAACATATGAGAAGTGTTAAATAACAAAAACTCAACAGAGTAAATGTAAAGATCCAGTTGGCTTTATCCAATGATTCATGAACCAGGCAGCATCCCATCTAACAAATAGAAGGGCACTCCAAGGAATTGGATAAAATAGAAGGCTTTTATAGGCAGAAACAGGGCTGGACATGGAAGATACTAGCAAAAGAAAAAAAAAAAGGATTATTTCAGACAAGTTCACCTTCCTTTGGGGGAAAGGTGGGGGTCTTAGCATGCAGACTATGTCACTAGTGCTGATCAGGAAATTCTAGACAGAATGGTTTAAAATAATCCTGGAAGAGACTGAACTGCAATCAGGTTAGGTATTAAATTTTGGTGGGGCTTAACATAAGTAGCTCTATGTTGGGCCTGTTGTCCTTTTTAACAATTGCTCCCTTTTGATCAAACTCTTAGCCTGAGAGTTGTGATACAAATTAAGGCATTAATGCATTAGCACCATTCTCAACTACTGCTTTACAGTTCTCACAGCTTTTGTTGATCCTGGGTTTTTTGGTTGAATTTCTGTGGTATTCACAGATCATAAATTCAGTCATAGAATTTTTTGGTTGGTCATTCTCTTCATTCCATGTTTCATGTTCCAGTCTTAAGTAAATCATTTGATTGGTGGTCAGTGGCTGCAAATATGCACTTAAAGCTTTTGAAAGAATACAATGCACCAGGAAGATTATTATGATAACTATAGGTAGGATAATTCCCAATGGTTGGGAGCATTGTTTCTAAGACCTAAAACAATCAAAGAAAGACGTCGTTGAAGAAGTTGCCATTTTAAGCCAAACTGGTTTGCTCAGTGATCTAATATAACTGAGTTTCAGCTTCCCCAGAAGTGTTAATCCTGGTACAGCAGGTAGTGTTAGCTCATAGCACAGATACCTCCTTGCTTAGCTAAAAAATAATCATGTTTCAAGAACAATTTTTGGCCAGAGAGTCTAAGGATCTTTTCTGGGCAATGTCTTAGCAATAAAATCTATAATGTCTCTAAGTGTTGAGATCCTTTTGATCATATTCTTATTTCTATTTACTCCTGAACCATGGGTCTGTCAGATTTTTGCACATATGGGAGGAGAGTCTCCTACTTTGAAATAAAAAAGACATCTTAAAAGCCTTACAAAGATGGGTGCTGCCTTACAAAGAGTGAGATCTTTTAGTGAGTGAGGTCAAATCTGATCTAGATAATCATGGGAATATGGGGGTGCAAATGTACTAAGATTCATGTAGGTTGATGTGTCCAATTGGGTACACTCTTCTAAGGGGTGTCAACTGTAGTTTACAATGACATTGCAAAGAGAAATTGGTCATAGTGAAGACGAGGGGATCTCTTGCACCATGGCAAATCCAGCAATCTGAAAGTTTACCCCACTTAGCAATGACCTAGGAGATATGGACAGGGCCATTATCTTTCCAGACCAATACCAGAATAAAGAAAAGAAGAAGAA
The DNA here is from genome assembly GCF_014898765.1 of Herpailurus yagouaroundi. Lineage (NCBI taxonomy): Eukaryota > Metazoa > Chordata > Mammalia > Carnivora > Felidae > Herpailurus > Herpailurus yagouaroundi. The sequence continues at coordinate 15,901,008 of NW_024412417.1, read as the reverse complement.
AGAGAGGATTTGGGATTTAATTAAAGTATGAAGTCTCGATCCATCTTCTTGAATGGAAGCAGTCTATTTTGATGCCATCTACTTCTCTTCTTCATCAATTTGATTCATAGACCTCTAGCATCTGTATAGGACTAGATGTCACATGGGGCCATCTTTAGCTGTGAGATGTGTATCCAAGGCTCAATATATTCTACTTTTGCAGCAGTGTAGTGGGCAGGAGTATTTCATAAGGTCCTTTTCAATGGTCATCCTGTGATGACCCTTCTAGTACACCCATCACCAGGCTCCAGACTGTGATCAACAGGACCTTGCACTGGGATACAGAAAAGCTTTCTTAATCTGTTGGTTTTATGCTTGAGCATAAGACATTAAAGACTTAACAGCAGCTGGTCATAATAGCATGAGACAGAAAATCAGCAAAAGGATGATAGACATTGGTCTACCAGTGACTATTTCATGTGATGTGACTTTTATTTCCAAAGGGGTTACTGTGAACATTCAGCAAGACCAAAGACAATACCTTAAGCCAGGGGAGTTCAGTGGTTTTGACATGTTTAGTAATTTTAAGTTTGAGGATCCCATTAGTTTTCTCAACCTTGCCTGATGATTGAAGGTAGGAAGCACAGTGATCATTCTACGAGGTTTGCTAGATTTTCATGAAGGCTTGTATGATTTGTCTGGTGAGGTAGGTGCCCAGAGACTGTGGAAGGTGTATCCCAAATTGGAAACACATTTTCTAACAGTTTCTTGGCCACAGTAAGGGCATCAGACTTGCAAAGCTTCAGTCCACCTGGAAAACACACATATAATAACAAGAACATATTGACAACCCATACGAAGAGGCAGCTGAAAGCAGTCCAGCTTCAGGTGTTCAAAGGGTCCAAAGGAGGAGTTCCAAGGCCACTGGGGACAAAAATAGTTTTTCCAGGATTATGGATGTGGCAGGTCAGATATTGCTAGTACTGTTTCTGCAATTTTATAGATGTCTCCCAACCAGTATTAGCTCATAATTTGAATCATCTTGAATGCATTATGATGAGGGAAGGAAAGCAAAAATGGAAAAATGAGGTTTTCCAGGGGGCTTGGAAGAACCAAGAGGCTGTCTTCTGTTTTCCATAGCCTTGGTTGTTCATTTAATTTACAGCCATTGTTTAACTATCTTAATTTCCCTGATTCAGGAGCAGGATGTTGCCGCATTACAAGGAAATCAGGATGGCAAAAGTCTAGCAATGAGGGGTCATTTTTTGCAGAAGCAAGATAGACTTCATCCACATGTGCCATAATCTTTATAGGTTCTGTTACTGCTGCCTTTGCAGAAAAGTCAGCTAGAATATTTCTCATACTCAGACTCAGTCTAGTGTGAATCTCAGTTTTGATGACAGCAATTTCAGAAGGTAAAAGAAAAGCAGTAAGAAGATCATTTACTTGCTGCCCATTTTTGATTGGACTTCCAGAGGATGTAAGAAAACCCATTTCTATAACATCCCCCAAATCATGGACAAACCCAAAAGCATACCAGTCATCAGCGTAAATATTTACAATTTGTCTTTCTGATAATGAGCACGTTTGGGTAAGGCACGGAGCCCTGCTTGTTGCATGGATTTAGCTTGTGGGAGGTTTCCCCTTTTGAGTAGGTCATATTGAACGGTAATAGCATAACCAGCCTAGGAATTCCTTTTTTCCTTTCCAAGTATCATCCATCAACAAACAACTTTAGATCAGAATTAAAGGGGTAACTTGTAAATCAGGACATGATGTCACCAAATGGGACCTTATTACCTTTCAGCTGCAGGGCTTCCCTTCCTCAGGGAGATATAGTAACAAGGCAGGATTAAGGAGTTGCAATGTTTAAGATGTAGATTAGGTTATGAAAGCAGAAGGATCTCATAAGAAGTTACTCTATCTATAGAGAAATGTTGAGTTAATTCAGAGTTAAGAACAGAAGTTGTCAGAGTTGGACAGCATGTAAAGTTTGCAAATAAATATCATTTCCTAGGGTCATATCTGCTGAGGCTTCCACTACCTTTGTAGCTGTGGCTATAGTCTTTAGACAGCTGGGATAGGCACAAGCAATTGAATCAAGTTGTATGCTATATTAGGCAATAAGCCTGTGTTTATTACCATGTTCTTGAGTGAGCATTCCCAGGGCTTGCTTATCCCTTTCATGCACAGAGAAATTGAAAGGTTTTGAAGAGTTAAGTGGCCCTAAGGCAGGTGATTCTTGCAGTACTTGTTTTACCTAATGAAAGCCTACTCATGTTTTTCTTCCCAAGAGAAGGGCTCAGGAACTGAGATTTTAATAACCTCATTGAGTGAGGAAACTATAGGGGAAAAATTAGGAACCCAAAGTCTGCAATAACCAACCAAGCCTGGAAATCCACGAAGCTGTCCCTTAGTTGTGGGTCTAGGAAAGTCCTGGGTTAGTGTAATTCTTTTGGGAGACAGCTGAAGTCCTTCAGTGCTTAGATCATGACCTAGGTAATGAACAGTGGCTAGAGATAATTGTGATTTCTCCTTGGAGACTTTGTGTCCCTTTTCAGCTAACAGGTGCAGTAAATAAAAGGAATCTTTTGTGGACTCCTCTTTGGTAACTGAACACAACCAGAAGTCATCTACATATTGTAAAAGGGTCAATTTCCAAGGGGAACTGGAGAGTGTTTAAATCTCAGCGAAGTATTTCAGAGAAATAAGAAAGAATTTTAGAGGACCCTTGAGGCATGACTGTCCAGGTATATTGGCAATTGTTTCAAATAAAGGCAATAGATATTAACTGTTGGGGCCCACAGGAATTCCGAAAAGGGCTGAATAGAAGTCTACAGCAGTGAACCAACTTGAGTCTGGAATAACTTGCCACAGAAAAGTGCTTGGGTTTGAGATGACTAGGAAATGTAGAATAACTATCCTATCAATAGCTCTGAAATCCCATAGTCCATAAGGTTTCTGGGCCAGTAAGCTGTGTGTTGCAAGGACAAGTACAGGGAATAGATAGCCCCTGGACAATTAGATCTTCTACTATGGGTGTGAAAGTAACTTAGGGACAGGTTTACTTACATCTATATGACTCTTATGTATGAAGTCATTCAAGGAGAATTTGCATAGGACCTTTGAGAACAATCTCTTTTTGCAGTGTCCCAGTTAATTACAGCTGAGACATCAATCTGTGCACCAGCATTTTGATGATGGACCCCAACGGGGATGCAATATGGGAGGCCCAGGTGTTGTTTGGGGTCTCTGGCCTTGGAGATGTGGTAGTTATAAAGTTAATAGCTTGGCAGATTTTTTGTTCATGATACTTCTCCAGGGTCCTTTCAAAATGTTCAGCTATAGTCATGAGTTCAGTCAGGCTGGTGGCCTCCTATCCTATCTTCTACCTTTTTATCAGTCTACTAATCTCAGGAGATAAACCACTTACAAACAGGGCAGCTACAGTAGACTAGGTGACCTTATTTATCATATGAAACCCCAATTGCTGTAGAAAAAAAGGAATACCAGAGGGCTTCAAAGTCTGTCATAGAGTCATCTTTTTTTGTTTGTTTGTTTGCAAGTTTGTATAATAGACCAGTCAGTGTTGGCATCGAAGACTCTAGGAATGGCTTATAAAATTTGGCTGTTATAGTGCAAGTTTTTTATGGTCCCTGGATCTTGACTATTATCCTTGGGGTTTTCCCATCATGGTTCTTGCATCCATTACTTGGGCTTCACCAGGTCCTACCAACATGCATAAAAGCTGATAAAAATCTGGAAGTATGGGGTTATAGGTCTTAATAATGACTAAAATCTTCAAAAAGTGTTGAGTTTCCTCTTTATGTTTAGGAAATTTTTTAACTCTGGGCCTTAATTGAGTCTTTGACCACAGGTGAAGGATACCTGAAGAGATTCATCTATAACTTTGGGTAGTTTTATTTTAAAAAGTAACTGTTTAGTAGTATCTTCAGAGTGGACAGGAGGTTCAGACAGAGAATTAGTAAAACATGAGTATTCGGGAAAAGAAAGAATGGGAGAAGGAGGAGGAGTCACATCAGTCCTATTGTCTGTTGTTTTAGGTACCTCTTGTATCTTTAATTTTTCATTAGCCTTCTGTAATGAATCCTTTAATGAAGCTATTTTGGAATTTTGAAGGCTTTTGGAAGCTTCTGCATGCCAGTTAAAGTAGACATCTCATTCTATTTGTTCAACTTGGGATCTTTTCCTCTCAAGTGCATTTCTTAAATGAGCAATGTTGTCTCATTGGAAGATTCCCCATAATGGCCATTGTAACTCTAGGTTATTTTTAATAAAATTTTGCCATTTTTCTAGGTATCTGAAGCTTCTGTGACTATAGTACTTAAACATAAAATAAGCAGGTATGTCAGAAGGTAGCACACTCAACCCTTGGATATAAAGGATCTCATTTCATCTATCTAGGCCTTTGGGTTTCTTGGAGTCAAACTAAAATGTGAAAGGGCCTATCACAAGAGTCTTCTTAAGGTGACAAGCTCTCTAACAACCTTTAAATTCTCAACCTGTACCCACCATTGTTTGAGGCTTTTTTGACCTCTTAGATTCCCATTTGCAATGAGTCCTTATTTAATATTCACCTGAGGCCTCCCATTGGACTCAGTCCAGCCCAAATTGGACCAGTCCAGTTTTTAAGTTGGATACAGTCCTACTCTGATGGGTAGCTACCAAAGCTGCTGGAAGTCTCCTTCAGTTTCACTGCTGCCACCAAATCCTAAAGGCAAAAATTCCACCAAGTAAATATAAAGATCTAATTGGCTTTATTCAACAATTCATGACTGAGGCAGAATTTCATGCAACAAATAGAAGGGAGCTCTGAGGAGTTATACAAAATGGAAAGTGTTTGTAGGCAGAAATGAGGCAGGACAAAGAAGTTACTAGCAAAGTAAAAGGAAAAACATTTTCAGGCAAGGTCATTTTCCCTTCAGGGAAAGGGCAAGGGTCCTATCATCCAGATTACTTCACTAGTTCAATCAGGAAATTCCAGACTGATTGGTTTAAAATTTCACTCCTGAGGGAGGCTGCAACTGCACTTAAGACAGGTATCAAGTCTTGGTGGGTCTTAACATAAGTGACTCCTTTTTGGGATTGTTGTTCCTTTTTAACAGAAGAAAGGCCAACGTCTTAGGGTGTCAGAAGACACTTCCTGAAATAGGTTCTCTTAGCTGTGTCCTGAAGGATGAAGAGGAGATCACCAAGTGAACAGGACAAAGTGGCAGAAGAACTTATTTCTCATGCGTCTGCAGGCTATATTTCACCTTACGGTGACTACAGTCTTCTTGCTGAAGATCTGCCCTTTGACCGGGAGCAGTTCTCCTCCACTTACTCATTCTAGAGCCTGGGCTGAAGGGCAGCCCTGGGATTTCTCCTCAGGGCAATGGCAGAAGCACAAAAGGACTGCAAGTCCTTTGGAGTCAGCTTGGAATCTGTACACTATCACCTCTGCCCATGTATCTATCGTTGGCCAAAGCAAGTCATGTGACCATGGCCAGAGTCAAGGGGCGGGGGGCAAGGAGCTGCACTTTGCCTTTAGTGTCAGGTATCACAAAGGTTACATAGCAAAGAGCATAAAAATGGGCCCAGCTGAGGGTCAGCAAAGAATGGGCTCAGTAATTCCATCTACCAGCATCTGCATGAACTGCCAGAGAGAACCTGCATGAACAGAAGTCAGTTTCAGGTTTATAGCACAATGGAGGGAGGAAATAGAATGAGAAACTGGGATGAAGAGAGGTGGGCATGGGTTTTGTGAAGGGCTTATTTTATGTCATAAGATGTAAAAGTGCTACAGTGCAAACAAGCACAGGCTGCTGTGGGAGCAGATGAGGGGCAGACGGGCTCCTAACCCACTCTTAGAAAGTTGTCGGGAAGGTCTACCAGGCAGAGTGGTAAGGGCCAAGACTGGAACTGCAAGTCTTTTAACAAAGCTGGAACTCATTGATGGCAGGCACAGTGTCTTTGCAGTGTTATAATGTATATTTGGGAAGGGTTTATGCTTAAGCAAAGCAGCCAGGCTCTTCTGTTGTGGTTTGGTGGATACTGGGAAAGGTCGTCTACCCCCAAAATAACCCCTCAACACATCTAGAAAGCCAATGGAGTCCAGGGTGTGTTGCATCAAAACAGAGGAGAGGACTGGGAGTCTGGCTTCATGCTGGGCTCAGCCCAGCCCACCCAGTGGCAGGTGCTCCAGTGGGATTAAACTGTTTGTTCTCCTGTCAGCAGGCTAGTTAATCCTCCAAAGCCTTGCCAGGGATATTCACACAGTAAACACTCCGCTCTGTGAGAGTTGTCCTGTCAAAAACCAACAGAGTTGATTCCCCTGCAGATCTGAAAACCTCTCTCAGCCCTCTTTCTCTGCAATTACCAGAGGTGATAATTGATCTCCCAAAATGATGCCAGATTTCACAGAAGGTTTATTAATTCCTCCCCCTTTACAAGCCAAGCAAAAGTAGTGTGTGTGTGTGTGTGTGTGTGTGTGTGTGTGTGTGTGTGATTGAGTGAGGCCAACAAACTCTAGAGAGTTGCTTGAGGTCACACAGAGTCAGTGGCTCAATATGGATTAGCAAACCTCATGGCCTGTCTCGTCCCCAATCCTTTTTATCAAATCACTGAACAAGTTGCCATATGAAGAAAACGTTAAACAGCATTAACCTCTGATAAGTTACATTTATTTTCTTGTACATTTGGCATTTATTTTAGTTGTTTCAATTTGTGTGGCTTAGTATATAAAGTTCTGTATGGTTGCCCTCTGAGTTCTGAGTCTTTTATTTCTGTTGGCGTTTCCCTTAGTTCTTGGTTAAAGTTACTGTTTTCCACTTCCATAAAAGTTGTCTCAAAAACTGTCCTTGGCTTTGGTGTCACCGAAATGTGGAATTTAGCAGGATTTCCTCCACTCCACAAAGACAGAAGGAAGGTCTTTTCAGCATCAGCCATTCTTGGCCAACTGATTTGAATGTTTCCTGGGAGAAAAAAATTATTTTAACTCTGATCTCCTACATTTTTTTTTTTTTTGGTGATTTTTCTCTCCAGTGAGAACCTACAGCCTTTAAATATGCCCTAACATTTTCCCCACTCCCAATATAGTTGGTGTCTGTTTAAATCTTTCGTGCATTTCACTTCTGTGCATGCCTGCAGCTAATTTTTTATGCAGGGCTGTGGGTATTGACTTCAGTATAGCTGGACACAGTAGTCTCAGGGCCATTGGAAAGACTGTTTTCTGGAAACAACAAAATGACCCATAGAAAATAAAGGGCTTCACTTGATACAATCTAAGTAGCCCATACGTGTATGCTTTGCACTAACTGCCAAACGTATGTGGTGAGATTCATAGATTGCCTGAGTACAAATGAGCGTAGAGATCAACTCAATTCACTTTGCCATACCATTTTTTCCAAAAGACTGAAATTCACTTGAGAAATATGAACAGTTCTCTATTTCTAAAGATAACTGTTTAAATGGTGGTCATGTCGAGCTGGACAAACAAAACAGCATTACAGTTTCCAATAATGTGGCTTATCATAAAATAGCCCAGTTTCTAAATTGGAAAGAAAATCGCTATATGTGATTGTGATGACATAGTCCTTAATGAGCTTCATGGCTATCCACATCTAGGGACATTCTTGCCTGCTGTGCTAGCATTGCTGGAACCAGAGTGAGGTGGCAGCCTCAAGGGCAAAATTGAAGGGTGTGCCAACAGCTCAGTAGCTAAGATAAATATTTTAATGCAATATTTTACAAACAAAAATAATTGCCAAAAAATCCACAATGAACAATGTATCAAAATTGATTGATCAAAATGGATTGATTGTAAAGTTGCTGCCCTTTAGATAGGTGCAATCCCACAGGATAGGATGAAAGGCAATCAGTTTGAAATGTATGGTTATTGGGGCAACATTCTATATATTCTAAGGGACTTTAGGGAGGGGGAGGAGAGAGACAGAAACAGACAAACAGGAGAGAACCTATGCTTATTCAATGTTGTGTTTTATCTACCTTAGAGTAAAGGAGATTGGGAAATTGGAGAAGAGAAAGGCTAAAGGAAAAGGATAAAGAAGTTTTACAGATGCTCAAGGCCATCGTTAACCTTGATCTGTTCTATCTACTTAGGGTCCCCTACTCTGAAAAGGAGATGACATTCCCTGGCTTCGATCTGTGCTCTGCAATTGGCTTCATTCCCTTATTCATCAGCATCATACCCTGGGAACTATCATCATGTTCATGCCATAACTCAGTGTTCACTGAGGGCCTGGGTTTCAGGCCAAGGGGATGTGGAAAGTGACAATAGCTGGGGTAATTAGGCAAAAATATCTGGCTTAAATTGTCCTGAGAACCATCTTGTGGAATATATTAACCATTAAAATTGTATTTGGAGACAGTGGAGTAAAAAATGTTTGTTATGAAAAGATCGGGTGTTATCATGTGTGCCGGATAATATTCAAGCGTGAAGTGTTACCCATCACAGTCCCACACCCAAGCACTGCTCAGGGAGAGGGGGTCCCCGAGCAGAGGACAAGCGTGTGTCCCACATAGGTCAAGATGAGGCCACTGTCTGGGGGTGCTTGATATTTTATTAATTTTCACTGCTGAGAACTTCAAATCTTTTCATTATTAGTATATTTTACTAACTTTGTGCCCTCAGGCTTTTCAAGTAAAGGGCACAATTTTTAAAAATTAAACTTTAAATCATCACATATTAAAAGTTTTTCATTACCATGAACATATTTAAAAATGGGGTGCTGAAGTTATCACATAAATCTCCCAAACTGAAATGAGCTAAGGAGAAAATGTTTCTTTAAGAAAGGGAGACCCTGGGCAAACAAATCAGATCAAAGAGGACAGGGTCCACCCTGGTTGAATCTGACTGCCTTTATGTCTGGTCAGCCAGATTCAGTGAATGGATTCATAAACCCTTTTCATTCATTCATTTCATTCATTCAACAAATATTTATTGAAGGTCTACTATGTGTCAAGCACTGAACTAGATCCTGAACAAAACAGACCTAGTCTCTGCTCACATAGAGTTTACAGCCCTGTGCAGAAGCCAGGCTTTGAGAGAATCATCTTCTGAATAAATGTAAAAGGATATATAATTGGGGGACCTGAACTAAACTCAGGGTCAGGGAAGACTTTACTGAGAAAGTGAGCTGTATGTTTATACCTGGATGGATACACCAAGCTAACCTAACGAGAGGGTGCCTATATTGAAGTAGGGGAAGCTTTTGAGAAGAGGTGCAAAGAAAAAGTCTATGATAATAGAGAATGGCAAAAAAATATATATCTTTTAAGGTTTAAAGCGAATATAGAAAAGAAGCAGGAGTGGTAGACAGGTGTGAGTTAACACAGAAACTAGAGCTTACAGAAAAGGGAGAAGAGCCAGACAAATGAACGTGTAGAAGGTGCATCTGGAAAATCTGAAAAAAGTTCACCAATGGCTTCAGCCTGGAGTACTGGAGTGTGAATAGGGAAATGAACTCTCAGGGAAAGTTGTAAAGCCCATCTCAACAGAGTGAGAATTTCCAGAAAGGTTTATGAAGATTCCCCATATCTGAATCCCACTGCTGCCTGAGGATAACAGCATCCCATTCATTTCTGCCTTTCAAATCTCAAATAAGTCCTGTCATTGGCAATTTCTAACCCAGGACCATGAAGAAAAGGGAATTCTAGAAACTGTTGCTCCCAGTCTTAGGCAGAAGAACAGCGTGGGAACAGCAAAGCACGCACAGATCAGGTAGGGCTTTTTATGCAGCCCAGAATGTGAGATTAAATCCTAAAACCAATGGGAAGCCATTGCAGGAGTAGCATGATTAGCAGCTGATTTCCTTCATTTACTCTGGCTGTGCTACCTACCACAGATTAGAAAGTAACCAGGGAGAAGCAGAAAGACAGGTTAGAAGACTGTTGTAAAGCAGGATATGATCATTTGAACTAGAGTAGAGATTGAGAGAAGTAAAAGAGTAAGATGTAAAGTAGGACTTTGTTAGGAACTAGACAGAGGTGGTGAAGCTGCGAAAGGGGGCTGTAGAAAGGTGCATGGGTGTCATGACTGGTACAAGTCTTGCATTCTGCAGACTCAGAGACCATCAGGAAAGCAAGGGCTTCAGGTCAATTTGCTGAAGTCCATCCTTCCTTCTGACTGATTCCTGTCTTTCTTTAACACCATGTTCATTAGGTGGAGGTCCTCGGGAATTATAGTGTGCACACTTTTCTTTTTTTTACTGCAGACGGGTTGTAGTGGGAGCAGCACACTAGACAAGAAGTAGGACAAGCCAGGCCCAGCATGTGGTGAAGACAGGTCCCTGCTTCCATAGCTGTATCTGGATCAGTAGTTAGAAGACAAGTTTAGAGATGGGTAAAATGGGAGCTTAACGGGGATTTGAAGATGGTGAGAAGAAACCTTATCTCTGTGTGGATAGAGAAGGAGATACTGCAGGCAGGGAAGCCAACGCTTCTCACCATGTCCTTGATCTGTCTTGGAAGCTCCGTGGATTGGCAGGAGCTGCCTCACTTCGAGAGGAGTGCTAAGATAAGTTAATTATATGTTTGTATTTGATACCATGTGTTAGAAAAAATGCCAGCTTTTACCGTTCAGCAACGTAGCTATTGCAAATGAGAAACGCTGATGGTACAAGTGTGCCTTCTTCTAAGTAAATTTGACTACCGGCTCTCAAGTTTATAAAACTTTATCAAAGTAGTCGGAAGCTAATGTCTTCCTGAAACCCTGAACTTAGAAATTTTGTGAATCACATGTGAGATGCTGAGACCTACCTGCAAAGTGTAATGTTGCAATCTGGCATATTGATGGAGATTAATGACCTAGGTGTGGTTTAAGTTTGTAAACCAAGAAAGGGTGCAGCAAAGCTTTGCTGGGTTTGAGTGTGGAGTCAAGGAACTGGCAGAAAGAAGAAAAATATTTATAAGTCCACCTGACCCAAGAAGAAAATAATAGGGGGGGGGGGACAGCTAACACCCAGAAGAAAGGATATCCTCAAGTTAAGAAAATGCCTTAAGGAAAAAGCAAGTTTCTAGTTTAGAGCTTTCCACAGCCACCATCTTATAATGTAGAGATACAGTATGAGGCCCAGTAGCTGTTGTAGAGTTGGCAATATCTGAACTACTTTTACCCCCAAATACCCGATCTCCCCTGTGGTGTGTTTTCCTTTGGAAGAATTTATTTTTAATTTTATAACGAATTCCAACCAGAAGTAGCATTCACCTTCAAGAACTATGTCTTATAAAAAAAATCATTGTAAGATACACAGTTGTGTTTTATAAACACCTTATAGGCATGTTGTAGGAGACACATATTTATTCCTATGAAAAGGTGTAAGTAATCAACCTTCTCTAAAATATCACAGAACTATTAAACCATTATTTCAATTTTAAAATAAAAACATGAGATGCAGTTACAGAAATTGATTCTTCATCACTGTTATTCAAAACTGCAATGCCTCTCTCCTCTTTATAACTCCTTAATATATAGTTGTCAACCAATGAAGCATGAAGCATTCAATCAAATTACTTTCAAATATAAAATAACAATGTATTTTGAAAAATCAATTTTATTTCCTGTACTGAAAGCAAATTTTCAAAAACTGTAATGGGTTATTCAAACTCAGAAGGACCAATACTAAAGATTTTAGAAAAAGATTAGTGGCAGCACCTAAAATAATTTTTAAGTTGATGAATGATGCAAAACCATTTTAGAGGGACCTGTTTGCATCTTAAGTGGGATCATGGTGGTTTCTATCATGTTGAAAGCGTTACGTATTAATGCCTGATGGTGGTCTGAGTTTATGAACCCTCATCAACCTCTTAATAACATCCCCAGATCACATTCCTGCTGCATTTCTAATGTTTTACTTATGAAAAATAGCACAGTGGTAACAACCTCCAAAGTATTTGCAAAGATTAAATGAAACAATGCATGTAAAGCACTTAACACAATACCTAACACAAAGCTAATGCTCAATAAACAATTGCTATCATTATTATTTGACCTTCCTGCCAGCCAGAGAAATTCAATTAGCTGGAACAGGAGTACAACTTTCTGACTGGGGGTTGAGTTCTCTCAATAATTTATACTCTGTCATCTCCATCTAACAACAATAAAAGACAGTCAACCCCAAATCAGCTAGTTATCATTTGCAGGTGAATTTCAAAGAGATATAAGTTATCTGAATGTCCTAAATCTGAAAGGATTTATTAAAATGGCTCCAGGTTTTTAAACATCAAAAAAGTACTTAAAAAGCCACAATAAAAAAAAAAAAAAAAAGCCACAATAATCTGTGCTATCTGTGGGAGCTGAATCAAAAGACAGGGTTGGTAGTCTTATTTACATGATAAGTCATATGGGACCATTAGACCCACCAAAGACCTCTTTATGCAGATATGTTTTGATCTATAAAATAGAGATATTAATTATATCACCTCATGAACAAATTTCCAGAGTGCTGTGAGGCTGAGTCCCAATAACCATGGTTCTCTTCTCTTGCTTCTTCTTCTCTTCTTTTCTGCAATTCAGCACGCCTAACTAGCCACCACAGTTGAGTGTTTCCAAAATAAGCAATGTTTTTGGCTCCCACTGGCAACAACAATGAAATCAAAATGGCTTGAGTGGTAAAGGCACTGTATCATTTAAGTACTAGAAATATCTAGAAGTAGATCAGCTCCTGGACTGTTTGGATAAGTGTTCAAGCTCTGTTTCTGTACAAGTGCATTGTTGCTCTGCCCTCCTTCAAGGTCAGCCTTGTCCTCAGGCTGGCTTTCCACATAGGGCAAAAGGCCTCACCAAATCCAGGTGTTTACATCCACACACATGGCTCCCTACCCAACCCTCCCCCCGCAAGGAAACAAGACTTTTCTTTCCCTACCCATCAAACGCAAGCCCTGAGCTTCACTTTGACTGGGCCACCTTGTTCTGTGCCATCCTGCAAACCAATCCTATGGCAGGAGGGTGAAATTCTACTGATTGATTTAGAGGGTAAAGGCAGAATTACTACTACCCACAGCAAGGCTGCTACATGGTGAGGTATGATGGATGTTAAGACAACACAAGTTGTACTGCTTGTTAGATTCTGCCACAGGGGCTAGAAAGTAGCTTTGAGGGGGTGTACAGAGATTGTTTTGTGACCCAGGTCTGTTATATGCACCACCTCTGAGGTCTACTCAAGTTCTGGATTGCCAAAGGACAACCTGAATGATATATTTCTTTCTTTGCTAAACATTGGCACTCCTCTAACAACAGCTCATTGTCCTGAGACCAAACTTGTTTACTTCTTCCATTTCCTCTTCACTTGAGATGAATTCTTTTCATAAACTGCCCTCATACAAACAGGCTCTTGATTAATTCCTCAGACTGCTGGGTATGTGGCTTACACTGGTGTCTCACACCCTGCAGTACATGTGTACTGAAACCGTATATGGCAATGGATAATTTTATAAGGACTAATCAGGATTCAAAGTTCCTGGAGAAAAGTCAATGAATGAGTAAGAAAACATAAATAGGAATCATATGGATTCTTTCTTGGATGGATTTCAGCACACAGGGCTATGTATGTCCATTTTTTTTTAAGAGTATGATTTAGGAAATGCTATAATATCATATTGCACTTTGCCTGACCCTCATTTTTTAGATGGGGAGAAATAACCCAAAGACCTTCAGGTCCTGAAATTTTCTCAAGAGTTTTCAAAAATGATTTAGAACTTGAAGGATATATTTTAACATGTTTAAATCATTTTCAAAAGAATTACTTTCCTTTGTGGAATTTAACTGAAAAGGTAATGTGCTCATTTCTTTCCCATGTATTTAATGTGTCAAAATTACCATTTTGCTATTCATCTTGAAAGGAATAAATGCAGATCACCTATCAAAAGGAAACACAAACATACACATACACACACACACACGAGCTTAAGGGGAACTGAGGTGTAAATACACACACACACACACACACACACACACAGGGATGTGTGTGTGTGTGTATACATACATACATGTATGTATGTATATATATTTTCAAACTTTCTCAGGCTACCCAAGCTATCCACTTAACAGAATTACATGCCTCTCTCTCTCTCTCTCTCTGTATATGTGTATGTGTTTAGAGAATTTTGAGTTTTATATAAAAGGTATGTAATCTTTTTGAGCTAAGAACCCCTTTGGCTCTCTGGTGACACCTATGGAACCTGCTCAGAAAAATAAGATTCATAAGAAAATCAAGTGTATTAAAATATAGTTGTGAAAATAACAAATGTGTGACATAGTAATATACATGCTTAATATATTCAATGCTAAGATTGCTAAGGACTGAATGTTTCTATTTGCAAGTAAGATAACTAAGGTGCAGAGAGCAGGGGTAACTTGCATCAGCAGCTACAGTTAAGGAGTACTTGGTTTTGGTTTCAGTTTTGTGACCCTCAAATACATGTAATTGGACTAACCATAATCATTGCTTCAGGACATGCCACCATTACTATTCTAGGCATTGCCTTCTTTACTTTATGAAGTAAGTAAAATAAAATAATGAATATCTATAAACACACCTCTCAACCCAAGGACTTAACATTGACAACTTATATCTATCACCCCTATCTTATCCTTTTCCTTCCAACCTGAGGTAGCCAGAAGGTTTGTCTACCTTTACACACATAAGCAAATGCACCTGCACGCACATATACACACATACACTTTTTTAAAAATCATGTCTAAATATAGGCATGCTTATACAACCTTGTTTAGTTTTAGTAGTTTTTAACTTTATTATATAATAGGCAATCTTCTGGAACTTATGTTTCACACTCAGCATCGCATTACTAGGAGTTATTCATCCATATTGCTGAATATACCTATAGTTCAATCACTGACCAAAAAAAAAAGAAAACCTAGAAAGTGGAGCTATATACTGGCTATAGGAAATAAGTATGAGCCCCAACCTCCTACCTGAAAGATCAGCACTTGCTTCCCTGTCCTAGAGCTGCCACTTTTTCCCGGGAGCCCTGAATCACAACGGTAGGTGGCTGCCAACCATATCTTTGGATAGGGCTGGCCTGTTATCTGAAACATGTAAATAAATCGGCATTTGGCACCTCTGGCCTGGTGGACAGAAAAAGAAACTCCAGCTCCCAAAACTGTACAGAGACCTGGGGAAGGAGCCGACCTGGGGAGGAAGGTAGTTCAAAATCACAACAGATTGGGCTGTGAGGAAGACCATCATAATTCTTCACTTGAGCTAAGACCAAAAGCCAAGCATGGCTAGACCTTTGGGGGCAGGACTCACTGCCATGTTGCTATGGTGATTCTTCCGTCAGCTCAGATGCTTCCTCTGCCCTCTAGCAGAGCCCAGCCGCCAAGATGGGAAGCGAGAAAAGTCAAAGGGAGGAAAAGATAGGATTGCCAAAGCGAGGGACAGAAGAATTCTACTGTGGGTTGACCATGAAATGAAAACCCCCTTCTTCCTTGTGTGCATACATATGTGTGGGTCTCTGTGTGCATGTGACCACACTGGAGAGAGAGAATGTGGGGTGGACTCTCTGCTATACGCCCACCATTGGAATGTAGCTTTGATTAATTCACTCCAGACCTTACCCTCTTCCCAAATGATAATTACTAGCTCAGGTAGCTCCGAATGTTGCCAAGTTCTTGTTTTCCTGGACTATGAAGGTATCTTATATGACTAGCCTCTTCCACAACACACACACACACACACACACACACACACACACACACACATACACACACACACACCATACATGCTTCTGCCATCTTTTCTAAACAAACAACAGATTGCATTGCTGCTGTTCAGAATATTATGCCAGGAAAACAGGGAGAAATTTTTAAAAACTTCTTTATCAAGATTCAGACCAAATGTATGTGCCTACCGAGTGATATATTGCACAATTATAAGTGCTTCATAAATGTTCAAGCTTATACCTACCTTCAAAGATTCAGGGAAATTGTTGCCCAGCCTTACTCTCTGGAAAAGAGCCATATGAGAAAGTGAGTCATATTTGCCATTTGTATAATACATTCCAGAATGCTCAGCAAGCATCCTCTTTAAGGTCATTTATAATCCCCATTTTACAGATGGACAAATGTTTTTGTGTGAGGGAGATGGACAATCAAAGTGAGAAAGAGAGGTGATGTGATGCCTTTCTCTGCTGCTGCTCTTAGGATCCTCAGAAATGAATAAGTTTCTTTTATTCATCGAAATGACTTAAAAAGAAAACAAGCAACAATTTTTGCCAGGTCACAGAGGCAGAGTTCAATTTTTCACCAGAAAATATGGCATCTATCATGACCACCACCAAGTATAAAATGAAGAACATATTTCTTTCTCCTTTCTGGGGTAATGCAACTTGAAACTTAACATGGAAGATACTCATAGGCACTATAACAAACACTGCCAACAACACTGGGTAAGTCCCACATAAGAATTAAGGTCCTGTCGTACTGTGGCATCTTTGTGATGATATTTTTTAAAGTGAAATAAAATTAAGATGCTTAAAACTGATTAATTTTTCCAAAATAAAAATTTACACCATTAGTAAAAATTAAAAAAAAAAAGGAAAGACTGCCCATTTAACAAAATTTTCTAATGACATTACTAGAGTATGTCATTGTTCTATGTATGATCTCAAGAAAATTACTTTAGTCTTCCTCATTTTTCTCATTTGGAAAATGGTGGAATAAATAGTATCAACCTCTCAAGTGATTTTGATGGTTAAATGAGTCATTGTGCATATAAAGATCTTCGCACAGTGGTTAAGGGCTGAGTAAATGTTAGGAATTCTTACATGGTACCAAGTTCAAACGTCTTCCTTGAACTGGCAAATTATTACCCTTCCTGATGGAAGTATAAAGAGATTCCTACTTTGTGAATTTGAAACCGGCACTAGCAAAATATTGGCCCTTGACAGATTCACCCTCAAATTACTGTTGAGCATCCATTATTTGTAATTTACATGAAAATAGGACCACTATACAATTTCTAAAATCATGACAGTACTTTCTGCCCCACGGTGAACTCTGTGGCAGACTTGGATGAGCTGAAGTGTGGAAACCATATGCAAGGAAGGATCCAGGTTGTTTCAGGGCATAGATTCCAACTTTGTGGCATGGATGTGTGCAGCTGGGCAAGTTGCATCAGCCTGGCAGTCGCTAAGCCTGGAGCAGCTCCTTTGAATAAAGGTTTCCAGCTGACTGCACATCTAAGTGGCAGGGTCGCAAATGGCCTTAGGTTCTGGGAGACAAGGCTGCAACCACAATTTGAGAAGAGCCTTTACTCCAGGGATGTACGAAGAGGAGAGTGCACCCCCAGCAGTCTCTTAAGCCACAGACACGTATGCTAAGAAGGAGGACCCCCAAAAGCTGTCACCTTGGAATAACAGAGAATGGCTGGTTATTACAGAGAATTCCACAACTCAGTGGGTGTGTTTGTTTGTAAGATTCCTGTTGTAACATGACTCTTCCCTATAACCACCCTGAGAGACAAATTGTTATTCACCTCAATTAGCCATTGATAAAATAAGGTAATTCTGTTAGTATGTAGCAACATCATCATGGAGCCTCAGACTTGTAAACATCCAAAGACAACTTAAACATCACCTAATTCACTGTTTTCATCATATGAAAAAAAAAAAAAAAAGTAAAGAAAGAGATTTGTCAACCAGTCCAAGCTCTCATAATTCATCACACTAGATGAAAAAGCAACAATTCGGGGCTGTTCCCAAAACTTACTAAGGTTTCCTTTCTAATGAAAACATAGTATGCTGCCATGTAGAAAACCAGTAACTTGGAAACGAAGTGTTGTTTTTCATTTTCTAGTGCTGTTCATATCCCAGTATTCTTCCTGTTCTGGAATAACAAATTGTGACCATCCCCTGAAAAGCATCATTATTTTTTGTTTTGTTTTACAAAAGTACAATTTGTATATGGTTAAAATTAACTCTTTTAAAGTTAAAAAAAACCCCACAAAACTCACTAAGATTAAGAATTCAGTTGAGGAACTGTCTGTCGCCACTACCCACCCTGAGGACCACGACTCAAATATTCCATCAGTTTAACGAGAAAGAACGAACTACTGAACTCCACTAGTTCTAGGAAATGGCCAACCACAGATTAAACTGTCTCTTCTCTGGAAATCTCCTCAACCTGTTCTTCTACTCACTTACAACTGAACAAAGACAACCAAATATACTGAAATGCCACTCACAAAACTTCCCCACACCCTTTCCAAAGGTCTCACTCTAAAATACTGTCTCCCTTTCACTCTATAATATTCACTCTCCTTTCAAACCCTCTTTGAACTCCCACAGCAACAGAAGTGGAGGGAGATGGTTCTCTCGCAACCATATAAATAAGTCTTTGCTAATTTGGTATCTAGCTTAGTTTCGGTTTTAGCACAGGAGAATCTGAATATGAAAATGTTACCAAAAAGAAAAACAAAACGAAAACAAAAGAACAACAACAACACCAACACCAACAACAAACCGTGCTCATTGAATAAGAATTTGAAAATATAGATTTTAGAATCCAGTGGCTCCACCCCTCCCTCCATGAGGTGTTTGGGCTGGACAGTGCAAGGCTCATGTATGGTTCTCCAGAATATTTCTTCCTCTGTTACAGCTACCAAAAACATTCCAGATGTCAAACTTTGTGTTCCTGAGTCACCGATGGTGCAGAAAGCCATACTGATCCATTTTGCACAGGCAGTGTGAGATACAAACTTGTGTGTGTCAAAACATGGAAATTTGTGGATGTTGCTATTACAGCACCATAATGTTATCTCCACCTGACTAATATACATTGAATAAGTGCACAAAAGAAATTTATCCACTCACACTTATTGGAAATAATTGATTTAACACAGCTAATTTTTCCAAATTATGTCCCACATCTTCCAAACTTTAGAAAGATTTAGTCCTGGGGCGCCTGGGTGGCTCAGTCAGTTAAGCGTCCGACTTCAGCTCAGGTCACGATCTCACGGCCAGTGAGTTCGAGCCCCACGTCGGACTCTGGGCTGATGGCTCAGAGCCTGGAGCCTGCTTCCAATTCTGTGTCTCCCTCTCTCTCTGCCCCTCCCCCGTTCATGCTTCTCTCTCTCTCTCTCTCTCTCTCTCTCTCTCTCTGTCAAAAATAAACATTTTAAAAAAAATTTAGAAAGATTTAGTCCATTCATGGGGACCAAAGACACAAGGAAGACATAGACACAAATAACTGCTACTATAAAGTCAGCCCATGTCAAATGTTATAATAGAAAGATAGATAAAGTACTCTGAGAGCACAGAGTGAAGTTGGATTAGCTCTGATTAGGGGAATCTGTGAGGGGAAAAAGGAAACATCATTGAGTCATCAAATCTATGTCTGAAGAACTTCTCTGGGTTGAGATGAGAAACAAGGAAAAGGAAACAATATGAATGAAGGCCCACCCTGCATTTCTGTTGGGGTATAGGGCTAAAATAATAATCAAATAAGAGCCTACAATAGTCCCCTGTGGTTTGGGCAACTGATAAAATCAATATATCATTTTCTAGCTGCTAAATGATCGCCCTGGAAGTTTACTTGAGAAAGATGGTACTTTATGTAAGTAGCTCATGAAGGGATAGCTTTTCAGGTATTTTGGAACCATTGGATTCTAAAATCTATATTTTAAACATCTTTTTCAATAAGAGGTTATTTTATTATTTTACTTTATTTTTAAATTTTTATTTTTTTAATTCTTTTTGATAATTTTTTAGCATGGCTGACATACAATGTTACATTATTTTCAGGTGTACAACATAGTTATTTAACTTCTCTACACATGTTATGCTCACCACAAGAAGCAGGGCTTTTAAATAGTATCTTCAAATTCAAACTCTACTATGTCAAAAACAAAATGTAGTTAGAAACCAAATTAGCGCAGGCTGTTCATTCACATACTTGCTGTAGCAAAGAACGTCACTTTCACTCCCAGTTCATTGTATAACATGGTATAACATTATATAACATTGTATAACAATCCTACAGTGTTATATCGTTACCTTTACCAAGGGGCTCCCTCAAAGTGGTGTTCTTCCTCACTATAGCAAGCAATAAACTCAGCTTTGTCTTAGCAAGAGGCTATTTTGGGGAGTCAGCATTCAATAATCACCACCCTTCCAGTCTCTACTATCTGTTTACTCACTACCTGTGACTGGATCACTAAACCAAAGTGACATATTTTTGTTTTGCACCATCCCATATCAAATGCCAATGTCTGTATTAGTCAAAATAGACTGATAATACTGTAGCAACAAATAATCCCAAAGTCTCAATAACTTAATACAACGGAAGTACATTTCTCACATACTCGCAAACATCACATGCTCAATATAAATCAAATATAGGGCTGTCCTTCACACAGTTACTCATGAACACAGACTGATGGGGGCACCACCATCTGGAACATTTTTATTCTCCAAAACAGAGGAGAGAGACACTGCAGGATCATTCATGGGTTTTTTGCTGCTTCAGCTTAGCACTGACAAGTATTATTTCACTGGCCAGAACTATCCAGATGGCGCACCTAACTTCATGGGGCCAGGGAACATGGGAAGCATGTTTGATGAAAATTACTGTCCCTGACACACTAAGCTTGTGTAAAGATATCAACAATAAGGAAAACGAACAGACTGCCAGCAAGGGACTTCAAATCTGGTGAAGGAAAAACACTATAACACAAGACCCATGATAAATACATTTCTGAAATCTCTTTCATCTGGAGCTGCCTCAAAACCAAGTCATGGTTCTTTAGAGAACCATCTAGATATCCCCCCTCCCCACCTCCCCACCCCAGCCCAACCATACTTTTTGCTCCAGTATAGGCAAGAAAGAGTCCATATCATTTGTGTGTTGTGTTCTGAAACACTCCTCCTTTACCTGCCTCAATGTTCCATTAATCAGATTTGAACTTTGAAGATTTGGGATACTATAAGTGACATGTTAACTGGGAAACCACTGCAGTTCAAGATAATAATATAACCATGTTTAGCTTACTCAGAACCAATGTGAATAAAGCAACATGAAAAACCCTAAATTCATCACAGACACTAGTAGATATGAGTAAGCCTACCCTCCCTGCAGTATAAGCTCTGTTGAATTTGAATATCGCTGTCATCCCAATTTACTCCTGGGATGTGGGGTGGAAGGCCTTTCTTTATTGACTGCTGGAAATCTGGCTCCTCCACCAGGATCTGTCGTCCAGGGCCCTACCTCAGTGCTTTAGAACCCAGTATTGGGTCTAATCAAGTCCACATACATTCATACATCTGTTCTCATTCATTCGGATGGCGAGATGCCTGTTGGAATTACCATGATCCCGAGGCTCTGGATGTCAAAGCCCCAATAAACCGAGATAAACCACCTGAAAAACATGACGACTGATGGCCCTTTTGCAGGAAGCCCCTTCTGAGCAACAGGGATGCCACGTTGACCCCATAAGGCTCTCTCCATAGTACTCCTATCTATTCATATGTCTATTCCAAATCTAAGAATAGCTGCAAGCAAAAGAAAACAAATACCCAGAATCTGAATGCCTTTCTCTCTGCCAGGAAGACAGACTGCAGAGCCGCAGGTGCTCAGGAAACCCAAGACAGCCCCCTCCAGACCAGCCAAGGCATGGAAAGTAACAACTGTGTTTGCATTTAAAAATAAAAAAATAAACATCCAAAGTGTATGCTTTCCCCACTTATTTCACGTTCATTTCTTTTTGTCTTTACTCCCATCTCCTTGAAGGTAAGACATTGCTGGCAGCTCTCACAATTATTTCAACCACCTTAAAAGGTACTAACTTTATCTGTGGAATTGGCCTGTCATGCTGCACATATCTATTGAGCATGGCATGAAATCACTTTTTATTAAACCATGCAAATGAAGTCAGATTGAGGAGCAAGTGCCTCTACCTCAGGTAGGGAGTTACTGTAGGAGTCCCAAAGAGAAGCAAATTCTGATCGATCGCATGAAGACAAAACAAACCCTTCCCTGGGAGGAAAGGAGAAGAAAGCGAGGGGTTTTTCAGAGAAAGGGGCCTGGAATCCTGATGTTCTAGAGCTGAGACTGCAACCATCAACGTCAGAAGAGTGGAGTGGAGTAGAAGGAATGGTACCAGAGTCTGAGCGGATGACAAGTGAGAGCAGGGCTCTGAAAGAATGCACCAAGCAGAAAGACTTTTTGGAAGCTCTGCTTGCATTGGCTAAGAGACCCTGAAAGGGAATGGTCTTTACCTGCACAGAGAAATAGCGCTCAGCAGTAAACTGCAGAAATAATGCTTGGATGATGGAAGAAGATGCTCTAATGCAGGTCTTAAAATAAGAGACCCTTAGAATGAGGTCATTTATGCCATCTGTTAAGTTTCTAAATAAGGAAATGGAGGTGCAGGAAGACATCGGGGGTTGTTCGAAACCAGAGTTCCTAGGGTATTGATTTGCAATACATTTTTGGTAAATTCTCATAAATTTCCATTGTAAAACAAAAGTAAAACAGCAAATACCATTGTCAATTATCCTATATTGGAGTTTCCCCAGAAGTGAACCTTAAGACAAAGACTTGTTTGCAAGTTTGGGAGAGACAGAAGAGACTGGTTACGGGAGCGACACAGACATGGAAAAAGTTCACTGCCAGTGATGCAGTGAACACTGTGTTCTCGAGCAAATTGCCTCTGAGAGATAATCCAACTGGGGAAGTCTGGGAGATGGACAGACTGCGTACTTCAGATTCTCCCACATGTGGAAAAAGGAGACAGTGTATTTATCTATCAACTTCTTCCATCCCTGGTTGAGGGCTGTGCCTAAAAAAGAAGATAATTCCCCCGCCCTTCCAGTCTGCTCTGCAAGTGGGCTACGCCAACCTCTCTTGTTGTGGAAAAAGACCTTAGACAAAACGTTGGAGATGCTACCAACTATAAACCAGCAAGTGTGCAAGAAACGTAAAGATCTGAAGGAAATGTACGAGGCACCAACAGTTTCTGCTATATACTTAGCTATGTTTCTGCTCACCTCCATTCCAGAGATAATTCAGAGGTGGAGGCACCCACTTTGTCTTGCTTACCAGGTGACTTGGTCCTTTACAAACATCATAGGGGTGGCATGCACTAAAATGTAACTCAATAACCCAGTTTTGCCATTTTTGCAAACTCTGCACCATAAATGCTACATCGCTGGCTTAAAATGTATATAATGTGGTTTGTAACCAAATCCTCCTATGTATCAATGTGTATCATCAAAACGCAGAACACAGATGCACAGGCATGGAGTTTGTTTTGTTAGCTTCCAAATTGGCATAAGTACTTCCTAAAACTTCTGAACGCTATAGCGTTTTAAATTTAATGAACTGTGAAAAGATTGAATTGATACCTATAATTCAGGTCATGGAATTTAAAAACATGACCTAACCCCCAGAGTCCTTGTTAATATATCAAAAGGATATATAGGCATATGCCACATCAGCTTTACAAATAAACATGTATATCTCATTGAATTTAAACAGAAGTCTATATCTCAAATAAAACTGTATGTCTTCTTCTGGCACTGCCTGAAACACTATTTGGAAAGTTGACTTCTAGAATAGTTAAATATAAAGTCATTTTAATGTACAAATCTCTGACAAGAACTAGAAGTGCAACCTATCACCCTGAAAAAAAGATAAAATAAATGTAGATTTAAAAAGGACTTGAATTTCTTTAAAGCTCTCAGAAAATGTTACCATTTAGTAATGACATTACCTATTCATTTGACCTCAGCTTGACACGCTGAATTGCTCTGAACATCTGTGGCCAGACACATAAGTTCTACATCTTAACTCTTGCTTTTCTAATTTGTACAGAAATGCACATTAAAAGAATGCCAACGCTAGAGCCAGAGACAATAAAAGAAGCAAAGTCACAAGTAATTATAAAATCCACATCTACCAGTGCAAAGAGGTTACCAACATCTCCCCGCCAACTTTGATAACATTGCACATGGAAATAGCTCCAACTTGGCGATATTTCATGCCCCTTACCTGATTCCATGGATTCCAAATGCCTGGGTTAGTAATACCTGACCTTATGTCTCTCAAACTAAAATAAAATAGGAACACCCTCATGACTGTTGGACTACTAAATAGATTGTGTTGTGATTAATTATGAGAGATATGAGGTATAGAGAAGAGGTATTTGGTTTATTTCAATGCAGGCAAGAAAATTTAAGAAGTGCACACATCTACAAATGAATTTTCATGATGTTTCCTATAAAGTAACACTAGTGTCACAGTTCCATAAAGCTGAAAAAGAGCAATAGACATTGTGGTCACAGTTTTCAGCGATTCTTCATGGTTCTCAGCCCTGGACACACATTAGGATAATCTGAATTTAAAACCAAGTTCCCGGGCCTCATCTGGCATCTCTAAGCTTAAACCCAAGAATTAAAATGATTTCTATGTTCAGTCAGAGTTAAGGATCACCACCCATTTTTGATAGTAGGAACAACAATTCCAGTGGCCTTAATAGACACTATTTGTCAAATTCCTAAGAAGCCATAAGTGAAATAGTTCTCTATAAAAATAAACATTTTATTTTGAGAGTAGATAATTAATGTATTATTGACATTTCCATTCAAGAGAACTTTGCTGAGCACCTACTATGTGCCAGATATAGAACAAATAATATGTGTGAAAAGATTAATAAAACATCGTTGCTGACTTCAGGTTTAGATGAGAGGAAACATGTATGTTTATAGGATGATTGTGAGGTTCTGGAACAAATGTTCTTAGAGGTTATACAAGATAGAAATGAAAAACAGAAAAGGAAACAATCAGTTCTGCCTAGGGAAGTCAGGGAGAGCATCATAGAAGAGGTAAAAATTAACTGTTCATTGAAAGAAAGTTAGATCTCAGAAAAGTTGAAACAGTGAAAAAGGATTTCAGGCAAGTTTTTTTAAAACATAGGCTCCTGTAGGGAAAGGATTTAAATAAACATTTCTCCAAAGAAGATATGCAAATGGCCAAATAAGCACATGAAAAAATGCTCATTACTATTCACTAGGAAAATGCCAATCAAACCCCAAATGAGTCACCACTTCACAGCCATTAGAATGGCCACTATTAAAACAACACCAGGGGGCCTGGGTGGCTCAGTTGGCTGGGCGTCCAACTGTACCTCAGGTCAGGATCTCACAGTACATAAGTTCAACCCCCTGCATCAGGCTCGCTGCTGTCAGCATGGAGCCTGCTTCGGATTCTCTCTGTCCCTCCCCCACTTGCGCTGTCTCCTTCTCTCAAAAATAAATAAACATTAAAACAACAACAACAACAGCAGCAAACAAAAAATTAGTGTTGGCAAGGATGTGGAAAAATTGGAATGCTTTGCACTATTGGTGGGAATGTAAAGCTGCTATTGAAGACAGTATTAAACTTTCTCAAAAAATTAAAACTGGGGCGCCTGGGTGGCTCAGTTGGTTGAGCTTTCAACTTAGGCTCTTGTCATGATCTCACGGTTTGCCAAGTTGAAGCCCTGCGTCGGGCTCTGTGCTGGTAGGTCAGAGCCTGGAGCCAGCTTCAGATTCTGTGTCTCCCTCTCTCTCTGTCCCTCCCCCACTCACACTCTGTCAATCTCTCAAAAATAAATAAACATTAAAAATTTTTTTTAAGAAATTAAAACTAAAATTACCATAGGACTCAGCAATTTGGTATATATACAAAGAATTGGAAATACGGTCTTGAAGGGATATTTGTATAGCCAGGTTTACAGAGGGCTGTCTACAATACCTAAATCATGGAAGCAACCCAAGTGTTCACCAACAGATGAATGGATAAGCAAAATGTGGCATATATGCACAGTGGAATATTACTTAGCCTTAAAAAGGAAAGGAAATTCTGACACATGCTACAGCATGGATGAAACTTGAGGACATTTTTCTAAGTGAAATAAGCCAGTTATTTAAAAAAATATATACTGTATGATACCATTTTTATGAGATACTTAGACAAGTTCACATTGACAGAAAGTAGAATGATGATTGCTAGAGACTGTGAAGAGAAAGGAATAGGGAGCTATAATTTAATGGCTATAGAGTTCCAGCTTTATAAAATGTAAAGGGTTCTGGAGATGGATGGTGGTGATGGTTGCATAAAAATATGGAAGTACAGTAAAACCTTGGTTTGCAAGCATAATTCGTTCTGGAAACATGCTTATAATCCAAAGCACTTGTATATCAAAGAGACTTTCCCCATAAGAAATAATGGAAATTCAGATGATTCATTCCACAAACCAAAAATATTTGTATAAAAATGATTATAATACTGTAATATAATACAAAATAATAAAGCAAATACAAAATATAAAGAAAAATAAAAAAATTATCATGCACTTACCTCTGAAAAACTTTGTGGATGGTGTGAGGGACTCAAGAGAAAGGATTGTGTAGGATGACTTTCACCATCATTAATGGAATCACTGCTATCTATTGGCTTAATGGAATCTTTTCCTTTTCGTGCAACTGTAACAAGGAATCTATCCAATGACACTTGCTTTTGCCTCCTTTTGAGGATTTTGTGGAAGTGTGACATTGCATTGCCATTAAACAGATTCACCAATCACATTGCTACAGCCTTATTTGGGTGGTGCTTTTCTACAAAATTTGGCACTGGTTCCCACATTTTACACATCTCCCTAATCTCATTTGAAGTGAGGGATTTGTCTGCCTTTTCTCCTCCTTCTCTGCAGACGAGATCTCCTCCATAACATTTTGCTGTTGCTCACAATGCAGATTCATCAGTTCTCGGTGGTCAGCTCCTGGCCATGTTCCTCCACCAGCTCTTATATGTCATCCTTATCCACCTCCAGTCCCATGGTCTTGCCCAAGGACACAATTTCATCAACAACTGGCAGCTCCTGTTCATGAGCAAGCCTCTCTAAGTCATGTCCAACAACACAATCAGGACACAGTTTTCTCCAAGCAGAATTGAGGGGTCCCTTGGTGACCCCACCCCAGGCTTTATCAATGATCTTGAGGCAATTCATGATGTGGAAATGATTTTTACAAAACTCTCAGTGGGTAAGCTTTGTTCCTTCTGTTACCTCAAAGCATGGCTGAAATAGTGCTTTGGCATAAAGCTTTTTAAAGTTTGAAATAACCTGCTGGATTGGAGTGGTGTTGGGAGGAAGGAAATTGACCTTAATGAACTCGAACTCTTCCAGTAAGTTGTCCTCAAAGCCTGGAGAATGAGCAGAAGCATTATCCATAACTAGCATGGCTTTGGGTGGCAGATTCTTTTCTAATAGGTATTTCTTTACTGCAGGACTGAAGACCTCATTGATCCACTCAATTAACAAGATACAAGTGACCCAAGCCTTGCTGTTGGACCTCCACATGTTTAACTGGTCTTCTGCACCGTGCATTTCCTGGAGGCTCATGGCTTCTCACAATGAAACATGAGCAGCAGCTTGACTTTGAAATACCTGCTTGCATTAGTACAAAACAAGAGGGTGAGATGGTCTTTCATGGGCTTGTAACTGGGTATTGCATTCTCTTCTTCTGTAAAGTAAGTCCTCTTTGGCATCTCTTTCCAAAAAAGAACAGTTAAAAACTTGCTTCGGCAGGCAACAATCGGAAACCATGAGTTTCTGGAACTCATTAGTGAACACCTCAGCTGCCTTAGCATCCGAACTCACAGCCTCTCCATGCCTCACAACACTGTGGATGCCACTTCTCCTCTTAAAGTTATCAAAACATCCCCTGCTTGCTGTTAAGCCATCTTTATTTTCTGTTGATGTGCCTGGCAGTTTACTCATGAAGTCGGTGTACAGGGGGCCATTGCCTTCTCGTAGATAAGGTTCTCAGTCACAGTATCACCTGCTAGTTGCTTCTCTTCTATCCGAACCAGAAGCAATTTCTCTACATCTTCCAGAACACATGGCGGTTGCTTTGATATTCTTTTGACTCCTTTTACTGCATCTAGCCTCTTTATTTCTTCCTTCTTTAATATTATGCAAATGGTTGATGTAGACTTCTTACAAAATCTTGTAATTTCAGCCACTCACATACTTCATTCATACTTCTTGATGATTTCCTTCTTAACTTCCACCATAATCATCTCCTGCTTCTTACCACCTTTCGTTTCAACCTTTTTCTGCATGGGGGCCATTGTATACGTTCTCATGAATGTTGACTATAGTATAGTATTAATAAAGTCTTGTCATATACTGTATTTAATGTAACTGGCAATAAGGCAGCAGAGAAAAGGGTCTATATCTGCAGGCAGCCTGACCTAGAATGAAGCAAAGCATTCCTAAGCTTACTCTTGTATGGAAAAGCAAAGAACCATCCATAGGTGCTTTGGAGTGACGAAAAATACACTAGTGCCATTTGTGGGCACCTTCCAACATTCTGAAAAATCACTGCCAAACACCATGGCCTGAGACTGAGCATCTGAGAAGACTGAGAGAGAGAAATAGAGAGAGAAAGAACCATTGGCTCAGTTGTGATCATGTGACATTCATTCATTATCATGTACTCCTTATATTGCAAGACATTGCTCGGTTATCAAGTTAAAATTTATTAGAAATGTTTGCTTGTCTTCTGGAACACTCGCAGAATAAATTACAATCCAGGGTTTTCCTGTACTTAATATTTTAAGTGAACTCTTCACTTAAAATTGTTAATATAAATTTTATATTATGTGTATGTAACCACAATTTAAATTGGAAACGAAAGCAAGCAAGCAAGCAAGCAAGCAAGCAAGAAAGAAAGAAAGAAGAAAGCAAGAAAGCAAGCAAGAAAGAAAGACCATAGGGTCCTAAAGCTCCCTCAGTGGCAGCACTTTCTTTTCAGTTTGGAAATTTTTCTCATGCTATCCACTGATTCTGAACAGTCAGTTCTTCACAGGGTAAAGGAGGTAGTCTAGGTAAGAACCAATGGAATGGGAAAGATTAAAATTCAGCTGACCAGGATTTCTATGCAAGACGATCTTGGATAGCCACAGCCAGACTCACAGACACTCAAGAGTCAGTTAGAAGAGCTATGGTTTAAACAAGTATGAAAACCAACTTCCAAAAACTACTGAAGAAACAAGATCAGGAACAGTCAGAAATAGAATTAAAATGAAGGCAGATTGGAAATATGAAAGAGAGGGATCTTGGGAAGTTTCTGAAAATCCTGAGTGGTGACTGGGATTAAGTCCTCCTTCCCACTTCCATTGCACCAAGTAGTAGAACTTACTAAGGAACTGGCAGGAGTCCAGTACTATTCCACCATGTATCCAGCTTTTCATCTTGTGTTGCTAGAGCTAGGCCCAAAAGTACAGGATGGAAGACAGAACTGGGTTGGCTGATTAAAACAGGAGGAGGTAGGTTTTCATGGACAAGGACAGTTAGAGAGACGCAGCTATGGAATTGTTGCCTTGGCCACTTTGGAGGGTGGTCTTCTGACTTGTAGAAGTCAGTGTTTATTCAATGAACAAATTATCTCTATGCGCATTTATAATTTGTCAGGTATAAGAAATAAGGGTAGGCTCTCCCCTTCCAGAGCTTATAGTCCAGTGGCAGAGATAAACAAATACACTATTGTAAATCACATGAAGATTAGAATTATACTTTATGCATATGTTTATCTTCCTTGCCTCCTTCCATCCAATCTCTGCCATCATTCCCACTATTGTCCCTAGAATTGTTCAGAAACTTAATGAGAGAATAAATGAATATATAAATGAATGGTTTGAACTTCTAACATCAGAACTCTGTATGTAAAAAAGCCTGAGTTGAAAAAAAGCTTAAAAATTGTGTGAAACAAATCTCTCACTTCATAAATGAGAAAGTAGTATTCAAAGAAATTGTAACTTGTTCAAGGTCAAAGCTAGAATCCAGGGCTTTTTTTCACAAGATGCTACATGTTGTCAAAAGCCTTTCTTATGGCTTCAATGAAAATTCCTCTTTGGGGTAACCTGAGACATGAGAAATACATATAACATCATAAATTATACCAATATTTGTCAAAGTAAGAATACAGTAATACATGGTTAAAGACATTTTGAAAAAGATTCTAATGGAGGAAGGGAGACCCTAACCTTCCCAGAGCACAATATATTATAAAACTGCTATGATTGAAGATGTGATAAGGCTACATAGACAAATTAACAGAAGAGAATAAGTAGCCCAGACACAGAGCTAAGAACATATCAAAATTTAGTATAGTATAAAATGGGTATCACAGATGAGAGGGTAATTTAAAATTACTTTTGAAAAGTGCTGGAACAATAGAGAAGTATTTAGGAAAAACATTACATTTTCCCTGTATACCTTATACTAAAATTCCAAATGGATTTAGGAATTAAATGTAGAAGAACAGAATGACCAAAAATAGCCAAAAAAAATTGTAAGCAAATATTTAGTAAGTCTTTGGAGAAAGAAAGGTTTTATAGCTAATAAGTAATGGAAAAACTCATGAAGAAAATGACAGGTATGATTATAAAATGTTAAAGATGGAAGCTTACCAAAATTAAAAGGCAAATAACAAAGGAATATGTAATATGTAACAGAAGTTTAACACTTGTATTCTACTAAAAACTCATAAATCAATAAAGATATGCCACAAACCTATAGGGAGGAATTGTAGAGACAAAAATGTGACAATATGAACATAAAATTAATAGACAACTTATGAACATAAAATCAAATTGCTAATAAGCACATGGGAAAACATTTACATCAAAGGCCACCAAGACATGTATTCACCCATAAGTCAGGAACGTGTCCCAGACCATACAATGAAGAATAAGAAGAAATTACATTTGTTTCATGAAGTGCCCTAATGACAAGCCTAAACTTTCTTACACAGAAAGTTCTTGGGGCTCTACCTCTTAGGCTGCATTTTCTTTCTTTTTAAAAAATATTTATTTATTTGGGGGAGAGTGCAAGCAGAGAAAGGGCAGAGAGAGGGTGACAACAGGATTCAAAGCGTGCTCTGTGCTGACAGGCTGACAGCAGTGAGCCTGATGTGGGGGCTCCAAAGCATGAACTACAAAATCATGACCTGAGCCAAAGCTGGAGGCTGAACCGATTGAACCACCCAGGTGCCCCTAGGCTGCCTTTTCAAAACAAAGTAATCTAATGCTAAAAGAGAGAAAGAGATTTTTGAGGAAGGAATAAATTAATAAATGGGTGGATGGATGGATGGATGGATGGATGGATAGATGGATGGATGAGTAAAACCTCAGCACCATTTATTGTTTTAAAAATCATACAGGGGCACCTGGGTGGCTCAGTCAGTTAAGCATCCAACTTCGGCTCAGATTATGATCCCATGGCTCATGGGTTCAATCCCCAAGTCAGGATCTGTGCTGACAGCTTGCTCAGAGCCTGAGCCTACTTTGGATTCTGTGTCTCCTTCTCTCTCTGCCCCTCCCCTGCTCTCCCTCTCCCCCCCCTTCTCTCTCAAGAATAAACATTAAAATAAATTAAAAAATAAAATTCATACAAAATATAGGAAAAGAAAATGAACAAACTACAAGAAAGCAAAAATATGGAAATTACAAATGTTACTGAGTACCAAACTGTATATACTTGGCCAAGATTGCACAAGTGAAGCCATGTTTAGTTCTTGGCTTCAGCAAAACAAATCGTTCTGTGAATAGAAGAATAGGTTCTGAAAATACAGAATGTATGAGTCACTATTTATGTTCAAAGAGATTGTATAGTCCTTTTTGAGGGTAGTGGCAGAGTATATATGAATATTTAGCTGGAGGAAGCACCCATCTGACTGCCATGCAGGGGAGCAGAAGACAATGGTAGGCTACAGAAGCCACCTGCCCTTAACACTTGTACTGGAATAGGATGATTCTCTATGAATGTCTGACCCAAGGGACCAGAGACCTGGGTTCTGGTCCTGGAGAGAAACCAAAGATAGGATCTTAGGAAACCACAAAGTGGACTGCAAAGGAATAGAGAAGAATGCTCCAGGGGAAGCAGGAGAATTTGGTACACACTGAAAAGGAGAATGACAGAAAGATACGCCCCAAAGAAATCAAGAAAACTTATGGTTAAAAAGAAGCCATTAAGAATGATAATGAAGAGAGATTACTAAGGAACTTAATGAAAGCTATTACATTAGAGTAGGGGGAACAAAATCCAAACTACAGTGGAGTGGAGAGCCAACATGGTAGAAGGAAAAACATCAAATGTAAAACATTTTTTCCAAGCAGTTTGATGGTAAAAGGATAATACGATTGCTTTGAAGTAACATTAGTGAATTTCTAAAATGAACAAATAAGTTAATATCTGCCAAAACCATATGTATGCATTAACTTGTTATGACAATTAATCCTGAATAAATTGTTCTGATTTTTAACAAGTTTGTTCAAATTTCATGTTATATTTTGGATTCAGAAAACCCTAAATATTTCCCAGTATTTGTTACTGCTCATGTGGCCTTTTTAATAGCTCTAGGACTCTAATGTCTATTATATTTTTGTAAATGGAATCAAATGATCTCATGTCCCATCCCAATTCTTCAATGCAGCATTATTCAGCATTCACTAAGCATCAGTAATCCTTTATGTCAAGGCCATTTGACTTTGTCCTGCCCATGTAACCCTTGGGAATGTAACCCCTGTCATGTAAATCTTTTGTCAGCCACACTCTTCTACAAATAGTCTTTAGAGGTATTCCTTTCATATGCGATCTGCCTTGCAGAAAAATCTCCCTTATTAAAAGATTATAGGAAAAAAATAGTTAAATTAAAAGGTTATAGGAAAAAAATAGTTACAAACAAAAAGGCAAAGTGCTCAGAAAGGCCCCATGTTTCTTGGGTAAGGATTTTCATTAAATTCCCAGACAATGAGGAAGAGGAAGGCATCGGGAGCCGGGTGGTCTCACAGTTCTCTGTGTTGGCCGTGTGCATCCTAAATCTTGCTTTTGTTTGTAATTCTTCCACAACCGCTGTCTTGCTCCCTAACCACCATCTACTCCATTTCTGCTTATTATATATTCTTGGCATGGCCACATCAGGGAACCTATGGAAGATGCTGTGGCCATGCTTCTGTTCAAGAGGTAACTATACCCATTTTGAACATGGGCAGAGGCTCATGACCTGGCCATCTCCCAAGAAACACACACCACTTACTTGACATCAGAATTCTGTGAGAAATGATTACACCTTGCAGAGCTTCCCTATTAATTGTTCCATGCCAGCATAGGTCAAGTATATAGCCTAATAGAAAGTATTTTTTTCTTTTTTTTAAGAGTCCATAATTTATTTAACTTCAAGTTAGTTAACAAACTGTAGTATTGGTTTCAGGAGTAGAACCCAGTGATTCATCACTTATACAACACCCAGTGCTCATCACAATTGCCCTCTGTAATGCCTGCCCATCACCCATTTAGCCCATTCCCCCACCCACCTCCCCTCCAGTAACCCTCAGTTTGTTCTCTGTATTTAAGACCCTCTTGTGGTTTGCCTCCCCCTCGTTTTTATCTCATTTTTCCTTCGCTGCCCCTATGTTCATCTATTTTGTTTCTTATATGTGGACTTTAAGAAAGTATTTTCTAACAAGGTAGCTAAAATTTATCCCTTATCAAGAATATAATTGGACAATTAATCTAGCACCTGGACTCACATTCCCCAAATTTAGGAGTCCCAGAAATGGCCCTGGGACATACAGAATGCCAAAGGACCTATTCTAGAAAAATAGTCAACTCTATATAAACACACCAGGAAGATCTGAATCTAGACACTGTGGTTATGCCACTATGGCCTTTTGACTGGCCAACCTGACTTGTGCAAACCTTTTAACAAGGTGCACAGAGATTGTGGTGGGCACACCCATGACAGGAAATGGTTTAAGTGTCAACTACAGACCTAGCCAATCCAAAGGAACACTGCTCCCAGAATATCCCCAAATACTATCACTTTGTGAGGCTTCTCTGAATATCTCTTCCCTCAACCATGAAAGCACATTTAAAAAAAATGTTTGTTTATTATTTTGAGAAAAAGAGAAAATGAGTTGGGAGATCAGAGAGAGAAGGAGAAAGAGAATCTCAGGCAGGCTTCGCACTGCCAGCATAGACCCCAACACGGGGCTCCAGCTCATGAACTGTAAGATCATGACCTGAGCAGAAACCGAGAGTCAGACACTTAACGGACTGAGCCACCCAGGCACCTTGCTGTGGTATATTTTGACGCCTACTCTTGCAACTCCCATTTTCTTTACCTCTAATTGATCTGTTTCCTCTGACCACGGACCCCATTGGCAGCCCTGCCTTAGGTAATGTTGTGTGAGGCATTTGAAATTCCTGTCTACCTGACCATTGTTGTCGGATTCTCGGAGCATAATGATGCCTAGAAAAATTCCTCCATCAGTAAACTATTCATCTGCAATTGTCCCACCCACCTCAGCCCTGAATCTGCTTCCATAAACCTGTACTGTCACAGCAATTATGGCACCCATTCTGGTTTCCATCATTTATCAACAGGCCTAGTCCAGGAAAACCCTGCTCTGACTCTATCACCCCTATCAGAAATTCTAGTATGTGTAGGGGACAGCTGGTCTCCTGATCTCTGACCCTAACCTACCTAGGGGTACAAAACAGAAACTCACTGGCCATTGGTAACTTTCAACAGGTAAAACACAGGCAAATCTCAGTGTAATATTAAGGGAGTGGTCAAATAAAAGTACATGCTTTACTGGTTTCTGTCCCATTATAGGATCTCAGCCCATCCCAGAAGGGACCTTCAGAGTAACATTAAAAGCCTTCTCCATTTGAGAATTGCTCCAGAATGATGTCCCTTCCTTTGACTTTTCTACAATCTCATCTTTAGTCTTCCCTCTGTCTCAAGCTCATAGGACATTATAACTTAGTTTGCTTGCTTGCTTGCTTCCTCTTTTTTTGTTGTTGTTGTTCTCTTTCTCTTTCTTTCTATTTTTCCTTTATCCTCATTTGGCTGAGTGACTGACTTTTCTACTATTTACCTTGATTGTGTTACGGCATTTTGACACTCAGCTCAACATCTCTCAAGCCCTGCACCCTGCAGGGTCCCCAGTTCACCAGGCGAGGGAAGACAAGTAGGGCCCCAATCTTGTAATTATCAAAGTACAAGAGATACACCAAGGAAAATGCCACTCTGTTCCTTCTCAGTCACTATCAGCTTTTGTCTACTAAATCTTCTCCTTTCTCAGAAACAGTCCATCAACTCCAAGTTAGCTCACTTTAGCCTGACTCTTGGCTTTATAAAGTGAAGTTCCCACCATTCATCGCTCCACCCCACTACATGACCAAATTGAAAAGGAGATAGTCATAGCCCTTCTAGATTCAAATCCTAGCCCTTCCACTTATGAGTTCTGTGAAACTTTGTGCCTCTGCTACAACTTTAGTGAAATATGAATAACAATATTTATATATAATACATATATGACTGAAGAGATTGAACTATTTAAAAGTCCATGCAATCCATCCACATATACCTGTAGCAAATGCTCAACAACTTGTAGCTTTATTTCTATTTCTACTTATAGACTTTTGGTACCACAAAATTAAGACACAAACCATTTCTGTTAATGTTTGTCCTTGGTAATTATTATAAAATTTCCTGTAGTTCAAGAAAATAGCAGAAAACAAGAAGCAAGAACCAATCAGATTCTCCTTCAATTAACCCATCAAGTTCATTAGGTTTAATAAAAAAAATATATCTAAAGAATCTCATAGCTTAGGATAATTTTTTCAAAGTTTTCATCCATTTGCATTTGTTTCAGGGAAGTTGAATAGTCTTCCCCACAAGGGGAAGGGTATGCAAGCCCATACCCTTTTCTCTGGGAAGTTATATTTTTTTAATGCCTCAGAGACAACCTATTAGTGAATAATTTGGAGCCAAAAATGTCTGTTTCATTTTATTTGTTTTCCTCTAGTTTGATAAAGTGGCCAATATCACTTGACTTGTCCCTAAAGTATTCAGTGTTAGATTTCTTTCCTCACTGAGAAAAATAGCATATACAGTAATTCTTCCTCTACTATATATAAATTCCAAATGCTACCTTAGCAGAATTATGAAATAAAAATGAATGCTTTTTTAAAGCATTTATGGAGACTGGGGAATAAATGATAGAATTTTCTTATATTTCTTGTATATGCAGATAACAGATACATTTAATGCAAGAAGGAAATAGAATTTTAATAGAATTTTTAACTAAAGATCTTGAAACAAAACTAGACATACATTTTAATTGAATTTCTGGCTCAAATTACAGCAAACCATTATAAATCATTAGGAATCAGTTTTAAAACTGCTTTCACTTTTCCCCATATTACAAACACAGAGGTAAGCTTTTACAGCTTCAGATAAGTGTTAATAAATTACCCGAATTTCAAAATTAATGGCTGCCCGGCTGCTTTGGGGAGATATCATTGTGTTTCATGAATATTTTGATTTTGTGATTAGATCAAAATGCACTGAATTCCTAAACAGTCATAACCAAGGTCTGCTGATCATAAACTGTTCTTTTTTAATAAATTATATTCCTCACAAATCTGCTGATATGGAATAATTAGAAATTGGTTGCCTGCATTTACTGTAATATTTGCATGACTTTAGATCTCCACCTACTGATCTAGAGGCTGGCAGGAAATGTACATTTTGTACATTTCTAAATATACCTTGCCTGCAGAGATAATGGTTTATATTGTGATGGTAAGAAGGTTTTTATTTGCAAAAAACAAAGAGGTGTCACTTGCCAGTTCTGGAAGACATTGATTAGGCAGTTTATGTCATTCCTATTCAGAACTTATTATTTACAGCTTTCTTGTTTCCTTTCCTTTGTAGGAGATAAAGATCTGTATCTTGTAAACTGCTTAAAGAGTGTCTATTTTGTCTTTTTAGAAAGTCTTGAAATACATTTTATAGAATGCAAGCATTCTCAAACTAAATGTAAACTGAGTAAAATACAGTATCCCAATTTATTATAATATCTCCAAGTATAAACTTTAAATTAAGTGGTTCATAAATAGTTATGCTGAGGAAAAAAAAGAAGTCCTTGGTGTAAATCCATCTTTTACCATCTAAAACACATGTATCTATACGTGAACCTGTATAACCTATACTATGTAATCTGATAATTAAGTACAGTCATTGTAGAAACCACTGACAACAAACACATAAGGCTATTTTTATTCTGCCAAATCTAATGATCATTTACAAAGATCAAAAGTGTAACTTTTACAAAGTTACAAAGTGACTACAAGAGCTAAAATTTGTGTTTTAGAATACACAAATACAAGAATATTTATGGTGTATTTCTGCAATGCTCATTGAAAGAAAGTTTTTCACCAATGGAAAAAGAACTACATAAAATTCAAGAGAAGCTTACTTGAGACTTTCAGGTGCTTCCTCTTGTCATTTAGAGGACTGGAAGAAAAAAGAAGGGATTTCTGGGGGCATTGTTTCCTTCAGAAACAATATAGTTGCCTTCCTCTAAGTCTTCATATGCTGACCAAGGAGTTTGGAGTTTCTAGGCCTAGTATAGTTACAACACATAGCAATCCTTCCATGGGTCCTTGGGCTGGGACTAGGCTTAGATCAGCTGCCTTGGGTGTGGTTCATGGCACCTGGAATTTCCTTAAAGAGCTTTTAGTCCTGGCCAGCCATTATTGCTTACTTTTGGGATTCATTACAACTGCTCAATTAACCACAAACACAAAAGAAAGTAAAAAGAATAGCTAAGTACTGAATGGAAGTGGAGAGTATTATGCTAAGTGAAATAAGTCAGGCAGAGAAAGACAGATACCATATGTTTTCACTCTTATGTGTATCCTGAGAATCTTAACAGAAAACCAGGGGGGAGGGGTAGGGGGGAAAAAGTTACAGAGAGGGAAGGAGGCAAACCATAAGAGACTCTTAAATACTGAGAAAAAAAAAATACTGAGAACAAACTGAGGGTTGATGAGGGGTGGGGGAGAGGGGAAAGTGGGTGATGGGCATTGAGGAGGGCACCTGTTGGGATGAGCACTGGGTGTTGTATGGGAACCAATTTGACAATAAATTATACACACACACACACACACACACACACACACACACATATGATGAAAATTAAAAAAAAAAAAAAAGAATAGCTAGAGTCAAATGATTAACAGTCCATGGAAAGGTCTTCAATGAACAACATTTAACATTAATTAAAGATTCTACCAGTCCAAAATGGTAAATGCACAAATGTTCAATTCTTTGTAGGAAAGTAAAAGGGGATGTCATAGTTATACTTGGGAAGCCAGGCTCCTATGGCTTAGCATATCAGCAAATATATCTAAGAATCTACCCCAAAATCCTGATTAGAGTCCATGAAAGTAAAATTCAGAGCATAAACAAAAGCAGAGTATAAACTAAAATCAACTAGTTTACTTTCCAGTGCTGTTATGTGGATTAAATGAAATAAAGTAGTATATGAGATGCTTAAGTGCCTGGAGTATACAGACAGTTCACAACTTACAATGGTAAACTTAAGATGTTTTGACTTTAGGACAGTGTGAAAACAACAAATATTCAGTAGAAACAGCACTTTGAATTTTGAATTTTTATTTTTTCATGGTCGAGCGATAAACAGTACAGCCCTGTCTCATGATGCTGGACAGGGGCAGTGAGTGCAGCCCCCAATCAGCCATACTGTCACAAAGGTAAACAATTGATACATTTAACAACCAGTACTGTTTCGCGTTCAGCACAATATTCAACAAAGTACAAAAGATATCCAACACATAAAATAGACTTTACATTAGATGATTTTGCCCAGTTGTAAGCTAATATGTGTTCTAAACAAATGTTAAGGTTGGCTAAGCTAAGCTCTGATGTTGGGTAGGTTAAGTGTATTAAATGCATTTCCCACTTACTATATTTCCAACTTAAGATGGGTTTGTTGGGACTGTAACGTCATCGTAAGTCAAGCAATATCTGTATAAAAAATAAATATTACATAAAAACACAAACACCAACCACAGAAATACTAAGGTTTTTAAGGAGACAAACTTTCAGCACAGAATGTTTTGTTCTCATCTGACCTCTTTTACACATTCATTCTGTTTCAGCCATCTGCAATTTCTACATAAATCTTTATTTATGCTTCTATTTGCATTGAAAAAATTCAGGTGAGAATCTTTTTTTTTTAACTCAAAAGAGAGAGTGCCTACATTAGTCATACATGTCAGCATTTGCATTCACAGAAGGCATCTCTAGAGCCGCAAGCAGCTCTGTGCTCCCTAACTTAAGGTGGAATCTGCACTATAGAACCACGTTTTCCCCAAATCAAACCTGTCATCAGTAAGTTCATATCGAGTTAAAATATTTTCTTCCCTCTGAATGTGTTTATGCAACACAGATGTATATTCTTAATAGCTTAGCTAGTTATTTTCCAAGTATATTGTTAGGATTTTAAAATAATGGAAGCATTTCTAGTTAATAGACATATAGAGTTTTTTAAGAATGATTTATCCACTTAACAAATATTTATGGAACATCTATTCTATGGCAGCCACTGTTCTAGGACCTCGGGATATAGGGATGAACAAGGATAGATTCCATCATTAGAAAGCAGAGTCTATTGGGCAGAGAGAAGACCATGCATCCAGTAATAGTTCAGGGTGATCAGTTCTATGACAGAAGCATGCACAATATACTGTGTAAACAAAGGCAGGTCTCTAAAACCAACTGAGTGGTCAGACAAGGTTCTGAGATGCTTGGAGTTTGGGAAGACCGGGAGGGGTGTTATGGACTAAAAGGAGTAAATTGTGTTCCCTCAAAATTCATGTTGAAGCCCTAACCCCCACTGTGAGAGTATATGGAAATGGGGCCTTTGGGAGATATTTAGGGTTAAATGAATTCACAATGGTATTAGTGCCCTTATAAGAAAAGGAAAAGATCTCTCTCTCATTCTGTTCACATGCACACAAAGAGGTCGTGTGAGTACACAGCAAGATGATGGCCACCTCTCAGGAGACGTCAGAATGAAACCTACCTTCCTGACATCTTGATCTTGAATTCCTCAGCCCCCAGAACCAATAGAACAACTATGTTCTAAGGCTAGAACAACTAAGGAGAAGCTCAGCAAGGAAATATCATAAATCAATTAAACCTAACAGACATTCATAGAACATGGCACCTAACAACAGAAGAATGTACATTCTTCTCACATAGAACATGCTCCAACATAGACTATAAAACACACCTTGATCAATTTCAAAAGATAAAAATAACACAAGATATACTCTCTGACCACATTAGAGTGAAATTAGAAATTAGTAAGAGGAAAAAATTTGCAAAGCACACAAATATGTGGAAATTGAATAACACACTACTAAATAATCAATGGATTAGAGAAGAAATCAAAATAGAAGTAAAAAATACTTTGAGGTGAATGAAAATGAAGACACAACATGCCAAAACTAATGGAATGAAGTTAAAGCAGTGCTTATAAGGAAATTTAGATCTGCAAATACCTATATTAAAAAGGAAGAAAGATCTCAAATCAATAACTTAAAACTTTCACCTTAAGACACTGGGGTAAAAGAACAGGAAACAAAACCTACAGCAAGCAGAAAAAAGGAAATAATGAAAAGTAGAGTGGAAATTAGTAGTGGCATCCCGGTGTGGTATTAAGAAGTGTTTCAGGGCTACATATAGAGTATTTATGTTTGCCATAGCTATGAGGTCAGGGTGGGGAGTGGAAGCATATAGCCATTAGGTACACCTTAAATTCTGGGTCTTGTTAACATAAATCCTCAAAGAAAGTTCCCTCTTTCCATGCTTGTATTATGAACATACGTACTTACATATACTTATGAACATATACTTATATCCCTAAGAGAATACTATTCTTATGGATCCTTCAAGTCCTTCTTTAGTGGACATGTCACTGAGACACCTGAGTGTCCTTAGAAAGAGTAGATTACTATAGATAATCTGAGCATTGTTAGTGAAACCACAAGTACTACCTGGCTCCATCCTGCCATGGTGGTGAGCTAGATCGACCTTCTTTA
Source organism: Herpailurus yagouaroundi (assembly GCF_014898765.1). Taxonomy (NCBI): domain Eukaryota; kingdom Metazoa; phylum Chordata; class Mammalia; order Carnivora; family Felidae; genus Herpailurus; species Herpailurus yagouaroundi. Next base: position 15,860,020 of record NW_024412417.1, on the reverse strand, counting down.
AGATAATTCCCTATGGCACATTTTTGACACTAGGATGTTGAACAGTTCCAGCTCCATTTCTTCAAAGCTACTAGCTGACAGTGATCTCACACCTAATTTCTCGTATCATTTTGATATTTATTGTGAAGTCTGGAATTATCATACTAAACCCTAATTTTATAATACAATACGCAGTAGTGGTTAAGATCATGCCTGTTGATTTCTGATTTCCTGGGTTCAAATTCTGGTTCTTCATCTTCACATGACCCTGGGCAAGTTACTTAGGCTGTGCCTCAGTTTCCTTCTGTCAAGCGGGGAAAAAAATAACCACATGGGTTTATTTTAATAATGAGTGCATTTATAGATATATTAAAGTATTTACTAGAATGCCTACCATACAGTGAATACATGTTGGTACTAATTATTTTCTACAAAGGATTTACACTTACGAATCTTACTTAATTATCACAATCAACTTGGGAGGTATTTTATTCTCACTCAACAAATTGGGAGACGGTGGTCCTAGAGCCAAAGTTTACAGGTCCACATCTGTAAAAGGGATATAGACCCAGGTTTTTTTCTTTCTAGTCCAATGCTTTTCACACTGTCATAATGCCGGAAGGCAGTAGGATACACTGAGGAAAGTACATGGGCTCCAAAGCCAAGTAAACTTGAGTTTAACCCCAGCTTGTCCACCTGCTAGTCAAAAGTCTTTAGTTGAGGTATTTTACCTCTGAGCCATGTTTATAAGATGAGTATACTAATTCCTACTTCATGAGGTTATTATAAAAATAACCGAGAAAAAATACCGAGCATATTGTCTGTTACATGTTATGTGATCAACAAATAATTTTCTTTCTTTCCCATGTCCTCTTAGCAATGAAACTATTCCCTCCTTACAGTAAGCTGTGCTCAAGAGAATCCCTCTGTGGCTGACAAATCAAGAGAGTCAGCTTTGAAATGCTCTCTCAGTGCTTTGTAATGTTAAACATTTAATATAATTATTGTTAACTGAGATGTGCTCACTATTAGTGGATGGGATGAATGTAAAAAATAAGACTTCTAATAGTAAGTTTGTCATAATTTCAATGTACTATAATGCCATGTGTAGAGGTGGGAAGAAGTCTAATTTCATTCCGTTTTTTGAACCCCGAAAAATACAACAAAACAAAGAGCAAATAATTTTTAAAACAAAAATAAAAAGTAGCAGGAGTCCTAGGGGATATAACACATATATAGATAATGTTAGTCTAGTCATGGGGAAATAGCCCATATACCCAGTCTTCCTAATAAAAAAATGAATATCCAGGTTTATGTGTCCCAGTTGAATATTCACTATAAATTATATATAAATGGAGGGGGAAATTACTAAAGGTATAAAACAAAATGTCTGCAATTGCATACAATTTTTTTTTGTCTTCTGAACACAGGAGAAGATTTACAAGTACTTGCCAAATTAAATAAGGAAAAAGGAAAACAGGAAATTAAAAAAGGGGAAAAAAGAGAGAGATCCACTTACTATTGTTTTCCAAGAGGAACCTAGCAGAAAAGAAAGGTAGCCCATCTGCCCTCCACCCCAACAAAGCTAAAGGTTGCAATTATTATCATCTGCACTGAGCCAAGAAGGGATGTGAGCAACAGTTCAGAACAGAGGATATGAGAAAACTAAAATGTTGAGTTTCAACTAGGGAAAATATGCTTTTGCCAAGAAATCTGGGAAAATGGGATTTGATAAAAGGCAGTCATCAACATGACAGAAACTTCCAAGTCACTTCTAGATTCAGTTTTCAGATCAGGGCCTAGACCAGAATCACCAACATCAAAAATACAATAATTTGTTTTTCCTTCTGTGATTGCCAGCATTTGTGCCGAAAACAAGACAGCAATATTCAAGCCTTGACTCTGTGGCCATACCTGAGTGACTCCGGAGAAATAGAACTCTGATGGCCGTGATATGATATAATGCATTTCATCCAACTTCATTGATAAAGCTCTTCTCTCTTAAATTTTCAAAAGTTATTCACACCTTACAAAATGGACCAAGCACTCGCAACAGCTCCATTTCCTAGGCATTTAACAGGAACCAGGAACATTTGCAGAATTATAAGAAGTCAAGGCAATATTTTATTAAGATACATTCAAACTTCATGCTAAAGTTTAGTTCACTGCCCTTTTTTGTGGTAAGAACACATAACATAAAATCTACAGTCTTAAGTTTTATAAGTACATCACACATTATTGTTGACAATGTGGTACAGATCTCCAGAGTTTATTCATCTTGCTTAACTGTAGCTTTATGCCCATTGATTAGTAAATTTCTATTTCCTCCTCTCCCACCTTTGGCAAAGACCATTCCAATCTTTGATTTTATGAATTTGATTATTTTAGATGCCTCAGATTTGTCAAATTATGCAATATTTGTCTCTTTGGGACTGGTTAATCTCATTTATCTTAACACCCTCAAGATTCATCCATGTTGACAAATATTGCACAATTTCCTTCTTATTTAAGACTAAATTGTATTCCATTGTATGTGTATATCATACTTCATTATTCATTCATCTGTTGATGGACATATAGATTGTTTCCATATCTTGGCTATTATGAATAATGTTTCCAGATGGCTATTATTTTTAAAAAAGCAAGTGTTAGTGAGGATTTGGAGAAATCAGAACGTTTTTATACTTCTGGTGGGAGTGCAAAACAATGTAGCCTCTATGGAAAATAGTATGAAGTTTCTCAAAAAAATTAAAAATAGAACTACCATATGATCCAGGAACTTTACTTCTGGGTATTTTTCCAAAAAAAAAAAAAAATCAAGATCACAAAATGATATTAACACTCTCATGTTCATTGAATCACTGCCTTTTGACATTTCATGTACCCTAGTTTTAGATTGTTAGTCCCTTTATTTAACTTTTCACATTCTCTTCAACTAAATTATAAATTCCATTAAGATATAAATCCTGTCTTATATTTAATAATAAAGAAAATATTGACAAGTTGGTGATGATGTGACATAATATTTTTGAGAATCTCCAAATTTTAATATCATCATAATATATGATTGCCCTTCTAAAAAATTCATTAAATTGTAACTGAAAACCTTAAGTGAACCTTTCAGTCTTAAGAAGTTACTCTGGGGGCGCCTGGCTGGCTCAGTTGATGGGGTGTCTGACTTTGGCTCAGGTCATGATCTCACGGCTCATGAGTTCGAGCTCTGCGTCAGGCTCTGTGTTGACAGCTCAGAGCCTGGAGCCTGCTTCAAATTCTGTGTCTCCCTCTCTCTCTCCCCTCCCTCACTCATGTTCTCTCTCTGTGTCTCAAAAATAAATAAACAGAGAACATTGTGGTTAGTTTGAGCCAACGTTATTGGGTGGGCATCTAAGTTCATTCCAAAGTTAAGAGATTTCATATTCAGTTTTAGGTTCATAGCATCTGTCATTCAAATTAATCTTTTAAGGACATTTAAATCAATTATACCCAGTCTTGTTCAAAAATATCAGTTGATTGTATAAAACACACACATACACAGAGACATCTAAGTGACTCGCCTACCACTGGAAAGGGTCCTCTGAACAAATAATAAAATAAAGGCACTAAGCTGTCATGCAGGCCCCAGTCAGCCAAGAAACTAGGGTGCTCAGAATAAATTAATGGGAATCTTAGGTATAAAAAAGAAAATGACATCGAAAGGAGCTAAGGAACAGAAGTCCTCCATGCATGTGTTAAAAGTAAGAAGTTCATTATTCCATTTAGGCACCTAAGTCTTTTTGTCCTTATCTACCAAACCAACATCAAAACCATGACACCTCTCCTTGACCCTTAAATATGGATCCCCAAATACCATAATATTGTTTGCATCTAGTGAAATGACTGCAGGAAAGCCCACATACTTTATTGGGGAGGGAGAGATATCATAATAATCTGATTATGAAGCATGAAATGGGGCCCTGAATTATTACTATAAAGTGTGTAATATATCATAAATCTTGATGTTATCTATGATCCTTACTTCAAATTACAGTGTAGACATCATACAAAATGCTGTCAATTCATGTTTCCAATATCTCATTTTTGTCATCTTTGACTTAGAATGATGCAGGTTAGCATAATCTTCCAAACTTCGTAAGGATCTGGTACTTTGTTAAAAATAAAAATGCCTTTACTCATTGTATTGTCAGAATGAGATTCCAAACAGCCTAGGGGATTCCCAACAGCCTAGGGGATTCCGAACAGCAGAGGGGATAAGAGATAGGTATGAAGAACCAAAATATAAACCATAAACATAAAATAGCTATATATAAAATATGAATATGTAAAAATATAAGATATAAAGTAACAAGTGCCACAAAGGAGTGCTGAGGTAGAGAAAGGAAAGGTAGGCATGCCTAATTTTACCTTTACCTGACAATTTCTTCTGTCTCTTAGGACTAAGGAAGCAATACATACAAGGGACATAGATAAATGGGTACATTATCACTTTAGAATTAGTTGGGCTAGGGCCCAATCCTCCAGTATAGTGTTCTCTGGCAAAACTGGTGTGGAGAATGTATCTGGTGCCCAAAGCCCCTCCAAGGCAGGCTACTATCTCACATTCTTAATTCTCCGACTACTCACTAGAAGTGATGAGAATTTAGGGGTTTGTAAGAAAAGAGGAGCAAGAGACTTTCAAGAGAGCCTTGGCACAGCTTATCAATTACATCTCTTAAAGGCAATGGGAAGAAGAAGGAAGAGATACTGACACAAGGCTACATCAATTTGCAATAGCAAATCCATCCACTAGTAAACGTGGTCCGATAAATTTCCTTTAATTTGACCAGACTGCAATTGTAAAGAATAAGGGAGATAGAGGGAACCTCCTATCTTCCCCCAAAAATGTGTCATTGCTTTGAGAACTCAAAGAAAAGAGGGACACTGAAGTCAGAAGAAAAATATGTTTCTGACTTTTTTTTTCTTCAGTTATTTCTTCCCTGTCTACTTCCTCAGTTGCTGTTCCTCCATCTATTTCTTCAGCTTGCTTCCCAGGGTACCCTGCATTGCTACAGATGCAATCCAGTTATCAAATGCCATCTGGGTACTAACTAATGTCAGTTCTAAGGCTCAGTTCAGACCTACCTCCTGAGCTTCAGATAGTGTCTACATATTACGTATGTTATCTGGCCTCATTCACCTTCACCTGATGAGATGAGGCCATTCAAATTTATCTTTTAAAAAAAATGTTTATTTACTTTTGAGAGAGAAACAGTATGTGCAAGGGAGGGAGGGGCAGAGAGAAATGGGGACAGAGGATCTGAAGAAAGCTCCGCACTGAGAACACAGAGCCTGATGCGGGGCTCGAACTCATAAACCGACCCGTGAGATCATGACCTGAACAGAAGTCAGACACCTAACTGACTGAGCCACCCAGGCGACCCTCAATTTTATCTTTAACTTTCCCATCTCACTTCTCCCACCAAGCCTGCTTATCATGCATTATTATTTTTTAGTATCATTTTGTAGCATCACTATCCAACCCATTATGCAAACTAGATATCTCGGAGTCATCATTAACTCTCTTTTCCTAATGTCCACATCAAGCAATAGAATGCTACCAATATTAACTACCAAGTATTTTTTGTTTCCCTCCTTTTAGTTCTCTTTCCCCCACAGATTGTGTTCATATCTTCCATCTACTGTTGTTGGCTGTGGACTTTTTCCCTCAAATCTATTCTCAACATAGCTTCCAGCTTGGTCCATCTAAAATGTAAATCTGGTCATTTCATTTCCCTGTTCAAATCCATTCATGGCTCCCATCAATGTTAGGGCAAATTCTGAAGTTTTAAACGTGGTACAGAAACTCCTCCCTAAACCCTGCCTACCTCTCGGATATCATCTTCTGCTGCTCCCTTTCCCTGTCCTTTGATCTCAAGCAAAACTGACATCTTGATGGTTTTGCCAAACACCTCCTTTCTTCAGCTAGCCTGTGCCCCTACTAGCTCCAACATTTGGAAAAATATTCCTTCTCTGCTAAACTTCTTCTGGGTTATTCTTTGTCATACTTTAGGATTCAGCATAGCTGCAACTTCCTCCAAAATTTCTCCTTTGATTCATTCCTCACCTCCCCCAAACAAGACTCGATTATGTTCTCCTCTTCTCTGCTCCCATATTTGTTTATACCTATTGGTGTATTGGTCATCTCCTCTGGACTGTGAGATCCTTCATGGCAGGATACACACCCTTTTGGAACATAATAGATGTCTATGAGTGTACCTATTCATACAAAGAAAAGAGAGGGGCAAAGAAAGGAGGCAGGGAAGAAGGAAGGATTTCAATCGGGTTTAGTTTTGAAAATCATTTTGACAACCAATAAATATGTAGAAGAGAGTTAGAGGCAGAAGGAAATTCATGAGAAAAGGACACGAAATTTAAAACTCACGACGATGAGTGGAGAAGGATATATGGAAAAATATGTATAAGAGAAAAAACAAAATGGAATGGAAATTTGGGGCAAATTGTGAAGGACCAGAATCCCAGTTTAAAGGGTCTGAACTTCACTTCAGCAGGAGGACCACTGAAAAATTTTGAGCAGGGATGACTGTACCAAAGTAGCTTTATGAAAATAATCTATGATCGTACACCTACAAATAATGTAATATTGTGTATCAACTATACTTAAATAGAAATGTTAAATTATTAAACATTTTAAGAAGTAAATAATTTATGGTTATGGGTAGGATGTATTAAAGGAGTAAGTGAGGGTCTGGGGAACCCGGATATAGGTGTACTGCGGTTTTCAGAATGACATATAATGAGGAATGAATTGGGGAAGTGGACTTGGGAATAGAAAAAAAAAAGATAAACTTGAGACAAATTTCAAGGCAAAGAATTGCCAGGAGTTGGTAATGAATTGAAAGTGGAGAAGCAAAATAGGGAACCTGTATGGCTTAGAGAATGGTGGTCTCATTAATGGATAATGAAATTCCCAGATGGTGCTAGTGTAAGAAGATTGATGATGAATACAAATCAGAACATGCTGAGCTTGAAGGTTCTTTGGGAGATGCATTTAGAGATACCCAAGTCATTGGGAATTCAGGATTGGAACTCAGGAGACTGACCTTGTCTTCAGAAATAAATTAGGGAGTCATGTGCACAGATATGGGAGTTGAGAAAGAAATGTGGATGTCTTTATCGTCCATCATCCTGAGGTAATGAGTTCACATTTTTTCTATAATCACATTTTATCATAGTAATATCTAAAATATGCTAGTGCAAAGCCTTTCTGAGATAATATAAGGATTCCACGCTTCTCTCTTTGCACACTTATTTTAGATATGGCTAGGGATGTCCCACATGAAGAATCATTCATCTTGTATTCTTCTGCTCCAATCTTTTGTTAATATCTACTTCCCACAAGCTACCTGAAGAGCAGCTAGACCAATAAAGATTCAGAGAAGCTCAAAAAGAACTTTTCAGAGTACAATATTGGAGACAGCATGGTCCCAACCAAGTTCCATGATGTAGCTGTGCCTAAGAATACCTGAAGTGGGATGAAGAGCAGGCTCAGTGGAAATTTTAAAAATATGAAACTATGAGGTAATGGTGGTAGAAGCATTGGCAAGGTGGATATGGAAGCCACCAAGAACTTCCTGAGAAGAATATGGAGAGAAAGGTTGTGGGCCAGTTGCCAAAATCAACATGGATACTGTGTAAAATGTCTTTAACATTTCAGCAATGAAACTGGATGAAGAATGGTATAAATAGACTTGGAAAGAACTGTGTGAAGACTTACCTAGACGTTATCACATGGAACATTCTTTGTTGTCTGTCTGTCTGTCTGTCTCTCTCTCTCCTAAAAGCTAATAGAAGTGTGCCTGTGTGGCTCAGTTGGTTAAGTGTCTGACTCTTAACTTTAGCTCAGGTCATGATCTCATGGTTCATGAGTTCAAGCCCTGCATAGGGCTCTGCACTGACAGAGCGGAGCCTGCTTGGGATTCTGTCTCCCTCTCTCTCTGCCCCTCCCTTGCTTGCTCTCTATTTCTCTCTCAAAATAAATAAAAATTAACTTCAAAGAAAAATCCAATATAATTCCACTATTAAAGAAATCTAGGGGTGCCTAGGTGGCTCAGTCGGTTAAGCGTCTGACTTCAGCTCAGGTCATGATCTCGCGGTCCATGAGTTTGAGCCCCGTGTCAGGCTCTGTGCTGACAGCTCAGAACCTGGAGCCTTCTTTGGATTCTGTGTCTCCCTCTCTCTGAACCTCCCCTGCTCACTCACTCTCTCTCTCTCTCTCTCTCTCTCTCTCTCTCAAAATAAACATTAAAATTTTTTTTAAGAAATCCAGTTACTATGGTGAAAGATGGAGCTTTATGGTATGTGGAGCTGTACTTTCTATATCTTTTATGTATGTAGGAAGTGCTAGTCACAAAGAGATTAATAAATATTTGTTGAATTAATCTAATCCATAGATAACAATGTACTTGTAATTCAATATGAGGCAAAAACAATTTCTAAAAACCCCAATTCACAGTACACAAAATTGAGGCAAAAATGTTGCAAGGCACTCAGTCTTATCAATTATTAGTAAGAGCTCCTATACTAAAACAAGCTCTTCTTATTAACTTCAAATAATAATTTGCAAAACTGTGATTTAAAAAAAACTTTGAGGGTTTGTAAAAATGGTGGTAGAAGCCCATTTTCCATAGGGCTATAGGCATTATTAGAAGTTTGGACTGCTGGGCTTATCAGATGTTGTGCATCTTTCTGAGTCTCAGGGTTGTTAATCAAGATAGATGGCAGACTAGTTAATGTTGCTGTTAGTGAGACTGTAGTAAAGATTAGAAGGTTATCAAACAGATATAAACAGGAGTTCTAGGATTCCTATCTAACATATGAAATTAACAACTAATAGGTATCTCTCTTTGATAGTTGATTTGATTGAGTGCATGTGGATAAAAGTCAACAAGTGAACAACTTGATTGTCTGCTGAATTAATAGAATGGAAGAACTTTAAATGGTTCTGAAAGCTAATTTAATTCAGAAACCTCAGTGAGGTTCCAGCTCTTTAGTGAAACTAGTGAATAAAATGTTGGCAATTCATTCAGAATAAAAATATGAGCATTAGCTTCTTCTCTTCTTGGAATAAAGGCTTGGTGTTTAAAAATGTTTTTTGCAAAGAGGGAGCTTTAAACTTATGAGTATGTACCTGTGATCCTCTGAATAAACACTGTAAATTAAAATGAGGAAAACTGCCCTTTGAATTTGCCTTGACTTCACAATCATTTCTATTTCAATCCCTCTCTTGCATTTGTCCTCCCAGACATTTTCATTCATTTGTATTTCCTTCCTTAGCAATTAAAATTGTTCCTTTTCTAGGCCCATTTAAATTTGAACTGCCAGTGTGATTTGGATATTTCAGCCCCCCGGTGGGCATTTATTATATTCTACTGTGCCATGAATTGAAGGATGCAGAATAGGATAGACCAGGTTATTTATCTAGACTCACCCTGAATCACTTGATTATTATCTCCAATCACTCTGCCCTCTCTGTTTCCCCCAAACCTCAAGCTGCTGTCTTCCTTAGGGAAACAGTATGCTCTTTTTTTCTCTACCCCAATTCTCTCCTAACCTGCACTTCCCCTAGACAGGTCTTACTCATCCTTCTTCCTCAGGAAAGCTTTCGGAAACCATGCCTTCCTCACCGGCTCCTATCTCAGGATTCACAGAACCTTCTGTTTTTCTTCCATACATAGCAAGATAGCACTTCCTACCATGGCACTTAGTTAAGAAGTTAAGCAGACAGATGGTGGTTTAGAGCCTTTCTCTCACACTGAATTACAAAACTGTATGGAAGCAGAAACCATGTTAGTCTCATTACTGTATAGAGCAGAGTGCCTGGTCTAGAGAGAGACCTTAGTAAGCACTTGCATTGGCCAGATGACCCTGGAGGACAAAGAACCCCCAGGTCATTTGAGAACAAATCCAAACCCAGGACTGACCTTGGATTTGGAGTCTATTAGAGCCCACTTGGGACCCCTTTCAGAAATCAGGTCAATGGGGCGCCTGGGTGGCGCAGTCGGTTAAGCGTCCGACTTCAGCCAGGTCACGATCTCGCGGTCCGTGAGTTCGAGCCCCGCGTCAGGCTCTGGACTGATGGCTCGGAGCCTGGAGCCTGTTTCCGATTCTGTGTCTCCCTCTCTCTCTGCCCCTCCCCCGTTCATGCTCTGTCTCTCTCTGTCCCAAAAATAAATAAACATTGAAAAAAAAATTAAAAAAAAAAAAGAAATCAGGTCAAACATCAGGAGTCCACTTAGCTTGAAACTTTCCCCCACATCAGGCAACTTTTTTGTGTCTCTAGAAAGTCTCCTACAAGAGAACCACCTGCTAGATACTTATAGTATTTTGGGTAAATTCTAAGCCATCTTGGACCTGCTCTTTCTGTAGTGTTTTTTTTTTCCCCAAAAAACTGTAACTTGGTAATTTCGGGTACCTTTAGTTAAATCAAGTTTCCTTGGTAAAAGAATAACACAGGTCAAATTATAATTTCCAAAAATTTCAAGTAGTTATTCATATTCTAGCTTGCACAATGTGTAAGACATCATGTTGAATGGAAAAAGCAGTATTCACAACTGCTTGTATTGTATGAGCCCTGCTGTGTCACTGCAGATAGCAATCTGTTAACAGCAAAAAGAAAAGCTGAGGAGAAATACACTGAAATGTCAACTGTGGTTATCTCTGAGTTGTGAATTGTTATATTGTCTTCTTCTTTGTGTTTTTCTGTATTTCCCAAGTTATTTTATGATGATCATGTAATGTTTCTATAATCAAAGAAATAAGCTACTGAAATTTATGAACAATAACTTGCACATAGTATATACTACATAACAACTTCCTAAATCTCCCTTTCTCTTCATAGGTACCTGTTCTCAAGGTACAATGTCATACAAACCATTAGCTTCCCATTCCTCTGTATAGAAAGAACATGGGCCGAGGGGCAGCCTGTCCAATTTTAATGCCAGGTCTGTCACTTACTAAATTTATAATCTTAAACTAGTTATTTAAGCAACCTCAGTTGACTCATCTGTAAAATGAAGATAGCAATAATTTTATCCACTCCCATTCAAGTATCTCTGTGCTTTCTCAGAGAGGCCACTTCCTGTCATGGTATTCCCAGGAAGGAATCTTCTGTCCTGGAAGTCAGAAGGAAGATTTCTGGCCTTGTGCAGAAGTGGTAATTAATGGAGTAAGTGTAAGAGTTGCTTTGAACATGCAAACATTGAACTGTAAGTAACTCTACATCATGAAAAGAAACCCAGAGATCCAACATAGAAAACTTTGAGAAGATTGTCAACAGCTGGATGGAGGACTGGCTGCGGAGGGAAAAAGTGCTAGTTAGTAACAAAGCAAAAACCCAAAATCACAAAGTTTCTAAAGGTTAGAAAAGGAGAACTTGACATATTTCTAGTTAAAAAATGGTGGGTAAATACATGGAAATTAATTTCAGGAAAGCCATTATTGCTAATTTTAAAATGTGGGAAAAAAATGATTGGCAGTCAATTCCAAAATATGGTTAGTAGCATTCCATTCAATTTTTTTAGTATCCCATAATTATTGTCTTTTTTTTTTCCACTGAATATAAAGGTGTTCTCTTTCTTTTCTTTTTTCCTTTTCTCTTTTTTTTTCTTTCCTTTTCTTTTCTTTCCTTTCCTTTCCTTTCCTTTCCTTTCCTTTTTTTTTCTTTCCTTTTCTTTTCTTTCCTTTCCTTTCCTTTCCTTTCCTTTCCTTTCCTTTCCTTTCCTTTCCTTTCCTTTCCTTTTCTTTCCTTTCCTTTCCTTT
>NW_024412417.1:15747441-15848127 GCF_014898765.1 Herpailurus yagouaroundi | reverse complement strand
CTTTTCTTTTCTTTTCTTTTTTAACAACAGTTTTCATAGATTGGTTCCCCAATTCTGTTTCTTCATCATCCACTCTTAAAATTCTCTAATCACAGAGGCTTCCATAATTTTCATAGCTGGGTAAAGTGATTTTTAGATTTTTTTAATTGAATAAACAATTAATTAAATAACAACAGCTACTGATACAATGCTTAATGCACGAGCCACTCTTAAGTGTTTTGCAAACTTTTATAAACTCCAATCAGATAAGTACATAATCCATTTCACTTATGAGGAACTGAGGCACAGAGGTTAATAACTGGCCCAAGGTCACACAGCTAACACATGTTGGACCTAGGATTGAAACGCAGCTGTTCAATTCTATCATCTGTTGACTACAGTGTCTTTCAAATAAAGTGAGAACTTATTAGACAAGAGTGCTTTTCAAAATCTTAGCGTTTTAGAGTAAAAACAACATGAAAGAAAAAATTGCAGTCCAATACCCAATCACACAAAAGAACTAATGCAAAAGTCAGGTGAAAACCCAGGGGCAAGTCTGTATAACTTTCAGTATAAAATATAATCTCTTACTGTAAACAATACATATGTAAGTAAATTTTATTTAATTCACACATTTCAGACATTCTAAATGATTCACTATTCAAAAGGCTCCTATCAAAAATCCTTTCATAAGTAATGAATCTTTTTAGCAAAGCAAATGCCCATAATTTATGTTTTTAATATTTTTAAAACACTCAACTTAGCTAAAGCAAGATAAATCTGAATCGAATTATTTATTTGTTATATTTCATTTTTTTAGAGAGAGATATTGCACAAGCATTAGGGGTGGGAGGGAAGGAGGGAGAGAGAGGGAGAGAGAGAGAGAGAATGAGAGAGAGAGAGAGAGAGACAGACAGACAGACAGACAGACAGAATCTTAAGCAGGCTCCATGCCCAGCACAGAGCCCAACACTGGCTCAATCTTAGGAGCCGAGATCATGACCTGAGCCAAAATCAAGAGTCAGACACTTAATCGACTGAGCCATCCAGGTGCCCTGAATTATTTATAAGACTATAAAAATCAATAAAGTACAATTATTATGGATCATTGACTAAGGTATAATTTTTTCATATTTATTTTAAAAATATTCGATTTACACATGCATTATAGCTTAAATCCAAATCCCACTGACATTAACCCCCCAAAATTCAGCTGCCATCCCTTCCTGATAAAAAGAAACTGAAAACCTTCAATATTGCTATACTAAATTAGGACAATCCAAGACAAGAGAGTTTGTTAACACTCCCAAAGTGTAGCTGACTCTGAGAACAATCAGAAATCATTCTCCCTGATTGGTTTTCCCTGTTTTTTTGCATTTGCTGTAACTTAACAGATATTATGAACAAAGAATGTATATATCCAAATTTGTAGACAAGAAATGTGTTGCCTTTTTCAGTGAATATTTCAGTACACTATAATATCTAAAATATTAAAAAGTACATATTCCAATATCATTCCTTCTTAAAAATGTCATTATATAAGGCAGAAACGCATGAAACATAGTAACCAATAAGTGTTATTCATAACAATAATAATGGTGTGGTTATTAAAATCACCACCACCATATCATCGTAATAATGAGGAGTAGTACTGGGACCATAAGAGAATACCTAAGATATGGTCTTCTTCCCTCTTAGAGACCTTTTTCCTCCCACACAAGACAAGTCAGGTCTCCCCAAATCTCTTGTGCCATGTGAAAAAGGAGATCTCCATCCTGCTTCAGGAAAATAAAGTGGGAAAAAATGTCCATTTTCCATGTCATATTCTAAGAGCAGTACTATCCACCTCAGAGACTTGATGTGAGAATGAATTAAGTCATGCACATGGAACACACTCAGAAACATACCAAGTGCCCAGTAAGCACTCAACAAATGTTTACTCTATCTGTAACTACCATTTATTAGTAGATATAAAGAGCAGAGCTCCCAATCCCTAAATAAAATTCTTTTTTAAATATAACATTGTTTTCAGGGTCAAATTACCAGTGGAACAGGATTTAATAATACACATACCAGATGATACTACTACACTTTGAATTATTACTTGACTGCCTCTTCTATTTCTCACTTATACACATACGAAAAAAATCTACCTTCTGACATTTGTGTTCTTCAGCCTAATATCCCTGTATCCAAAAGTACAATCATGGGTAACCTTTCTTATGTATTGCTTCTCTAAAGATAAAGTTTAACTTGTTTATAAATATATGATTTTCCATTCTAGGCTTCTCATCTAACTCGATATTTATTCATTTGATTCTTGCAAATCATTAACAATACACCAACACAGAGCCTTTATTAAATGGTTATTATGTGTTCAAGCTCTGTCCTGGGCATTTGGAAACAGGCTATCTAATCTTTCCCACTGCACAGTGAGGGATCGTTATTGTCATTTTACATAGGAGAACAAAGGGTACAGAGAAGTTAAATAACTTTCTCAGTGTCACTCAGTAAGAAAGTGATGAGATCTCTGAGCCATTAACCCAGACATTTTCCACTTTAATGCAATCCTCTACAGATAGAGCACAGGGAGCATAGCTGGCTCCTTTATGTGTTCTCAGTATGTTCCTGAGGCATGGGCAATGAGAAGATAAACTTGATGGGCAGCAAACAGCCTTCTTAACTCCTATGTTTTCTTAATGTTTGCTTTCAATATTAAATGAGAATGAGTAGAACTAGAAATAGACATAGAAATGACTTACACTTATGATTCCTATCTCAGGAAGCAGTTACTGAAACTTAGGACTCCTTATAGTAGTGCTTAATGAAGGGGAGGTGAGCAGAAATAAACCTAAATGTTGCTACAGTTTATGGAGAAGATTTCGCAAAGCCTAATCTGGGAGTGAGAATGGAATAAAAGGCCAAGATGACATCTCTGGCCCACATAACCTGCCTTGTTTTGCTCTACAACTGTTATACTTGAGTCTTTGAGTTTGACTCTTTAGAATAATGTACATATCAGGGGCTTACACTCTGTCCCACATGGGACTAAACAGTTTACATTTTTTTAATCATTGATCTTCCACAATATCTTTGTAAAGAAGGTATTACTGTTCCAGTTTTGCCAATGAAGAACTGCCACATAAAAGAATCTTGCCTAATGTCACATACCTACTGAAAGGAAGAGCCTGGATTCAATTCCAGTCACCTGACCACTAGGTTGTATTGAGTATAAATATTGCACATTCTTTTTATTACCATTTGCCATTTAAATCAAAATAATGTGAGCTTTGAACAAGATGTCCTACCTCCTTTCAGCTGAAGGGCTACCGAAGACCATCTAAAACATTCCCTGTGAAAAGAAACAACCGCCACATGCTTCTGACAGCTAGGAAACCAGTTGGAAGGCACTGCTTGGCATTCTAGTTTTGAAAGGCCAGATTCAACTAAATAAAACCTTCACTTTGTATATGTGTGTGGAAGTGATTAGTCATTTAATACTGGAAGCTCTACCTGGAACACATTTCTTAATACATTTTTTTCACATGCATGATGTCTTTCCACAATTTATTGCCACATTTTATTAAACTCTTGTTACCTAGCGTGTAATTGGAATCATCACTGATACATGAAACACGAGTATACAAATCTGAAACAGAGTGGAGGCAGGTCAAAGAAATAACAGCAAAGCTAAATTTTAAAATGGGGGAAAGACATAGACTGTAGTGTGAAGAGTCCCTGCACTCTTCAACAGCTCAGAGCAATTGCTCCCAGGAAAATCATCTTATACCCTACATCCACACAAATTTGATCCTCTGTGAATAAGAAATGATGGGGTAAAACAATGAAACCAGACCAAAAACTACATGAGTATGAAAATGGGAAAATTACCATAATAGATGCTTTTACATGTTTTGATTCTTCAAAAATAGAAATTCTACCAGAGTTATATAAATTTAACTTCACTTTCTACTTCATGAAGATATTCCGATTTCTGTCAATGTCCTGGAACCAGATTTCATAAGCTCCAGTTTGTACATTTGCTCTGAAATGTGATTGTGTCTATCTTGGTCGACCTTCCTTTCCAAGATCCCAGTGCAATGCTTGGCAGAATGTAAGACAAAAGATGTTTTATGAATGAAAGAATAAATAAATAGTAAAGCAGGAAGTGGATTTTTTTAACTGTGCTATATAAAACATCAAGAGGTTTGTTTGGATCCCATGGAAATCTTCTACAAGCAAAATTATTTCCTGGGCTCCTTTGTGAAATAATTGTCTCTTTTTTAGTTTCTTTCTTTCTTTCTTTCTTTCTTTCTTTCTTTCTTTCTTTTCTTTCTTTCTCTCTTTCTTTCTTCTTTTAGGATATTTTTCTGAATTCAGTGTCTTTCACTTCTTTCATCTCCAGATTACAGCTTCATTTTCACCCCAGAGCATTATATCTATTTTCAGGTACATTTAAGGGCCACACTAGAAATTTCACAGTAAAGATACTGTCACTGGCAGACAGGAAATACTGCATTTACTTTACTAAAAGACAGGCAAAGAACAACAAAAACATGAAAGAGAGAAGAGAAAGAACTTTTCTTACAATTCCTATCATAATCAAGCACAGCTATTCCTATTTTCTAATTATCATGTTTGCTTTCATTGATGCCATAATTTTTAATCAACATCTGTTGGTAAATATGGCTAAGTATAAATTAATACACATTATTATTACCGATTGCCATCTAGATATTTATGAAGATATATTATCAAAATTTTTCATCTGATCAGGGTTTTATAGTATTCTTTAAAATACTTTTCTGGGGCCCTTGGGTGGCTCAGTCAGTTAAGCATCTGACTTGGGCTCAGGTCAAACCCCTCTTCAGGCTCTGTGCTGACAGCTCAGAGCCTGGAGCCTGCTTTGGATTCTGTGTCTCTGTCTCTCTCTCTGCCCCTCCCCCCATTCATGCTCTGTCTGTCTGTCTGTCTCTCTTTCAAAAATAAACATTTAGGGGCGCCTGGGTGGCGCGGTCGGTTAAGCGTCCGACTTCAGCCAGGTCACGATCTCGCGGTCCGTGAGTTCGAGCCCCGCGTCGGGCTCTGGGCTGATGGCTCAGAGCCTGGAGCCTGCTTCCGATTCTGTGTCTCCCTCTCTCTCTGCCCCTCCCCCGTTCATGCTCTGTCTCTCTCTGTCCCAAAAATAAATAAACGTTGAAAAAAAAATTAAAAAAAAAAACATTTAAAAAACTAATCAAATAAAATATTTTCTGATTCTATAAAGAATAGGTTTATAGGAGAATATATTTAAAATGTGAAACTTATAAATAAAAAGATTTAAAGTACCCTTAATTTCATGTCCACAAATAACCAGCATCACTTTATTGTACGCTGTAAAAAAACAATAACGCCCTGTGTAAAGTAAAGATGAAGTCCTTTATTCTACTCTTCCAAAACATGTCCACACAATCCAGGACAAGAGTCAGTCAACAAATACCTATCTGTGCACCAGCAACTGTTCTGGTTCCTTGGGACTCCATGTTGGATATGAGAAACAGAGCCACTCTCCTAAAGAAATTTATGTTCTACTGGCTGAAAAAAAGTAAATAAGTGAAGTAAAAACACACATGTTAAGAAGAGGATAAAGTAGGGTAAAGAGATAGAAAATGCCTCTGGAAGCTGCCTTTGTGAGGGTGGCTTGAAAGCTTTTGGGGAGCTATGACACTTGAGTTGCGACCTGGTGCCCAGAAAAGAACATTTTTTTTTTTAATTTTTTTTTTCAACGTTTATTTATTTTTGGGACAGAGAGAGACAGAGCATGAACGGGGGAGGGGCAGAGAGAGAGGGAGACACAGAATCGGAAACAGGCTCCAGGCTCTGAGCCATCAGCCCAGAGCCTGACGCGGGGGCTCGAACTCACGGACCGCGAGATCGTGACCTGGCTGAAGTCGGACGCTTAACCAACTGTGCCACCCAGGCGCCCCTAGAACATTTCAAGCAAGAGACACATGCATATTTGAAGAACAGAAAGAAAATCAATGTTTCTGAAATGTGTTGAATTAGAGAGATAAGAGAGAAAAATAAAGTTGAAAAGTTAGGGAAGGCCAGATCAAAGAGAGACTTATGGGAGTTTACATCACATTTTGGTTGGAACCGGAAGTCTTTAGAGGGTTTTGTTTGTCTGTCTGTTTTAAGTAGGCTCCACACCCAGTGTGGAGCCCAGGGCAGGGCTTGAACTCTTGACCCTGAGATCAAGAGCTGAGCTGAAATCAACAGTTGGACTTTTAACCCAATGAGCCACCCAGGTGCCCCCAGGGGGTTTTAATCAGGGGAGTGTTGTAGTCCTGATTTATAATTTAAAAGTTTACCCTGGCCACATATAAATGATGGACTCCAAGAGAACAAGAGAGAAAGCAGAAGCAGGAGCCATCACCGTTTTCCAGGCAAGTGAGGATGGTGGCACTGACTGAGGCTGTGACCGTGGTGATGATGAGCAATTAGAAGCAGGGTGCACTAGTAAAAGGGTGGAAATTACTCCAAGATCAGATGTGGTGAGCAGAGGAACGAACAATCAAATCCCAGGTAAGTCCTGTTGACAGGTGGCAAAGCTCCCTTCCTTATTATAATCTTTGAATTTTCTAAAATATTAGTTATTGATAACAGGTGCCATTTACTATGTCTCAGATACTCTAGGTAAATTGTCTCAATTAATAAATTAAATAAATTAATATTCATTTCACAAACCTTTAAGATAGATACATGCTATTATTAGCTCCATCTTATGAATAAGGACACAGAATTAGAGGGTAAGCAGCATATCCAAATTCACAGAGCTCATAAATGGTTAAAGTAAAAAGAAATCAAACCCAAGCCAACTTGGCCCTAAAAGCCCTGCCTTTAATCACCATGCACTATATCTGACAATGTGCCAACATTCATTTAACCCATCCCCTCATCACATATTTAGTTTGTTTTCAGATTATCCCTGCTAAAAATAATGCTACTATGAGCATTACTGTATATACATTTTATATTTTTAAAAAAATGTTTACTTATTTTTGAGAGAGAGAGAGAAGATAGAGCACGAGCAGGGTAGGGGCAGAGAGAGATGGAGTCACAGAATCCAAAGCAGGCTCCAGGCTCTAAGCTGTCAGCACAGAGCCAGACTCAGGGCTTGAACTCACGAGCTGCGAGATCATGACCTGGGCCAAAGTTCAATGCTTAACTGACTGAGCCACCCAGGCGCCCCTACATTTTATACTTCTTTGATTTTTTCTTTAAGGTAAATTCCTAGAAACTAAAATGGTACAATAAAATTGTGGAAATTTTTAAGACTTTTGATACATATGCTGATTTTCTCATTTTACCCAGTTAAAGTTTCACCAGGAGCAAATGCAATAAATTCATGCATCATCATTATTTTCATGATCATTTTTAAAAATCTGTCATACCTTGGCTGCTATCACACACTTAGAAAGAGGCAGAGATGAAACATGAATTAAAGCAAGCTAACACCAGGTAATATGTTTTTACCCATTACCTTATGCACTTTCCTTATTCTTTAATATAATACGAAGTGATTGAGGCATCTAATTTTTTTTCATATTTTTAACCATGAAATACGGCACCACTTTTTGAATAATCAAACTTTTCACAACTGATCTGAAATATCTGAAATGCCAGGTTAATCATCATCACCATCACCATTATCAAATTAGCCATTTAATAGTACTTTAGATAACTTAAATCAAATCATGCAGTATTTGTCCTTCTACAACCGGATTTTTATGTCCTCTGGGTTCATCAACGTTGTTGCATATGACAGGATTTCCTTCTTTTTCTAAGTTTTTATTTAAATTCCAGTTAGTGAACATACATTGCAATATTAATTTCAAGTATAGAATTTAGTGATTCAATGCTTACTTACAACAACTGATGCTGATCACAAGTGCTCTCATTAATCCCCATCACCTTTTTAGCCCATTCCCCTGCCCGCCTTGCCTCCAACAACCATCAGTTTGTTCTTTATAGTTAAGAGTCTGTCTCTTGGTTTGCCTCTTTCCTCCCCACTCCCATCCATGTTCATGTTTTGTTTCTTAAATTCCACATATGAGTGAAATCATATGGTAGCCGTCTTTCCCTGACTGACTTATTTCACTTAGCATAATATTCCCTAGCTCCATCCATGTCATTGCAAATGGCAAGATTTCATTCTTTTTTATGGCTGATAAAAGTGTATGTATCCCTTCAAATTAATATTGTTGTATCCTTTGGGTAGATACCTAGTAGTGCAATTGCTGGGTCATAGGCTAGTTCTATTTTTAACTTCTTGAGGATCCTCCATACTGTTTTCCAGAGTTTGCACCAGTTTTCATTTCCACCAATAGTGTAAGAGGGTTCCCCTTTCTCTACATCCTCACCAACCCTGTTTTTAGTTCTGTTTTAACTATTCTGACTGGTGTGAGGTTATACCTCATTGCAGTTTTGATTTTGATTTTCCTGATGATGAGTGATGTTGAGCATCTTTTCATGTGTCTGTTAGCCATCTGTATGTCTTCTATGGAAAAATGTCTATTCATGTCTTCTGCCCATTTCTTAACTGGATTCTTTGTTTTTTGGGTGTTGAATTTCATAAGTTCTTTATGTATTTTGAATACTAACCCTTTATCAGTGATGTCATTTGCAAATATCTTCTCACATTCCATAGGGATTTAGTTTTGTTGATTACTTCCTTTGCTGTGCAGAAGTTTTGTATTTTGATGCAGTCCCAATATTTTACTTTTGTTTTTGTTTCCCTTGCCTCAGGTGACATATCTAGTAAGTAGTTACTACGGCCAGTGTCAAAGAGGTTACTGCCTATGTTCTCCACTAGGGTTTTAATGGTTTCCTGTCTCACATTTAGGTCTTTCATCCATTTTGAATTTATTTTTGTGTATGGTGTAAGGAAGTGGTCCAGTTTCATTCTTTTGCATGTTGCTTTCCAGTTTTCCCAACACCATTTGTTGAAGAGACAGTCTATTTTCCACTGGATATTCTTTGCTACTTTGTAGAAGATTAACGGACCATGCAAACTTGGGTTCATTTCTGGGTTGTGCATTCTGTTCTATTGATCTAGGTGTTTATTTTTGTGCCAGTACCACACTGTCTTGATCACTAAAGCTTGGTAATACAACTTGAAGTCAGGAATTATGATGCCTCCAACTTTGCTTTTCTTTTTAAAGATTGCTTTAGCTACTCGGGGTCTTTTGTGGTTCCATACAAATTTTAAGATTGTTTGTTCTAGCTCTGTGAAAAATACTGGTGTTATTTTGATAGGGATTCCACTAAATATGTAGATTGCTTTGGTTAATATGGACATTTTAAATAATATTTGTTCTTCTAATCCATGACCATGGAATGTTTTTCCATTTCTTTGTGTCATCTTCAATTTCTTTCATCAGTGTTTTATAGTTTTCAGAGTATAGATCTTTTACCTCTCTGGTTAGGTTTATTCCTAGGTATCTTGTTGTTTTTGGTACAATTGTAAATGGGATCATTTTCTTGATTTCTTTTTCTGCTGCTTCATTATTGGTGTATAGAAATGCAACCAATTTGCATACATTGATTTTGTATCTTGAGACTTTACTGAATTCCTGTATCAGTTCTAGCAATTTTTTGATGGAGTGTTTCCAGTTTCCTATATAGTATTATATATATGCAAATAGCAAAAGTTTGACTTCTTCTTTGCCAATTTGGATGCTTTCTATTTCTTTTTGTTGTCCAACTGCTGCGGCTAGGACTTCCAGTACTGTATTAAATAACAGTGGTGAGAGTGAACATCTCTGCCTTGTTTTTGACTGTCATTTTTTTCCCCATTGAGGATAATATTAGCTGTGGGTTTTTCATATATAACCTTTGTTATGTTGCAGTATGTTCCATCTAACCCTACTTTGTTAAGGGTTTCTATCATGAATGGATGTTGTATTTTGTCAAATGCTTTTTCTGCATCTATTGAAAGGATCATATGGTTCTTACCCCTTATTTTTTTAATATGGTGTATCACATTGATTGATTTGTGAATATTGAACCACACTTGAAGCCCAGGAATAAATCCCACCTGATCATGGTAAATGATTATTTTAATGTACTTTTGGATTCAGTCTGCTAGTATTTTGTTGAGAATTTTTGCATCCATGTAATCAGGGATATTGGCTGTAGTTCTCTTTTTTACTGGAGTCTTTATCTGGTTTTGATATAAGGGTAATACTGGCCTCATAAAATGAATTTGGAAGTTTTCCTTCCATTTCTATTTTTTGGCACAGTTTGAGAAAAAAATAGGTATTAACTCTTCTTTAGAGTGGTAGAATGCATCTGTGAAGACTTCTAGCCCTGGAGTTTGTCTGTTGGGAGATTTTTGATTACGGATTTAATTTCTTTGGTGGTTACTGGTTTGTTCAAGTTTTTACTTCTTCCTGTTTCAGTTTTGGTAGTCTATTATGTTTCTAGGAATTTATCCATTTATTCCTGGTTGTCCAATTTGTTGGCATATAGTTTTTTCATAATATTCTCTTATAACTGTTTGTATTTCTGTGGTGTTGGTTGTTATTTCTCCTTATTTATGACTTTATTTATTTGGGTCCTTACTCTTTTCTTTTTTATAAGTCTAGCTAGTGGTTTATCAATTTTAGTAATTTTTTCAAAGAACCGGCTCCTGGTTTCATTGATCTGTTCTACTGGGGTTTTTTTTTGGTTTCTATATCGTTTATTTCTGCTCTAATCTTTACAATTTCCCTTCTTCTGCTGGCTTTAGGTTTCGTTTGTTGTTCTTTTTCTAGCTCCTTTAGGTGTAAGATTAAGTTGTTTATTTGATACTTTCCTTGCTTCTTAAAGTAGGCCTATATTGCTATATACTCCTCTTAAGACCAATTTTGCTGCATCCCAAAGGTTTTGGACTGTTGTATTTTCATTTTCATTTGTTTTCATGTATTTTTTTAATTTCTTCATTGATTTTCTGATTGACCAATTATTATTTAGTAGCATATTATTTAAGCTCTATGTATTTGTAGTCTTTCCAAATTTTTTCTTTTGGTTGACTTCAGTTTCACTGTATTGTGGCCAGAAAATATACATGTTATGATCTCAATCTTTCTGTATTTGTTGAGGTCTGATTCGTGACCTGGTATGTGATCTATTCTGGAGAAAGTTCTATGTGTACTCAAAAAGAAAATGTATTCTGCTACTTTAGGATGGAATGTTCTGAATATATCTGTTAAGTCCTTCTGGTCCAGGGTGTTATTCAAAACTGTAGTTTCCTTGTTGATTTTGTGCTTAATCTGTCCATTGATGTAAAAGGGGTGTGAAAGTCTCCTGCTATTATTGTATTATTATCAATGAGTTCCTTTATGTTTGTTATTGTTTTATATATTTGGGTGCTTCTGTGTTGGGTATATAAATATTTACAATTGTTTGATCTTCTTGGTGGATTGTGCCCTTAATTATGATATAGTGCCCTCGTTCATCTCTTGTTACAGTCTTTGGTTTAAAGTCTAGTTTGTCCAACATAAGTATAGTTACTCCAGCTTTCTTTTAATGTCCATTTGCATTATAAATGTTTCTCCATTCCTTCACTTTCAATCTGCAAACGTCTTTAGAGCTAAAATGAGTCTCTTGTACATAGCTTATAGATGGATCTTGTTGTTGTTGTTTATCCATTCTGACATCTTATGTCTTTTGATTGCAGCATTCAGTCCATTTACATTCAGATAATTCTTAATAGATATATATTTAGTACAATTTTATTACTTATTTTGTTATTGTTTCTGGAGACTTCCTCTGTTCCTTTCTTGTCTTTGTCACTTTTGGTCTTTCCTTTCCACTCCAAAAGTCCCCTTTACTATTTCTTGCAGTACTGGTTTAGTTCATGACCATCTTTAGTTTTTGTTTATCTCTCCTATTCTGAATAATAGCCTTGCTGGATAGAGTGGCTGCATATTTTTCCCATTCAACACATTGCATATACCATTCCCTTCTGGCTTGACAAGTTTCTTTTGAGACATCTGCAGCTAGTCTTATGAGTCCTCCCTTGTAAGTTAGGGACTTCTTTTGTCTTGCTGCTTTTAAGATTTTTTTTCTCTATCACTACATTTTGCCAATTTAACTACAATATGTCTTGGTGTTGACCTACTTTTGTTGATTTTGGTGGGAGTCCTCTGGCCTTCTGGATCAGGATGTCTGTTTCCTTCCCCAGATTAGAGAAGTTTTCAGCTATTATTTCCTCACATAAATTTTCTTCCCCCCTTTTCTCTCTCTTCTTCTTCTGGAACTTCTATAATACAAATGTTAATACATTTAATGGAGCCACGGAGTTCCCTAAGTCTATTTTCATGTTCCATAATTCTTCTTTCTTTTTTTCAGCTTCTTTATTTTCCATTATTCTATCTTCTGTGTCACTTATTTGTTCCTTTGTTTCTTTCATCCTTATGTGCATTGCATACAGTCTGTTTCAAATTTCAGTTATTGCATTTTTCATTTCTGATTGCTGCTTAACTCTTTTATGTCTGTGGTAAGGGCATCACTGAAGTCTTTCATTCTTTTCTGAAGCCTAGCAAGTATCCTTATGATTGCCATGGGGTATGTTACTTATATCTGTTTCTTAGTTCTCTGGATGTGACCTTACCTTGTTCTTTCATATGGGATGAATTTATCTGTCTTGGCATTTTGTCTAAGTCTCTGTCTGTATGTTAGAAAAGCCTATTATGCTTCCTGCTCCTGAGAGTAATGGCTTTAAGAAGAAGAGATCATATAGCGTCCAGGGCCTGGCTCTTCAGGGAGTGTCTTTGGTGTCTGTTGCTTGCACCCTGCTGTTGTGTTTTGGCTGCTCTATCCTTCAGGTCAGTTGTCTGCAGAGACTCTCTGTACCTGCAGTGGGCAGTGTTTGGTCCTTGGCCAGAATGTGTTAAGTTTTAAGTAGGTGTACTCTGGTCTGTTAAATGAGACCTGATACTACTTCCAATAGAACTGAAGCCCTGTAGAACTCTCTGGTTGGGAGACATGTTGTGGACAGGGGTTTCTGCTGGCCTTTTGGGGAAGGGGCCCACTGTGCTGGTACTGAGGCAGACCTGACTGAGAAAGGCAGCACCGATAGAGCACAGGGGTGTGGGAGCTAGTATAAGCAGGGTAGGCAGCCAGAGCCAGGGCTATGCTATTTACTGAAGGTGACTCCGGGTTTATACTAAGGGGCAAGGGTAGGAAATAGCACAAGTCAGCTCCTTTGTCCCTGGAAGGGAGTCTCCATGCACACTGCCTCTCAGGGAAGCACCCCCAGAAGAAGAATAGTCTCCCCCACTGTGTGTCCCAGGCATTTTTCAGATTGCTGTTTTCACAGTCTGCCCCTGGGTTGTCTGCCTGCCTTCTCTCCAGCACCAGCACAGTGCCCTCCAGGCTCTATCCCAGCCAAGCCTGCTGACATTTAAAACTCTAGGCTTCAGGGACCATGGTGTGGCGGGGACCTGCACTGGTCTTCTGGGGGAGGGCCCACCATGCTGGCTTGCCCAAGAAGGGCAGTTGTGCCAGAGCTCAAGGGTGTTGGACTTGGAGTAGGCAGGCTAGGCAGCCAGTGCTGGAGCCAAGCTGCTTTCCAAAAGTGGCTCTGTGCTTATGCTGAGGGGCAGGGGAGGAAAATGGCACCCACTGGCTCCTTTGTCCCTGGAGAGGCATCTCAATGAACACTATGTCTCACAGACATGCTCCAAAAAAAGCGAATTACCCCCCTCCTCCCACTGTGTGCCCCGGGTGTTCCTCAGATTGCCCAGTCTGACCCCTGGATTGTTTGCCTGTCTTCTCTCCAGGAGCAGGGCAGGGCCATCAAGGCTCTATCCCAGCCAAGCCTATAGATCTTTTAAAAAAAAAATTTTTTTTTTAATTTTTGAGAGACAGAGATAGAGAAAGAGAGCTCACTCACATGATCAGAGGAGAGGTAGAAAGAGAGAGGGAGAGAGAGAGTCCCAAGTGGCTCAGTGCTATCAGCGCAGAGCCAGATGTGGGGCTGGAACTTATGAACTGTGAGCTCATGACCTGGGCCAAAATTGAGAGTCAGATACTTAAGTAACTTGAGCCACCCAAGTGCCCCAGACCTTTAAAACTCCAGCCTTCAAGCCCCACTGATTGCAAAGACAAAAATCAACACCTCTTGTTTCCCCAGCCAATGGCTTGGGGAAATGTTCTCCTTGTGCTTTCCCCGGTGTGCTCCTCTCTCACCTTTCTCCATGACCACAGCTCCTTCCCCTCCATAGCACTCATGATCATTTCTCCCCAGAATCATGTCTCTACACCTCCTACCTTCCTCTATGTGGCTTTTCCCCTCCCTTCAGTTGTAGAGTTTGTTCCATCAATCTTCAGGTTGATTTCTGGGTTATTTAGAATGATTTTATAGTTATTTAGTGGTGTTCCAGGGACAAGACGAGCCTAGGGTCCTCCTATTATGCTGCCATCTTAGCTCCTCCCTCCTTTTTAGAAGTTAAATAATATTCCATTGTATGTATATGCCGCATTTTCTTATCCATTCACTCATCTATAGACTTTTAAGTTATTTTCTTATCTTGGCTATTGTGACTAATGGTGCAAGAAACATTTTGAGATCCTCATTTCAATTTTTTCCAATACATACAGAAAAGTGGAATTGCTGGATCATATGGCAGTTCTGTTTTTAATTTTTTGAGATATTGTCATACTGTTTTCCGTGGTAGCTACACCATCTTACATTCCCACCAATAGTGTAGAAAAGTTCCAATTTCCTCCACATCCTCACCTACGCTTGTTATCTTTTGGTTCTGGATTTGGTTCTGTCTTGTCTTGTCTCATCTTGTCTTGTCTTGTTTTGTTTACAGTAGCCATCCTAACAAATGTGAGATGATCTTTTGTTGTGGTTTTGCTTTGCATTTCCCTGATGATTTGTAATATTGAGCACCATTTCATGTACCTGTTAGCTATTGCATATCTTCTTTAAAGAAATGTCTATTCATGGGGCGCTTGGGTGGCTCAATTGGTTAAGCATCCTCACTCTTGATTTTAGCTTAGGTCATGATCTCACGGTTCATGAGTTCCAGCCTTGCATCAGGCTCTGTGCTGACAGCATGGAGCCTGCTTGGGCCCTCTCTGCCCCTCTCCCACTCGTGGGAATGTGTGTGGTCTCTCAAAAATAAAATTAAATAACTAAATAAATAAATAAATAAATGTCTATTCAGTCTTTGTCCATTTTCCAATCAGATTAAAAGTAATTTTTTTAATCTCACAGAATTAGTAATTTGTAGAATCATAAAAGTATAGTAACTATAGCATATCTATATGTATGCTCTATGTTTGACCAAAGTTTTTGAAAACTTCTTCATTAGTCTTTGTGGAAAAGATGAAGAAATATCCACTGAATAAGGTGATAATAGTTGGTTATATAAATTACCAAACTATGCTCATAAATCTAACACAAACTGATATTTTTATATACGATAAGGATGAAAATATAGATGACCTGTTCCCCAAATTTGCAGTTGGTATGAAATTCAAAAGAACATGAAATACATTAGTGCCATCATCAACATCTAAAGAGAATCACCTAAATTAAAGATTAAAACTTAAAAAAAAAACAAAAACCCATAAAATTGAAACATAAATATCAAGGTCTTCATTTCAATCAGAAATGGTTCCTTCAAAGAAGCAGAACCACTATGAGTGATAAGGAATAATGGATTTATAGTAGGGATTAGACCTTGTACAATCATGGGGACTAGAGAGAAGTCTCTTCCTGAACTTAGTGTAGGTCAGCAGAGCAGACAATCAGAAAGGAAAGCTATAAGTGAAAAGAAGCAGAGTGAAGACAAATAGGATTCCATGAAGACATCTATTGAATCTATTGAATCTATTTCTTACCATTTTGCAACTCAACAACACGGGTGATCTGCCAAAAGAAGCTGGTGCCTGGAGACAGAGCTGCGCATTCACCTAGCCCAGAACTATATGAAACTGAATTAGCAGATTGATCAGTGGGGGCCGGAAGGGCAGTGGACTCCACAGGGGTCAGAAGCCTATAAAGTGAGTCCACAGGTCAGCTCCAATGTGCATGAGCTGTGGTGGCACCCAGAGCCCTCATGAACTTCAGGACATAAAGCCCTCGGCTACACTCTGCCTTCCACATATCATACAATTCCCACAACCAGGAATACAGTTAAGAGAATTCTAGAAATTGCAGTTCCAGCTTAGCTCATTTGCCATGGCACACAATCATCCCTTTGTCATCCCACCACACAGTCTAACCCTTCTTTATTTACAAGTCCTTCTTTATTTAGAAGTTAAAAAAAATCTCAGAGTACCTGGGTGGTTTGGTTGGTTAGCATCCGACTCTTGATCTCAGCTCAGGTCTTGGTCTCAGGATTGTCCCACATTGGGGTCCATGATGGGCACGGAGCCTACTTAAAAAAAAAAAAAAAGTTAAATAAATCTCTTTTAACCTTATTTAACTTCTAAATAAAGAAGAGCAAAATCATCCTTCCACCTAAATGATGCAGCTATCTTTCATACAACTGAAAATATGCAAACTCTCTCAACAAAAAATAATACAAAGATATCTCCCTGGAGGGGCCAAGATGGCAGAACAGCATAGAAGTTTTGTTTTGTTTTGTTTTTTGCATCTCTCCTCCCTGAAATGCATCCAGATCAACAGTAAACCATCTTGCACACCTAGAAAACTGATTTGAGGATTAACACAACAATCTGCACAACCTGAACCACAGAACTCAGCGGGTACACAGCACGGAGAGGTGAACTGGGGGAGAGAAGCTGCGGAGGGCAGGGAGCTGTTTTGCTTGCAGAGAGAGGATGGAGATGGGGGGAGAGTACGGGAAAAGCACCCTCCCCCCCCCAAAAGCAGCTGGAGAGAAAGTGGAAAAGAGGGAAACAGCTACAGACACTGAACAAAAAAGGGAGAAAGGAAAAAGGAGAGTGTTTAAATTCCATTAAGACTATAAACAGGGGAGCACAGAGTCTGAAACTTCGCAGCTCGATACCTGGCGGTGCTCTGCTGGGAACGGCGAATCCCCAGGAGCAGAGACTGGGTCTATTGTCCTCAGGCCACACAGGGAGTGGCTTTTCCCCTGCTGGGAGGACATCTGGTAGAGGCTGTGTGGCCACCCGGTTCCAGCAGACCCAAGAGGACAACCACATTTGCTGGTGCTGGAACAAGGTCGTTAAGGATGAAGCCCAGTGCCAGATGTGTGTCGTGATTTTCCATAATCCCTGAAATGCTGCTGCCACACCATCTCACGAACCTTTCCTGGGGCCGGCTGGCACACGGTTGCACTCTCTGGGCCTCAGCAGCAGCGCAGTCCCACAAACGTTCCTGGGTGTGGCCAGCACCCAGCCCTTCCTTGGTGAGACCCTCCCCCAGAAGGTCTGAGCCGGTCAAAGCCGCAGTCCCTCAGAAGGGAGGGGTTGGGAAACACAGCCGCATCTGAGATAAAACTCGGGAGGGAGGTGTCACCTCGCAGCCTGCCAGCTTGGTCAGACAGTATAGAAGCGGGGAGTGGACAGAAGCCCAGGACAAAGGACAGGTGCTTGATTGCCTGTTGCCAAGAGCACGGAGTTCCAACACTCGAGACTAAGTCACTGGGTGACACCATTTTCTCCCCTCCCGCGCATGCGCATACACACCTAGACAAGCCACCGCAATCCACCCCAGTAAGCTAAGCAGCGCCACCTAGTGGAGAATGAAGCTGTTACACTAAACGCTGCCCAACTGGGCCAACTGCGTTGTTGAAGAACACCAGTCTCTCTGCCTGCTTAGTTTACAGACTATAAAGTGCTTAGTAGTTTGACTTCTACAGGAAACCAGATGTAATTTCAATCGTACTTCATTCTGTTTGTTGGTCCTTTTATTCAATTTTTTTTCTTTTCTTTTCTTATTCTTGAATATAGAACCAGAAAAAATTTATTTTTATTTTTCATTTTTATCAAAAAGATTTTTCTTTAATTTTTTCTACTATATTTTTCACTCTTTTGTAATTTTTTTCAATTCTGTTTTACTTTCATAATTTCATTTTAGTCTATTTTATTCTATTCATTTTTCAAATTTTCAAACATTTTCCTTTTTTTCCTTTTTTTCCTTTTTCCCTTTGCCTTTTCTTTTCTTATCTTTCCCATTTTTCTCTAATCTATCAAGCTTCTTTCAACAACCAGACCAAAACACACCTAGAATCTAGCATCCTTTATTTGATTTCTTTGTGTTATTTTTAGTTTTTTAATTGTTTTGTTTTTTACTTTATTAATTCCTTTTCTTCCTTCAAACTGACAAAATGAAGGAATTCACCCCAAAAGAAAGAATAGGAAGAAATGACAGCCAGGCACTTAATCAACACAGATACAAGCAAGATGTCTGAACCCGGATTTAGAATCACGAAAATAAGAATACTAGCTGGGATTGAAAGTAGATTAGAATCCCTTTCTGTGGAGATAAAAGAAGTAAAAGCTAGTCAGGATGAAGTAAAAAAATGCTATAACTAAGCTACAATCTTCAATGGATGCCATGGTGGCAAGGATGGATGAGTTAGAGCAGAGAATCCAAGATATAGAGGACAGACTTATGGAGAATAATAAAGCAGAAGAAAAGAGGGAAACTAAGGCAAAAGAGCATGAAATAAAAATTAGAGAACTCAGTGACTCATTAAAAAGGAATAACATCAGAGGGGCGCCTGGGTGGCACAGTCGGTTAGGCGTCCGACTTCAGCCGGGTCACGATCTCGCGGTCTGTGAGTTCAAGCCCCGCGTCAGGCTCTGGGCTGATGGCTCAGAGCCTGGAGCCTGTTTCCGATTCTGTGTCTCCCTCTCTCTCTGCCCCTCCCCCGTTCATGCTCTGTCTCTCTCTGTCCCAAAAATAAAAATAAAAAACATTGAAAAAAAAATTTTAAAGGAATAACATCAGAATCATATGGGTCCCAGAAGATGAAGAGAGAGAAAAAGGAGTAGAAAATTTCTGAGCAAATCAGACCATAAAACTTTCCTAACCTGAGGAAAGACACAGACATCAAAACCCAGGAAGCACAGAGGACTCCCTTTAGATTCAACAAAAACCGACCATCAATAAGACATCATAGTCAAATTCACAAAATAATCAGGCAAGGAAAGAATCATGAAAGCATCAAGGGACAAAAAGTCCTTAACCTACGAGGGAAGACAGATCAGGTTTGCAGCAGACCTACCCACAGAAACTGGGCAGGCCAGAAAGGAGTGGCAGGATATATTCAATGTGCTGAATCAGAAAAATATGTAGCCAAGAATTCTTTATCCAGCAAGGCTGTCATTCAAAATAGAAGGAGAGATTAAAAGTTTCCCAAACAAAAATTAAAGGAGTTCATGACCACTAAACCAACCCTGCGAGAAATTTTAAAGGGAACTCTCTAAGGGGAGAAAAAATGAAGAAGAAAAAAAAAAGACCAAAAGCAACAAAGACTAGAAAGGACCAAAGAACACTACCAGAAACTCCAACTCTCCAGGCAACATAATGGCAATAAATGCATATCTTTCATTACTCACTGTAAACGTCAATGGACTCAATGCTCAATCAAAAGACATAGGGTAACATAATGGATACGAAAACAAGACCCATCTATATGCTGTTTACAAGAGACCCATTTTAGACCTAAAGACACCTTCAGATTGAAAATGAGGGCATGGAAACCATCTATCATGCTAATGGTCACCAAAAGAAAGCCGGAGTAGCCATACTTATATCAGACAATCTAGACTTTAAAATAAAGACTGTAACAAGAGATGAAGAAGGGCATTATATCATAATTAAGGGATCTATCCACCAAGAAGACCTAACAGTTGTAAACATTTATGCTTCAAACGTGGAGACACCCAAATGTATAAATCAACTAATCACAAACATAAAGAAACTTATTGATGATAATACCAGAATAGTAGGGGATTTCAACACCACACTTGCAGCAATGGATAGATCATCAAAAAGGAAAATCAATAAGGAAACAATGGCTTTGAATGATACACTGGACCAGATGGACTTAACAGATATATTCAGAACATTTCATCCTAAAGCAGCAGAATACACATTCTCCTTGAGTGCACATAGAACATTCTCAAGAATAAATCACATACTGGGACACAAATCAGTCCTCAACAAGTACAAAAATATCGAGATCATACTGTGCATATTTTCAGACCACAACGCTATGAAACTCAATATCAACCACAGGAAAAAATTTGGAAAGGTAACAAATACTTGGAGACTGAAGAACATCCTACTAAAGAATGAATGGGCTAACCAAGAAGTTAAAGAGGAAATTAAAAAGTATATGGAAGCCAATTAAAATTATAAGACCACAGCCTGAAACCTCTGGGATGCAGCAAAGGCAGTCATAAGAGGAAAGGATATAGAATCCAGGCCTTCCTAAAGAAGAAAGAAAGGTCTCAGATAGATACACAACCTAAACTTACACCTTAAAGAGCTGGAAGAAAGAACAACAAATAAAACCCAAAGACAGCAGAAGACAGGAAATAATAAAGATTAGAGCAGAAATCAATGGTATCAAAACCAAACCAAAACAAACAAAAAAAAAACAACAACAACAAAAAACCAGTAGAACAGATCAATGAAACCAGAAGCTGGTTCTTTGAAAAAATTGACAAAATTGATAAACCCCCTATCCAGTTTGATCAAAAAGAAAAAGGACCCAAATAAATAAAGTCAAGAATGAAAGAGGAGAGATCACAACCAACACTGCAGAAATGCAAACAATAATAAAAGCATATTATGAGCAATTATATGCCAATAAAATGGGCAATCTGGAAGAAATGGAAAAATTCCCAGAAACATAAAAACTACCAAAATTGAAACAGGAAGAAATGGAAAATTTGAACAGACCCATAACCAGTAAAGAAATTGAATTAGTAATCAAAAATCTCCCAAAAAACAAGAGTCCAGGGCCAGATGGCTTTCCAGGGGAATTCTACTAAACATTTAAAGAAGAGTTGACACCTATTCTCTTGAAGCTGTTCTAAAAAATAGAAATGGAAGGAAAACTTCCAAACTCTTTCCTTGAGTCCAGCATTACCTTGATTCTAAAACTAAACAAACACCCCACTAAAAAGAACGATAGACCAGGTTCCCTGATGAACATGGATGCGAAAATCCTCAACAAGATACCAGCCAACAATACATTAAAAGAATTATTCATCACAACCAAGTGGGATTTGTACCTGGGATGCAGGGCTGGTTCAATATCTGCAAAACAATCAATGTGATACATCACATCAATAAAAGAAAGGACAAGAACCACTTGATCCTCTCAAAAGATGCAGAAAAAGCATTTGACAAAATACAACATCTTTTCTTGATAAAAACCCTCAAGAAAGTAGGGATGAAGGATCACACCTCAAGATCATAAAAGCCATATATGAAAGACCCACTGCTAATATCATCCTCAATATATAGCTGATGAACCCTGCCTTTCTACAATTTTATTATTAGTTAAGTGTAACATTTTTACAGTAGTTGTCAATGAATAAAACTGCTGACATAGAGATTTTAGGTCTTTGACTATCAGAATAGGAGAAAAGATGGGGAAAAAGGCCAGGTTATGGAAATCTGAGAATAGAAGCATCAAGTTGTCCATGTGCTATGAATTGAGAAGCCCAATGAATCCAACCAGCAAAATATCATCATTTTTCCAGAGACAATGAAGTACAGGTGGAAAAAACCCAAAAGACTAGGAATCAAAATACTCAAGTTTTAGTGTCAGTTCCCAGTTGAGTGACCTTGGAAAATTTATTTAACCTCTCTGGGCTTCAGTTTCATCTATGTAGTGAGAAATTGGGCCCGAGAATCTCCCATATCTTTTCCAGCTATAATCTATTTATAGATTTATTTTCTGTATTTACTTCTCTATTTTGAAATTTGCTGCTATTAGAACTCTCCTTTAAATTAGGCCAAAATTCCAGGGCCTTGATCACCAGAAGTCACTAATCCTTACTTGGGTTAGAATGAATGCTTTGGTTAGATTACCAAACTTCTCTGTTTGTAAGTAAGAAGATACAGTAGGTTTCAAATATTAGGGTGAAGTAGGATGACTGAATTGAATTTATAGATCCCAATGTATTCTATCCCAAGATTGGATAGACAAAATTTCATAGCACACATATAACTATGGAGGTTGTAGAGGCCATAGATGTGATAAGCAGACCCTAAATGACCAGGAAGTGCCTTAAAGCTATAAAGAGGAAAGCAGATCTTTGTGATGTGCTCCAGCATGAACTTTGGCCCTAGATTTCCTGGAAGTATATACAAATAGGTGATAAAAAGGACAGGTTGAAGATAACAGGATACTAACCAGGAAGTGATTGCCAAAAGATAGTGTCAGAAAGAGCCAGCAACATGGAGTCCCTATTATGTATCAGGTTTTGTTCTGACCTTTACAGGGATCACATCCCATAATCCTCCCAACAATTCAATTAAGTTGGAATTGTGATCCCATTCATAGATGAGGAAACAAAAGTTAAGGAACTTGCTCGTTACAGGGACCGCCACACTTCCAAACACTGACAAAGAAGCAAATAATTGTTCGGTCAATTTAAGATTCATCCGAATGAAAATAAAAATAACAAGTCTTGGTAAAGTATCGCTGGAATTTTCTTTCTCCCAGGGCACTAGCCTCTTTCTAGTGAGGCCCTCCCAAGGATAAGATTTTCTTCTGTTGGTCACTAGACTGTCTCCTAAAGTAGATATAACCTGTAAGCCTTAGATGCAAGAATAGCTAATGCAGTTTGACAATACAACAGTTTGATTTTAGCTTTTCTTTAAAATGAAAGATGTGATTGTCACTTTGCCTAATTTTCAAGTATAAATAGATAATTTTGGGGGGTGTAGGTGATGGCTAACCCTTATCTATCTGAACTCAAATTTTTATTTTTATTTTTTTAAATTTTTTTTTAACGTTTATTTATTTTTGGGACAGAGAGAGACAGAGCATGAACGGGGGAGGGGCAGAGAGAGAGGGAGACACAGAATCGGAAACAGGCTCCAGGCTCTGAGCCATCAGCCCAGAGCCTGATGCGGGGCTCGAACTCACGGACCGCGATGAACTCAAATTTTTAAAGTCCTTAGTGGTCCAACCCACCCCTAGACACCAGTTATTTTTGACATGATTAGAGGTCAGGCCCTTGCTTTCCTGACCATTACCACAATCAAATACAAGTGTGTGCATGTGTCTGTGTGTATATGTGTGAATGCAATGCAAGCATGATTGTGGGATCACATTCATTTAGAAATTAAAGTTTATGTAAATTTTTATTCATACTTTATGAGTCTTGGTCTCTGTATAAGTGTCTACTCATTTAGAAAAGAAACAATCTACTCTAGCTGCACCTCTGGAATTAGAAAGCTTGTCATCAGACTAACATTAAGCATCTTTGAAAACATAATGTAAGTCTACACAAGGATAAATTTTTAGTGTCACATCCATTGGAAAATAGAATAATACCTAGACTGGCAATAAAAGTATAAAAGAGGAAAAGGACAAAACACGTTCTCGACAGACAAGTTAGAATATGAAGTTGTTAAGACAAGAAGAACACCTAAACAGATGACAGAAAATGACATCAGAACAATAATAAAGAAACGAAGGGAAAGACTTCAAAGGTATTAAACAGATAAGGATACCATGCATGAAATAGAAAGAAAGAGTACAAAACCAAAAGTCAGTCTAGAATGCAGTCCTACACATGCAAAAAGGGAGCTCAAGGTCCTTCCAATTCTCACATTCTATAGTTTATGACTGTGTAATTCTAAAACATTTGCTTAATGAATTATCTTCAGTCCCCAACTGACACATCTTTCCAGGCACACAAGGGCTGCTGATTCCCAGGCTCCAGTTGAGAAGGACAAACCTCCTTTCTGGGTTCCACTTGAATTCAGAATTTAACATAGAGCCCATGTGGATCCCACATTTAAATCTTGTTCTTTTTTGACAGGTTGACAGGTGTGGTACATATAGAAATCTACAAAAATATGAACAGACAAACTTCAAAGACTATTGAAGGTCTGGCCTGTCAGATGGCTGGAGGGATGGAAAGTACCCCAGACCCCAGCACTCTAAAACTTTCTAATGAGAGGAGCAACATAAATATTACACACTTCAAACCACCAATGTTATAAACTGCCTCACGAGAGCTGCTCACAAACATGTCCTTTAACAGGAAAAGCTCGCCATGAATCTTTCTTGCAGGCAGTGCACATTTTAATGAATGCTAACATGTTTGCAAACATAATGAAAATAGTATTTCCCACAGAGCAGTGTGAGATTATTTGAATAAAATATCTGCCTTTGGACATGAGTCTCAGCTGATGATCGCAGTAGGATCTGTGCTTTATTTGTGGATTAGAAGCCACAGTGCAAGATGGACATGTGCTTTATGAGTACTGGCTGTGGCAACCTCTCACCCGCTGACATCTGCCCAGATTGCTCCTGGTTTTAAATCTCTGCATCTGAATTTTAGAAGCTAAAACTTTGGCATTGCTAAAGAGCCATGTCTCTAAAAGGGAAAGTCTCACGAGGGGATGAAATTCAATACCAGAATTTCAAATATTTTATCATTGTAGAACAGAAACCAACACAAGAAAGGGAATACAATGAAAATGGCTGGAACACAGGACCCCAACAAACTGAAAAATGGTGGCATTTCAATTATAATGGAACTACTACACCCTTGGGAAGGATTAACACATGTCTCATAGGCAGTTGCCTTGATTGGAAGATACCTTCTTCACTCTCAGGGAGCAGGTTCTAGATCCTATGGCTCTCTGATGGCATATAAGACTGTGTGTTTGCCAAGTGAATGCATAAATCTGGGGGTATTTGTTCCCGCAAAAAAATTGCTTCAGACCCCAGCACACATTTCCCTCCAAATCCCTCCCACTTTAAAAATTCTTTAATTACTTCTGTATGCATTTGGTGTACATCTGGCTTGTGTCACGGGCCTTTCTTCAATAATGGCCCATTTTCCTTTGAACAAGGCCTGGCTTAGACATGCCTATAAGTAGAAGCTACAACAGAAAGAATAGGGAGTTAGAAAGCCGATTGGACATCAGGAAGCAAAAGATAACTTGAACTTATAAAAAGTCATAAGAATACACACAAAAAAGTTCAAAACTTGGACCGCATAAGAAAGCAACTGCCACAGATCATTTCTGAAAACTCAGTGGTTTAGCACAATAGAATTTTATCTGTCAATCTCACAAACCCCAATTGACTAGGGTGGGGGTGACTGTGGATGCTGGGCTCGATGCCATCCTCTGGGCCCCATGCTGACACAGTCATCTTCCTTCCATACATAGTTTCCAAAGTCACTCTGGGTGTCAGGATGTGGCAAGAAAACTTGGGAAGAGAGACAGTGGAGAGTCACCCAAGAAGTGCTTTGAAACAGGCCTGTAAATGGCTCACCTTTCTTTTGCCCGCATCTCAATGGCCAGTACTCAGTCATATACTCACACCTAAAGTGAAAGAAGGCTGGAAAATGTAGTCCAGTGATGCTCTAATAAGGTTTGGCAAAACCACCTCACTATACCGAACTAATTTGGAATAAATTCTTGGTATGTTTCAGAGGAGCTTGACCTGATTTTTACTACATGCAAATTAGTAACAAGTAACAGTAATGTCTGATGATAGATATTAGATTTTTAATACTTTGGGTTTTTTTTTTAATTTTTTTTTAAGTTTATTTATTCTGAGAGAGAGAGAGAGAGGGAGAGAGAGAGTAGGGGAGAGGCAGTGAGAGAAGGAGAGGGAGAATCCCAAGCAGGCTCTGCACTGGCACTGTGTAGCATGATACAGGGTTCAAACTCACAAATCCTTGAGGTTCATGACCTGAGCCAAGATTGAGTTGGACGCTTAACTGCCTGAGCCACCCAGGTGCCGCATAGATTTTTGAATACTTTCAACTAATTTTTTGATCCCCAAATTAGAATAAATTGGAGCACAGTGACAATGTTTAATGCAACATACTCATTTAGGGCCAAGATCATGCCTGTTTTCCTATCCACTATATCTTGACAACCTCAAGATGAAAATATGTGTTCAATGTATGACCTCATTGATAAATGTATGTGCTCAAGAAATATTTCTTATATAGATACAAGAAACCTCTACCTTAAACTCAAACTTAAAATTGTCTATTCCCATCATGTAGTGGCCAAGATAACTTTTTTTTGATAAACCAAGAATTATGTCTTTGGCTTAAGGGAAGCATAAAACTGGCTTCCATGTCTTGTATATGTGACAGGCCCCTAGAATTCCTAGAAACAGACCTGGAACCCATAGACAAACCCAAATCCCATGAGTTTA
Source organism: Herpailurus yagouaroundi (assembly GCF_014898765.1). Lineage (NCBI taxonomy): Eukaryota > Metazoa > Chordata > Mammalia > Carnivora > Felidae > Herpailurus > Herpailurus yagouaroundi. The sequence continues at coordinate 15,821,788 of NW_024412417.1, read as the reverse complement.
TAATACATCTGAGAGTCTCCAACCTATCATCTTGAGCAAGAAGAGGCAGCTGGAGCATGGGCTCTGGAGCTAGTCATCAGAGTCAGAATCTGACTTTACCAATCACTATAATTTGACCTGAGGCAATATGGTTAACTTCTTTCTGGTTCTACTTTACTCTCTGCACATTATTGCTGGAAGGATTAAAATAATTACCAGATGTTGGGGGATGTGGGTGGCTCAGTCAGGTAAGCATTAGACTTTGGCTCAGGTCATGATCTCACAGTTTGTGAGTTCAAGCCCACATCAGGTTCTGTGCTGACAGCTCAGAGCCTGGAGCCTGCTTTGGAAGCTATGACTCCCTCTCTCTCTCTCTGCCCCTCCCCTGGTCATGCTCATGCTCTGTCTCTCAAAAAATAAATAAATGTTAAAAAATTTTTAAAAATAATTAATAGATGTAAAAGCACTTACAAGAGAGACTATCCAATAGTAAACACCTAGTTAATATTAGCTGTAAATGATGGCATGCATATGCCTTTGCAGTAGCTGAAGTAAATTATGGTCAGGATTGTCCCATCTGCAATTTCTAATACTCATGAATATCTTTATCAGACCTGCCATGTTGTCAGAATTATGGTTTGCCTTTAAAGTGAACACTCCCCTTAATCCATTTGATATCCAAGGTTGCAAGAATAAAAACTAAACTTTGGAGAGTATTTACTATTTTCCAGACAATTTACATGTACTTCCTTACTGACAGTTACAGAAGTTTAAGTATTTGCTCATCGACCACAGTAAATAGGAGAGCTTTAACTTGAAGACAGAGAATCTTATACTAGAATCTGTGTATTTTTCAAGGGTTGGGCATCATGATTTCCTACAGGCTCTTGGAACAGACACATCACATTATTGGGGCATCCTCCACAGCACCACCCAAAGCATTCACGCATACAGTAGACTCTCCTCAAGTACATATAGAATAGATGGATACATGGGTGAGTGGATGAGTGGGCAGTGGCTTGACACATGAACCATGGCACAACATTTGTCCTCCCAAATTCGGATACCAGAAAATTTCATCACAATAAATTAAATTTAAAAACCTCCAAGTGCCTTATATCATGATCTATTCAAGAGCACAAATGGAGTGAGTAGCATTAACGAGGAGTCCATTCTAAAACAATTTGGAATGTCTTCACTTTCTTGGACTCCCTGATGGTGAAACAGGCTCCTGATTGCTTAGCACACCTATCTGTTGAATATTCACACTGATGGAGGGGGGTAGCGATGCAGAAAATACAGAACATCAGATAATCCAAAGTCATTTATATTTGGCTCAGGAATGCTTTGCATAATAATTTTGCAGCTGATTGATCCTCCAGGGTTTGTTTGTGCTGATATTAAGGCAGTTTTCATTCTGAGAAAATGCTGACAGGATAGAGTGGGTTGTAAGGCTAAACATAAATGTGAGAAAATCATTCATTCATTCATTCATTCACTCATCAGGTCCTAGATGAGAGCTTATTTATGCCAGGCATTGTGATAGGTATTAAGGATAAAAAAGAAATGAGGGGGGCACCTGGGTGGTTCAGTCTGTTAAGCTTCTGACTCTTGATTTCAGCTCAGGTCATGATCTCATGGTTCACAGGTTCAAGTCCCATATCAAGCTCAGTGCTGACAGTGTAGGGCCTGTTTGAGATTCTCTCTCTTTTCCCCTCTCTGCCCCTCCCCCATGCTTGCTCGATCTGTCTCTCTCTCTCTCTCTTTCTCAAAATAAATAAACGTAAAAAAAAATAAGTGGGATATTTATAGTCTTGGCCCTGGAGATATTTACAAATACATAAAATTAATAGTTAGCCATATGTCATTTCAGTCCTGTGAATAGATATGCCACTATGCCCCAGATTCATCTGTCATATACAAACACATTTATCACATCTGAAGTAAAAGTCAGCTTAGATATAGATATTTACAAACTCAGGTTATAGCACTGATTCTCATGAAGTAATAATAGTAGATGCATATGATACTACTAGATTCTGACTGTTCTAAATGCTTTAAATGTATCAGCTAATTTAGCTCTGACAAAAATACCTGTAAGAAGTAGTATTATTATCACCCCCATTTTACAGGTGAGAAAACTGAGGCTTAGAAAATAAGTTGCCTAAAGCAACAAAGTTTTTTGGTGGCAGGGCTAAAATTTGAGTCTAGGCAGCCTGCCTCCAGAACCTGGGTTCTTATAACCATAATCTGCTGCCCTCCTCCATCAAAATGCCAAATTCCATGAGACTTAAAGATTATCATTGATCCTTGTAGAAAAAAAAAATTTAAATTATTTCCTCATCTTCACACCTACAAAAGTTAAATTTCATTTATTAGAAAACTTTAAGCATATGGTATTAAATTTTTTGAAGAAAGGTAATAACTGAAAGAAAATATCTGCAAACTATGTTACAAAAAAAATCATTAGTATAACCTACTAGGAAAGTGAGGAAATGATATAAAGAATTCACTGAAGAAATTCAAGTGGTCACTAAATGTTAAACTGATATTCAAACTAATTAGTTATCAAAGAATGGCAAATGAAAAAAAAATATATATATAATTATATATATATATCAAATTAGTAAAAAACCTACAGCCTCAACCACACTACGCACTGACCTGGATGTGGAAAAACAAGAACTCTCATACATTGATGCTGGAAGCAGAAATGGGTAGAACCGCTTTGGAGAGCAATTTGGCACGATCTAGTAAAAGGGTCCACCCCTGCAGCTTCTCATTTCTGTTAACCTTGAAAAAGGATCTTGCCTGACAAAAACTCTTGTAAGGACACATATGCCAAGATACTCGTTGCGGCTTGATTTGTAATTATGGACAAGTGGAAAGCAATGTAAATACTTCTAGGGAAAGGAATAAAGGAAAAGAAATCCTGTCCCAACCTAGGATACTAAAACAGTAGTAAAAGTAGGACTTAGTGTTATATCTGTTTATTTCAACATCTGTATGCCTGTATGCAGTGCAGAAAGTGAAAACATCTGATACTACGCATGCACATTTGGGAAAAAGCAGTATACGTGGATACAAATATACGTGTAGAGAAATACGAACCAAGAGCCGGAAGGGCACATCCCACATTCTCACCAGTAATTGCCACACATACAGACCCAGGTGAATGGAATTGGAGGATCGAAGGAAGCTTCAACTTTGTCTTAGTTTTTCCACAAAAGGGCTCACACAAATATGACCAAAAGCTAATTTTAAAAAATGAGTCTGGAGTGGCAGAAATCTGGTGTTTTAAATATTAACCTGTCTAATTTGTATTTTTTATATAATTTTCAAAGACAAAGAACAAAGATGAGGACATCCTCTTGGGGAGGGATATTTTTATTTAAACTTGAACGTGAACTAGTCCTCATCTACTAGATGACACAAACTACTTTCTGCTTTGGTTATAGTCGTTTGTACGCATGCCTTACTTCTTGTACTAGGCCAAGCTCTTTAAAGCCAGGTTTCAGGTCAGTGTCAGCTTTGAAGTTCCTCTAAATCACACACATGCAGGCATGTGTGCTTGCACACATGTACACGCATATACACACGTGTGTGTATATGCATGTACATATACACACAATCACATACCAATTCCTGTATGTGTGCATATGCTTACACATTTACACAAAACCAAACCGTATCTTGTATATAGAGTACTTCCCATAAACACTTATGGAATGAATAAAGAGTTTGGATAAACTACTCTTTCTTTCAATAACTCGACCTGATATTTTTTCTGCTATGACAAAGTCAACTTGGACAGGAATGGGGCAACAGGTGACTAACCAATCCTCTCTCACTCAGGTAATTCATCTATTTCAGAGGTTATAAATAGTTTTTAGCAGTTACTATTTTTGCAAATGGCATCTTAATTCGAAGCATAAACAAAAACATAACAGGAGAGCTTCTTTGGTTGAAGCAGGGGAAATGGTTCTATGCCACTCCCAAATACACACACTTCCCCATCTCACAATTCAGAAAAAAAGTGCCAGAAAACCCTCACAGTGCGGCAAACAGAGTGTAACACATTGCTGTATTTATAGTGAAAATAGCATCGTGTTCCAATGCACCGCTAGCAAATGGCTTGTGCAAGAAGTGTTGATATTTTCCTGTGTCTTTTGCTGTTCTATGCATTAACTTGGCCTTCCTTTCAGCCCCACCCTATCTCTCCTTTGAAACCATTGTCTCCTTGACATGAAAAATGTACTTCAGAAAGCCTAATGGCTAATTACATCAAAGGGAAGAAAGTCCAAACCTCAAACAAGGAATGATTAACTGCGCAAGCTTTAACGGAAGTTATCACACCCTCAAAACTACTCCTCTTCTTTAATAAAAATGTTTCCAGTAATTTATTTTCTGACAAAGTTTGTGTTCTCTGCCCAGGAGTGACTCCTGTTTTGTTCACTCCAGGGTTGTACCCTATCTATGGCTGGCCCTGACCATGGGCAAAACAGGCAGCCACCTACATAATATGATTTATGCAAATACAGCACATTGAGGGAATACATACCAGACCTCATGGGAGAGGAAATCCTGCTTGCTTCAGTGGTGTTTCCCAGGTTGTGTTGCATGGCATCTTAGTGGGTTTGCATGAAATGCAAAAAACAATGGTAAGGGAAGTTGTTCCATGATCAAATAACCATGTGAAATTTGGGGCTACACAAAAGTAACAATTTTATTTATTAACAGAGATTTTAATACTCTATTTATTCTTAAAACAGGTACCAGGGAAGATTATGTATTCATGCATTTTCCTTCTAAAAGCTCCTTGAAAATAAAGACTATGTCTCTAATAGTCAACAGTATATTCCCAACACTTAGCACATTGCCTTTAATATAACAGACACTCAGTAATGTTCTTGAATAAATTAGTAAATCACTAACCACCATCATTGTGAATAATGATATTTCTACACTCTACAATGACTTGAGTGCCTTCATAAGGTGCACCTTAACTATGCCTCAAAAGAATCTCACAGAAATGTAAGACAAGAGTAAAAATCTACATGTCACACATTAGGAAGCTATGGGTCAAAGAAATATCAAGGAAGAGAAAAAGAAAGAAATTAAAATTTCTGAGGATCTACTATGCCACTACACTACACCCAGGATCTACTTGCCACCTTCTTGATATACATAATCTCATTTTATCCTCACAGCAGTCCTATAAAGTTCCTATTACAGGTGAGGAAATTCAAAGTTCCAGGATTGACTAAACTCAACCCAAAGACACATAGGGAGGCAATGGAAGCACTAAGGGTGGTTCCTGGGTCTTCTGATCCTGTTTCTTGACTTACGTTTAGTTCAACTATTCCTCACTAGAAAACACACACACACACACACACACACACACACACACACACACACACACAAGAATATTGGGGGCAAAGAAGCAAACAACCTTTGAATAAACATGAAACAGCCATGTCTAAAATATCATACAGACGTCTGGGCATTTTGCATTTTAGTTTATTTATGGATTATCTTTATTTTTCAGATTTTGCTAGAAATGATTCAAAGATAGAGTCCATGGTATGAGAACAATCTGAAAGAATTAGAATATATGAACTTGAAAAGATGGTGGCTGAGGATAGACATGATTGATAAATCAACAATATAAATTTTTTTATTGCATCCTGAAATACTATAAAGTCAGGTAAATCTGGGTACACTACAGTGATGTTAGAATGATGCTTTAGAGTAAATGCTTAAGGTCAGATGCCATGAAAGATAAAAATGTGGATATTCATAGGCTGCTTCTTATATGCTTGACTGTACTAAGCGTTTTATGTGGATTGTCTCAATTAAACCTTCAAACAACCTTGTGAGGTATTTAATTTTATACAGATAAGGAATCCAAGGCAGATGAGAGTTAAGTAACTTGGCCATAGCAACACAGGTAGTAAGTGGTGGGGCCAGAAAAATAATTATGATACTCTCTTTCACACTTAATGAACTTAGCAATCAATTTCAATGGGCTTTGATATATATCATCTCTATTCCTAACATCAGCACTGTGAGGTAGGTAAGTAGGCGTTATTATGCCCATGTCACAGAGAAGGAAACTGAGGCTGCATCCAAGGCAAGATCACACAACTAGTAGTGAGAAGAGCCAGAGAGAATCCAAGTCTCCAGACTCTTACCTCATTGCTCTTTCTATTTCATGTTCATTATTATCTCTCTCAGAGCAGAATATTAGACAAACACTCTTATGGCTGAGGCTACACACATTGCCCCAAATCTCTCTACTCAGGGCAAAAGTCAGAAGAACCTCTGTGTGACGCCTTGGGCATGTTATTTGGTGCCCTCGCACAATCTCTCCCACTTCTCTCTCCCCAAAAAAGCATTTTGGGTTACGCAATGCAAAAGAGACAATGTCTACAAGGAGATTACTGCTGAAACATATTTTGTCTCAAAAATGAACAAAGCTTCAGTGATCTCCTCTGGCTTTTTTCCAAAAGCACCAGCTACTTATTCTAAGGATGGGGTGGGTGGCTATTTCAACCAAAAGGAAGAACCAGCCCTAACCACACACCATCCCGAGGTGGGACAAACAAGTGTGAACTCTCAAAACAGCAATTGCCCATCATCACAATTGTGTTTTCTTCACTCAGTATAGGTGGAAGCTCCAATTTTAGTAAAAACAATCAATACGAGAAAGGCCAGGAATATCTAAAGATGGCTGACTGGAGGAAAATTTGTGATAGTAAAATCTGGAAAATCCATAGCTGGCTCCAGGAGTTGCCTTAATCATCACATTATATTATTTCTCCCTATGGATCTTGGAAGAGGCTGCAGATTCCATCCACTCCATTGTACCACTTTATCCACTTAATTTCATCCAACCTTTACCTAAAATGTCTTTATTTCTAAAGACAGAAAAACGTCTAAACTTTATTAAAATTTTACATTAATGAATGGTCTCTGGTGTTGGTTCCTCATTCAACAAGCACTTGTAAAACATGCACTAGTGCTATGTTCTACAAAAAAAGAGACAAATAAGGAACCACTAGCTCCTAAAACACCAACAGCATTGTGCTGTAAAAGACATTTCTCATCCCTCTGGCCAGATATGAATGCTACGGAGACAAAACCGTAGGTCTCAAAATTCTTAGTCTTGTGCTCTCTTAAGTTTTCCAACTTCTCATTACGTAATCTATTTGTTGTATGGGGGTTTCCTGTAACATAGGAAGTGATGGCAGTGGAGATGGTTAGAAGATGGATATAAAAAGTGTGATAGGTTAGCCTATAACTGGACCTGGTGGCTGACATTGGCTTAGAGAATGTGCAGGGCGAAGAGGGAAAAGAAGTCAAAAGTGATGCCTAGGACGGCTAGAGCGGTGGTTCTTCCCAAGACAGCGACTACCCGAAGTAGTTTGTCTAGAAGGAGGTGGAGGGCCTCAGGGGGAGATGAGCCTGGTTTTGAATGTGTTGAGTCTGAAGAGTTTATGGAATGTCTAGCCAAAAGAACATAATACCAATGTAAGCTTGTAGGGTCTGAAGTTCAGGAAGAGATTCAATGTCTTGGAGGCCCAGAGATAATGAAGGTCTCCTAGAGAAAGTGTGGAAAATAAGAAGGGTTCTGTGGTCAGAGCCCTCAGGAACGATGACATTTGAGACTGCAAGTGACCTTGAGAAGGAATAGCCAGCAAGCAGAGGAAAATCTGTCAAGAAAGATGTTGAGAAACCAAGGAAACACGTCATATGGAGAAGGAGAGTGTATTCAGCTATGTCAATTGCTTTTGAGATGTCAGTAGTCAACCTTGAAAAGTGTCCCTACAAACATACAATGAACACTTGTCAATCCTGATCACTACCCTTCCCATATATGTTGAAAAAGCATGTATCTGGCCTTGTTCTCCAGACTCCCTGGCCAAGGCCTTAGAAAAGAGGCCAGGCCATTCACAACCATTGTCTGCCTTCTCTGACCTCCTCATCTTTTTTCTTTCTGTTGGGGCTAGCCTCACAGCTAGAAATGTTGCCCTAATAAAGTCAGGTAAGCTTATTTTTAAGTTAGTTTAGTTTAGTTTTCTTCTTCCATAGAAGACTATAATTTCCCTCCAAATTGAATCCATATCCTAGAACTTGGCAATACTAATCACCTGAGAGAGCATCCATGAAAACATGAAAAGTGAAGCTTTTCATGAAAAGTGAAGCATACAACAAATGCTTAATAAATGCTAGCCAAATAAGAAAATGCTTGAACAGCTGAGATAGTCAAGATTTTAACTTTTTCATGTTTTAAAATATTTCCTTATGTCCGGAAAAAGATTGTTAATAACCTCAAGAGCCATGTGGCACGTGTGCATGTGTGTGTGCGTGTGCGTGTGTGTGTGCATAAGCCATTTGTGACAATTGGCAACATAGAATGGTTACTGACTTGGAGGATTAAGTTATGAATGATACAGCACAGAGAAAACCTGAAAGAACACATTTTTAAATGCAAGGTCTGAGTGCTGATTGACATACTTTGTACGATAGTAAAATCTGGCAGGTGCATTAACTTGCATTCCTCTGATCTGTACACATCCACACTTGTCTTCTTAGGGTACTTGGTAATAAGCTTCTTTAAAGATCCCTGAGTAAGCACTGCAGATAATATCTGGAGTATGTAGCACTCAGTCCTTTTAGAATGGCTTTTTCCTGCTCCTTTCGTTTTCTTAAGAAAATGTCAGTTTAATCATTTCCTAATGCTTTGATAATGTGTTTCTTTACATAGCTGTAGAACACTCACTTCAGTGTTTTAAAAGCATGAATGTAGATGTAAAAGTGCCAGTTAAATGAGATTACTTTTTCCTAATGAAATAACCAAAGAGGAGTTTAAAGTTTCCTAAACTTATATGACATTTTCAGAGCAAATAATAAAGTTCTAGCCCTCCAGTGTGTCTCTTATTCATGAGACTAACATTTCAATACCATATCTTGCTGTAACACAATTATTGGAAAATAGGGAATTTATTTATCTGAAACAATCTGTCATACATTAGGTGGATCCACTTCCAGGTGAGTGAAGATTTTTAGCAGCATTAGACAATAAAGAGAAGGACACCGGGACCATATAGGTTGGGAATGTACCATCACCATTACCCTGACATGGGACTGACCTTAGCAGGATTAGCAGGGCCTTAACAAACTCAGCCTTTGGGGAGGCAGGTGACAGTATAAAACATAAAACATGTAACTCAGCAAGTGAGAAATAAATAGAAGAAAGCCTCATGTGGCAGAAAGCCTCATGATGGAGAGGTGACTATGTTTCTGCTTAATCTCTGTATATAATCCATCTCAGTGTTCCCTCTTGGAAACAGAAGCCTAGTCCTGTGGGTTGGGACAACATGGCTAGATTGGGGGCAGGAGTAGGGAGGTGGAGAAAAAGGGGCAAGTTGCTTATATGAAGCCCAGTATGGGAGGCAGAGCACAGCAGGAGAAGCTGAGAAGAACACCAAGAAAAATCATACAGTCATGGTCCAGACCCTGTTCAGGAGACAGTAGGTCTGGCAAAGGCTGGGGAAAAGTGCCAATTTCTTGGTCAAGCAAGTTGAAGTTCAGGGTAGCACTATGAAAACTTGCCACTCTAAATCTGATTTGTTACCTAAAGTGAGAACCCACCACTGGGGTCAAGAAAACCTCTGGGTACTTGGAGCCCACCCTAGCACTTGAGATTCAGAGATAGTATCCATGAAACTTATTCTGGCCCCAACAAATATTGAGCCACCAAAAAAGTTAAAATGCACACAGTGCTGGTAGGATTGGGTTTAGGAATGTGACAGGGTGGAGCCTGTCAGGAACAGTGGATAGGGATGGGGGGAGACAGGCACTCATGATCTCCTGCTTGTTTAGATGATCTCCAGAAATCCCTTAGAACAGTATCTTTTCTGCTAACATAGAGAGAAAGTGGCATTAACACAGTCTTTTCTATATAGTTGAATCCATAAACATACTGAAATAGATAAGCCATAATACTTTATAATACTTTTGTAACTCTTTGAGGTACTACAATTCAGTTTCCCACAGTATCTGGATCTATAAGAAAAGCTCATTTTAAGATCTCTGTTGTAACTAATGATACAAGTGACATTGTGTCTCTCACGAGCCACTGAAATATAGGAGTGTGGGTCTGAATTTCAGAAGGGACAATGGAAACTTTTACTCTTCAAATTGGCCTTTGGAATGGTCATGCGTTCAGATTTATCAAGGAACCCTCAGGACTCCCTTTTGATAGAAGTTGATATAATCACAGCGAAGATTTTCTGTTCCCCCAAATTTTAAACAGCAAAACGAGCACTAACTTCCCCCTTATTATCTCTCTCTCCCTCTAAAGGATGAAAGACTGACTGTATTCGCAATACATACATGTTATGTATTGCAGATGGCCATTTCGTAAAGAATGTTCCTTTCTTTTACCTTCTGTCTTGATTGGCTTTCTAAAAATAAAAGTATCTCTTCTTGCGGCACCTGGGTGACTCAGGTGGTTGAATGTCCGACTCTTGATTTCAGCTCAGGTCATGATCCCAGGGTTTTGGGATCCATGTCTGGCTCCACGCTGAACACGGTGCCTGCTTTAGATTCTCTCTCTCTCTCTCTCTCTCTCTCTCTCTCTCTCTCTCTCCCCCTCTGTCTTCTGCCCCACGTGTAATCTCTCTCTCTCTCAAAAAATAAAAGTAAAAATAAAAGTATCTCTTCTAAAAGGTGTGGTTTTGCATTCAAATGCAGGGGCTGGTAACCATGACTCATTGAGCTCCCCAAAATCATTTTCCCCTCTGGACTAGATATTCTGTCTCTCCCTCTAGATTTACTCTTGACCCTTTTCCACTCTGCTGTGTGCCCCAGGATCCTGACATCTGCGGACCACATCAACAGCTCTCCTTTCCTTCTGGCTTCCAGATGGGTTCAGCCAGTGGGGGGCGCTGGCAGGAGATCAGAGGGCGAGAGGAAGGAGGGGTTTGGTGTTTACTGCCCTGACTCCTGCTCTCTGGAGCTCTGGTTGCCAGTGGTTGCCTTCCTGTGGGGAAGATCACAGCCCCTGCCAGGCAGCTTGGTTCAACTCACAGCTCTGTCCTCTTGCTCCTTCATCCCCTAGGGGTGGAAACAGCTCCTGGTCATTGCTACCCCCAGGATGTTTACTCAGCCTTTAGGCTTCCCTCGAACCTACCCACATCTTTGAAAATGGTCCCTTCATTCAACTCTATTTGATTGCCTTCTGAGTGTACCATCTGTTTCCTGCCAGGCCCCTGAATGATACAACCTCTCTATTTACTTCATGGTTTCCCAACACTTTCAGGATATGCTGGTAGCCAACATCACAAAGAGGAGGTGCAACTCTTCCCTGGGTCTCCTGAAAGGCTTGCAAGGCAGTCAGTTACAATTGAGGGTTAAAACGGAACCTGCGGATTATCTCTGGGTTTCAATTATCCTTGTTACCCTTATTCTATCTTGCACAGAGAATTGGGAATTGGCTATGTCAAGACTAAGTTGACGCACATCACAGAAGCTATACAGCAGTCTATCTGCTCATTAAGAGTTTTTTACTGAGTATGTCCCACTGATCTCCCACTTCTCGAAATGCTTTTGATGTGGGTTTAATTCTAAGTTCTGACAGAGAAAGGGTCTCACATCTTTGGTCCCCAGTGTAATCTTCACATGACTGTCAAAAATGCAACTATTTGTCCCCAGGCTTAAAGTGCCGGCTCCAAAAAAGGTCAAAGATTCTCCCCAGGAACATGTACAACATTCAGGCACATAGTCAAGATCTTCATTTTATCTCACACTGTTGTTCGATCTCATGTTAATTTGGGTATCATATTTCCATTGGCCCAATCTATGCTGAGCACATTTTAAAAACAGAATAATATGCAGTTCCTATTTCCTTTCTAAGACCACATGTCCACCTGCTGTGCTACAGAAACACGGGTAGGCCAAATTTAAACCCCTAAAAAGGTAATGAACCATTTACCTAAGTAAAAGTCACTTTTCTTTAATAATTTTCACTTGTAACTCTTAGGATGCTTCTTATGGCCATCCTCAGTAGGTTACATTTGATTTAAAGAACAAGGTGACAAAAATGAAATCTTTTAAGAAGCAACAAATAGCAAGTCTTACCTAGTTAGTTATCAAGAAAATAAAATGTTTCTCCACATGGAACATAGTTTTGCGTCGTTTTTTTAAAACTTCTAGTCAAACATCATGTAAGTAAAGTCTTTCATACTATAAATCCTCTTGTAAGGAATAGAATTCTCAATCTTTAACTGCTTTAAGAATTGGAGTCTCCTTGAAATTCGGGATCTCTCTAGAAATAACCGTCGTAGACAGCAATACCATTGCTAATTAATTTTCGCTAACAACACTGCTGGGAGATGAGTAGCTATTTTCCCTGATTTAGGGAGGATTGGTAACTTGGCCAAATTGTATTTTGAAATTTTGCTAGAAGTTCTGCAATTCTGGTGTCACGTTTATGCTCAATCCATAATTCATTTTCATTCTCTCTTCTTTTAAACCGCTAACTTTGAGGTTAAAGCAAATTGTGTAATTTTTTGGCCCTAAAATGATGCTGGAATTGCATAGGACCAGCTTCTTACAGTGTGGGCTTTTGGAGTCTCCAAGCATGGCTCAATTTTTAGTTCTGCGGCTACTTACAACTTATTATAGAACTAGTTACACAGTGAGTTCTCTGTTGTTTTACAGTTACGCACACACACACACACACACACACACACACACACACACACACACATTAGGGTACCTATGACTGGGAGCACAATTAGGTCTCCATAGTTTATCGCCATCTTGTAAAATAAACTGGCATGCACAAAATAAATGATGGCCAACTATGACTATTATTATGATAACTGTTCTTTAGGAATTGTGTCCACAATTACTTAACTGCTTCCAAGCCGGGTGATATTGTTGAGCAGCATTGCCACATGATGAGATTTTCACTCCAAATATGTGGAAAGAAAAAAAATTCCCAACACTTGCTTTTCCTACAAAATAAATTATTTCAACATTTTGTGGAGGAAGTTTGAGAAAACCAAGCAGCTACAGCATAGCATAAAGCTGTGACCGAAGAATTGGGTTATAGCCCTGGCTTTGCTAATATGCTGCCTTTCATCTGGGGGAAATCAACAAAAGCCTTTTGGGGTTCAGTGTTCTTGCCGTTAAAAGCAGTTGGACTGAAATGAGTCCTGGGTTTGCATCAAACTTTCAACATTATGATTCAACCATTGGTGTGCACAGAATAGCAGTTAAACACCCAGGCTTTGGGATCTCTGCCAGAGTGTAAATTCTCACTCTGCCACTTAATCTCTGTGAACTTGGGTAAGTTTCTCACTTTCTGAGTCCTGAATTCCTCATTAATAAAAGGGAGATTCAGTGCTGTGCTGGAGCGGGCTCACATGGACTGAGGAAACGATTGTACACACATCTCTTCCCAACTTTATGTTCAGCGACATCACCCTGGTGGTTTGAATTGGCCACGATGGGAAAATTTACACCACAGAGAAGGAAATTGGCAAAAGCCACAAAGAGAGCTCTCTGCTTTCCCCAGAGAGCCAGTTGTTAGACATTTACCAGCATAGCACAGCACTGGAGATGAAAAGAGTACTTATTTAATAAATGTTGTTGGGTGATTTTAGCGTTATGGGAAATAAATCATACAAATAATAAATCGTATAAGACCATTCTGAATGCATATTATGCTTTCCATAAATATTATTTTCATTTTATTATAGGCTATCATCTATTTAAAAAGTTAGAGGAAAATGTGATGCTATTCTCACAAATCTTGCTGATTCTAAAAACAAGTAAAGCTCTACAAAATTTGCATGAGTCTCACTTTTGCTCAGTCACTAAGTTCCAAAACAAGGAAAAGAATTCTGTGTCTAATTCTGGTACTTACAGTTCCTCTGTGAAACGCTGGCCCCGATAGATGGTTTTCCTCTTTACAGTTTGAGCAAGGATTTGTCCTCTTTGGTTCTAGAATCTGCATACAGCTGGTAGCAGCCCAATGATACATTTTTCCTAGTGTGGAAAAAGATTCCTAGATTGTTTTATAGTCAACCCTGATCTCCATCTAACACTCCCTGTCTCAGTCCATCTTGTTCTGGCCCGAAATCCAGGAGACTGCTTTCATTCCCCTGCTCCCTCACTTTTCGTTCCAGTCAATTTCACTTCCAAACTACCTCTCCAGCCTGCTTACCTTCTTTATCTCCTCTTCCACCACCGGTATTCAAACCTCTGGTGCTGCTGTGAGGACTGCTGAAAAGTCTCCTCCCTGCTTTCGTTCCCCCCTCCACCCCCCAGCCTCTATTCTTCCAGCACACTCTTCTGCCCATGTCATTCTTCATTCTCCTGCTTGGAACCCACCAAGGCCTTCCCACTGCTTCTACAATGAAAGTGTGATCTTCCCCCATCCCACCAGTTCCTGTGCAGTCAGGTACCCTGCCTCCCACTGAGAGCTGTGCTCTAGCTTCTTGGACCTTCTTTCTGTTCCTTGAATGCGGCAAGCTTCCTCTGTCTGGGATATTGTCTCCCCCACTGCCTCCTTCTTCACTTTATCCTTCAGACCCCACTCCAAGTTAGTGTCATTTGATCAGGAAATCCCTGTCTGACTCCAAGGCTCTCTTTACACATACCTAACAAAAGGTGTCCCAGTCCTTCAGAACACATATCTGCTTGCAATGTTACATTCGTTGTTTTGATTAATTTTCCATCTATCTTCCCCACTAGACTGTGAGTTCCACAGGCTAAATTTATTTAGCTAATCACTATATCCTCTGTGGCAAATACACATATGGCACATATTTAGCTGAATGAAAAGACAAATTGCCAGGGTAAAGTGGTCCATCCAGACAATGGAATATTATTCAGCACTAAAAAGAAAGGAGCTATCAAGCCATGGAAAGACATGGAGGAAACTTAAATGCATCTTCCTATGTGAAAAGCCTACATACTGTAAGAAGTCTACAGACTGCATGATTCCTACTACAGGACATTCTAAAAAAGGCAAAATTATGGATACAGTAAAAGATCTGTGGTTGCTTGAGGTTTGTGGAGAGGGCACGATGAACACACAAGAGCATAGAGATTTTTAAGGAAGTACAACTACTCTGTGTGATACTATAATGGTAGACACATGTTACTATACATTTGTGAAAACCCACAGAAAATACTACACCAAGAGTGAACTCTAATGTAAACTATGGACTTTGGGTGCTGATTATGTATGTGTCAATGTAGATTCATTGATTGTAATAAAGGTACCACTCCGGTGAGGGATGTTGATAGTGGGGAAAGTTTGGAGGGGTGGGGCAGGAATGTGGGTACTCCGTACTTTGCACTCAGTGTTGCTGTGAACCTGAATGGCTCTAAAAATAAAGTCTATTAAACAAACAGACGACTGCATGAATGAATGGGTGAATGAATGAGTAACTGAAAAAATCTTAGCTAGGTCTCTCATGTCAGTGGTCCCCGTGGCACATAAGGCAAAATCCAAACTCTTTTCTACTGCTGAGGAAGCTCCACATGATCAGGATCCTATTAGCATTTTGCCTCCTTCTCACTAAACTCTGGTGACCCTGACCTCATTTATGGTCCTCAGGCACATCAAGCTCAGCTTTATTTGCTCTTAGAAAATTCTGCCTCTGGATGTCACATGGCTGCCTTCTTCCATCTTTCAGGCCTCATACCTCAAGTGTGACCTCCTGGGAGAAGTCTTCCCTGATCATCAAATCTAAAGTACCCACCCCTCCCCCTGACTATCCGCTTTTAAATAGCTTCCTTCCACCTGTTTTATCTGTTGCACTTAACTACGTGAAATAATCTTAGTTACATATTTCTTTTCTTACTGTCTTACTCACTAGATGGCAAACTCCATCAGAGCCTAGTCTTTATTTGTCTCCTTCACTGCTGTATACCCAGCATTCAGACATATGGCACGTAATAGGCGCTCAATAAATATATGTCGAATGAATAGATAAATGTGATTTACTGCTTTTTATTTTCTTGGATTCTTTCCACATTTCTTTCTTCTCTTTGTCCCCCCTTTCTCCTCAAAATTTAAATCTACATAGTGTCTATATTAATCTCTAATATGGTTTTGTAGGGGCCCCAGATAAGTCACTTTGGCATGAAGATTATTTTGATTTAAAAAGCAATTGAAACCTAGCAGATTCAGTAAAAGCTCTTTACCTCCCCACTAAACTGCCTAAAAAGAATGTAAAGGACCTGTTCCAGGAAGAGAGCTGTCACCACAGAGAACTACATTATGATATAAATTAGGTATGGCAGATAGGGAGAAACTTGGAAAGACCTATTTGACCAAAGTTCTCTATTTCCTACTCTTTCCGAGTGTCCAAACACGCATTTGTTTAAGAAACATTTGCTCTTTTTTATCTTCTTGTGAACTCCATTCTTTTCCTTTAAAGTTCCAGATTCCTTCCCCTTCTCCTTGGTTCAGAACCACGTATATTTTACCTGTCTTTGGAATTTCATGTCCGTGCGGATTCCTCTTAGTATGAAATTAAATTTGATTTTCTCCTGTTAATCTGTCTCATGTCAATTTGATTTTTAGTCTAACTGGAAAGACCCATTAAAGGGAACAGGGAATTCTTATTCCCTGAAAGTTTTATGAAACTCAAATTTTTGCACCTTCTGTGGTGAAAGTGCTAAACCTTTAACAAAAAGGTTTAACTTAGTTTAACTGAAACCAACTTTCAGTTAAGAAACACAAAATCCTTATTACAGATATATAATCTTTTAAAACATCTTTGTGCACAATCTTTACAAATACCTAAGAACATTTTGTATATTTGAGGAAAGGAAAAAAAAAATTTCTATACTCTTCAAAATTCTTCTGGCTGGTCTAAGAATCAAGTTGACATGAAACAGATTCACAGAAAAAAAAAAGAAAACAAAAGTTTAATAACATGTAAACCTTCTGTATACAGGAGAGAGACCCAAGAAAACTCAGCAATTCCCTGAAAAGCCTGAAGCCACCACCTGAAATACTATCTTCAGCCTAGAGACAAAGAAGATGTTGGGGATGGGGAGTCAGTTAAGGAAGGTAACTAGTAAAAGCACAATTAACAATAGGAGAGCTGTTACGTAGGTTTAAGTCCAGTGCCTTCTCCAAACAGTAACAGTTCCTAGAGATTTAGAATCATCCTCGTCCTTCTGAGGGACTCAGGCTTGCAAATAGAGATTTCCCTTATAAATGTAAATGAATCTTACAAAAGGGTAACTTGTACTTGTTTTTCAAAGCTTCTCCTGTGTCTGCTGTTTCTTAGAAATAGTCAGCTTAAAATAACCAACACGCCAAAGAGGCATATTTTAGGGTAGCAACTTTTGCTCTCCTACGATAAAAAGGAGCACAATCTAAGACAGGACAGACTTGTTTTCATTCCACTCTTAAGTAGTAGCTGTCCCCTAAAAATATAACTTTTGGTTAAGGTTAATATAATTTGAAGCACATAGAGTAATGCAAATTGGCTATTTTTTGGTACTAATTGTGTTATTTAGAAAAAGGGTTCACATGTTCCTAGCATGTGCTAGAGACTAGGATATAAAAACAGGACAGCGCCTGTCTGCATGAGGTCTATACTCTGAGGAAGGGATTCCTATGCTAAACTTTCCTTCATAAATAAAAGAGCAGGTATTTTTTCCCTTATCCCTTCCATTTGCATTTATTTACATCTATATCTTCATATAAATTTCCAAAAATCAGTGTACAATTGGATTTCCAGATTTTTTTCAGTATAGCATGCCCTCCCGTCTTTTTTCTCTTTGAGATAATCATGTGATCCCTTAGGAACTTGTTTTCTTTATATGCAAAATTGGAGAAATAGCATTCTTCCTTTCAATTGGAGAATATTTAAAACAACACAATAAGAGCGTTTAGAACAGCAAAAACCAACAGGAAGATACTATAAAAGGCTGAGACAGACATTCTTCCCTTCTTTAGGACAAGTTTCTTGAGAGCTGCTTTTTAATTCAAACAATCCACTGATCTTATTGCCACCTTTTTCTATATCTAATGTTGCTGCTAAATTGTTGTAGAGATTGTTCCTTTACTCACCCATTCAACTGTTGCCAAATTTCCATGCATAAAAATTGTTAGTCTTAAGTTAGCACACAAAAAAAAATCACAGTCTTAAACTAGTATACCTTCCAAACATAAATATGTAAACCAAAAAAAAAAAAAGGTTGAATATTTTCGTTTAAACAGATCTTTAAGTAAACACTCACTTCCGACTTTAGTCCTTGAATATGCTAACATCAGCTGTAATGAAATGCAAATAACTATGTTAATGCAAATGTTAAAGCTACAAATTCAAACATAAAAAAGTCAAGAAATGCAAAAGTTAAGGTTCTCCTAGAAACATTAACTCACTCAAATTGTACATATAGAATATTTCCAATTACATAGAAGACAGCAAAATGCGATCCCTTAATGTACTATATGTACAACCCGAGTAAGTTAATGCTGTTATGAGAACGTTAAATTTTACAACCTCTGACTTTGTTTTAAAACTTACTGCCTGAACATTGCATCATTCCTATCCTTATAATGCTATTTTCCTAAAATAGAAAGAAAACAGAAGAGGAACAAATCTCACATACTTTCCATCAATTTAGGATTCTGCATTTAGACTATATTTTAGTTAATAGATGACACAAATACATGCTTGGACACCTTCTCACATTTTTCCAATTGAAAAATTTCCACTTTGCGTGGATTAATGGGAAGTTACATTGAGATATTCTAAGTTATAGATTTATAGAAATATATAATAAACATGTGTGAAGTTGCATTTGCCTTTATATACGTGTAATATGGAAATTATTCAAATAAAAATTTCACCTACGAAGCAAAACTTTTTATAAAATATAGAATTGGGAGAGAAAACATCAGATGATTTTTTAAAAATGAAATTCCACTCTATTTTAATCCCTGATCTGGAACCACAGTCATTTTTTGTACAGTTTTCCTCAAAGCCATTTTCCCTCTCACTTTTGGAGAAAAGCAGAGTGTTCTGTTTAAATATTTTTGTAAGCTGAAAATAATATATTTCACTATCTCTCTTAAATTTAAATATTCAGTGGTTAAAATGAAACACTTTGTTAGTTGCGTAAGGTTTGATTGGATAAATCTGCCTTAGTTAAATCGTGATGTTGGGAAAACAAGAGAAACAAAAGAAGATCAACAAACGTGCAAGCCAGAAAAAGTCTGCAATCGTGTTGTTTGGAGTGATAATCTCCTGAGTGAGGACAGAGAGGGTTCCTGGGTTTCCTGCAGGGTCTCCTGCTGTCTTCTTTGGTCCTCAGTAAATGAGCCGCCATGTTACCCAGGTCCCATGCAGGAAAGGTGCTTTAATGGATGGGGTCTTTAAATCTGGGAGGGAAGTGCAGGCACAGATGAGCAAAGCCCTCAAAATACACTGTCACTACAGCGTGTGATGTTCTAGATTGATTACTCATTTCTAGCTCTTTGCTGAAAGCCCTTGATTACTGCAATTTTCTACAGTTTTAGTACCCCATTTACAGGTTCTCTTAAAAAATTTGTCAAGCTTTTGAACTCCCAATATGAACCTGCATTTTCTTGTCTTCTGACAACAATTATTCAATCAGACTTCCTTTGTGAAGACTGGGAGATAAATATCTCCACAGTCTGAAAACTATAGTGTCATGCCTGAGCAGCTTGATCTTAGACTTTATGCTACAAATAAATTGCTATGTTCTTAAATAATTACCAGGCAGTTTGCCTACCACCTCCCCTGGCTGTTAAAATGCCTGACATTATCTCCAGCCTTGCAGCAGAAACTCCGGTCCCACCCCAAGCCTGCTGTTTCCTCTTTGCTGGACTTTTCCATCCTCTCCACAAGGACCAGTGGTTAGAATCAGGTGGGGAGACAGGAATTCAAGCTCTCAACAATCCACTTAACCTCTTTGTTCTTTGTCTATGAAATCAGTGTCATCCTATGGCTCTACCTCACAGGGTTTCGAAGAGACTATATTCATCCGTGTTTGTTGATGCTTGGGAAAATCCTCAAACCAGAAATCCCAATTTGTATCATAGATCATATATTAATTTCTTACCTGTTCATTTGTTGTCATCCACCGCCACCCTCGGCCCCAACCTGCTCTTAATGTTTGTGGCACTCTTTCTACAAAATATGCCAGGATCAAAGGGTTAATGCTGTACTGCCTGGAATGGTTCAGGAGTTGCTACGATTTTAAAGGCTTAAATTGATGTTAGAAATGGAGATTTCACAAAATAGAGGCAAACCAAAAAAGAGACAGGGGGGAATTAATAAACAAAGGGGCAAAGGGAAAAAATATTTTCCTCCATTTCTAGTTGGAACTGCTATTTTTTACAGCTAACAGAAATATTTCAACACTTGAAAACCAACAAAATAGCTAGAATTCATAAGTCTGAGAAGGGGAAAAGAAAGCACTTCGCTAAAGTGAAGGAAGTTCAGCGTTTGCAATGTAATTCAAATTGCACTTGTAATTCAGGTCCTGGAATTAACCCACTCAACCAAAGCTTGAAAAGATTTAGATTTACTCAGACTAGCAACAATACAATACTCCCTTACAATTGCACAACCACCCTGTCTTTTGGTGATACATCCAATACACTCTAAATTATAATTCTAAAACTCAGTTTGTTGTGAAAAAAAAAAAAAAAAGATCTGTGCATCATATCAGAGTCTGTCTTGTTGCAATTTAAAAGCAGGAGGGGGACCCACAACCCGTTTTAATCAGACTAGGGTAGTACCTGAGCCCTTCTTATAAACACTTTTTTAAAAATGACTTTGCCACAATTTTTAACTATAGAAAGGTGAATCTGGAATAGAATTCCTGTATTTTCAGCCCATTGACTACAATGAAAAGAGTAGCTTTCAAGGCATTGTGGTGTTCAGGGTACAAGTCAGGTCATCCAAGCTGCCATTTTATTTTTCCAAGGTTGATTCCACGAGGGATATATCTCATCAAAAGTGGGAGGACAAATAGGTTGGGGGAAATGGATTCGTGGCATGCATGTTTAGACTGCCTGTCCATGAAAGTTATTTGAAGCTTTTCCATGCAAGCCATTTAGGAAAACTCAGCCATTTTTACCCTTATCTAGTTTGGCAACAGTTCAAAGCACCCAGGAAAAGTTTTGTTTGTTTGTTTATTTGTTTTTTAAAGGAAAAAAACCAATTGTCTGCCAAGCCTTTTAAAGGGCAGTTCTGAGTTCCTCATTTTTAATCATGGACATTGTCTGACAGTAACAAACAAAATGTAGGTAAACCTTATGATATTTTATAAACAAAAAAAAAGTGTAAAATTTTAGAGCCAGGTCCTAAATGGAACATGAGTTTTTTTCACTTCACCAGCACACAAAAAGAGAGAAAATGTCCCAATATTAGTGAAAACAATCAGGCTGGTACTCACATAACAGACACACCAGTCAAGTTAGAAATGCAGAGGCAGGGGTGCCTGGGTGGCTCAGTCGGTTAAGCGGCCAACTTTGGCTCAGCTCATGATCTCATGGTCCGTGAGTTTGAGCCCCGCGTCGGGCTCTGTGCTGACAGCTCAGAGCCTGGAGCCTGTTTCAGATTCTGTGTCTCCCTCTCTCTGACCCTCCCCCGTTCATGCTCTGTCTCTCTCTGTCTCAAAAATAAATAAACGTTAAAAAAATTTTTTTTAATAAAAAAAAAAGAAATGCAGAGGCAATATTTTGAACTACATATTGCAGGTTTTTGTTTTTTATTTTTTATTTTTAAGAAGAATAGCAAGGCAGCATTTTCAGGATATTCTAAAAAACTGGTATTTGATAGTATAAGATACCTTCACCTTATAAATCAGTTCTTTGCTGGAGAAAAAGACCTCTAATTTTACTTCTTTAATCTTATGCAAAGCAGCATAGTTCCATATTTATTTAGCTTAGTGCTTTCTTTCTATTTAAAACATTTACTAACCAGAGAGACCTCAGTGACATGTAAATTTCATTTTCTATGCCCTGTAGATTAAAATACATCTGTTTCAGCCATCATTCAGGAAAGAAATAATTTTAATAGTTCATTTTATTAAAAAAAGATTTATGTCAGCATTCTGTTATGACAAGAGAAGGCAAGTGGCTTGCACATAATACTAAGAGGTGGCTTTTCTTCTTCCAGAATTTTATCCAAACTGAACAGAACTGAGCCCCTAAAATATGTGACAGGAGCTACGTAACTGCCTCCTGGTATATTGTTGCTGATAGTGATTCCCTGAAAGAGCAGGTAAAGTGTTCTTTGTTGAGTTTAACCTGCGATGGTCTGGTATTTGTATTATCCCATAGTTAAAATAATAGGGCTCATTCCAGTGGGCTTCTCTCCTGCAGTAAGGCAACATATTTAGGGATGCATTTTTTAATCTGGCCTCTAACAAACTTTCTTTGCTTCTACTTCTGTGCAGTGCAGTTTAAAAGCAAATGATGTTTATATAAGAAGTCCAGAATATAGAAACAGAAAGTAGATTAGTGGTTCTCTCTGGCTAATAGTGGAGGGTGGCGGTGGGGGGGGGGGGGGGGGGGGGGTGTAGTTGTTCAGGGAGACAATTGAAGAGTAAAAAGGGAATGACTGCTCATAGGTCCAGGGTTTTTTCTTGAGGTGATGAAAATGTTCTAAAATTGATTGTAGAGATGGTTGTCCAACTCTGTGACTATACTAAAAACCGTTGAATTATACACATTAAGTGGGCGAATCACATGGCACATGGATTATATCCCAATAAAACTGTTATGTTACAAAACAAACAAAAAGGAACCCCATCCCAAGGCCAGGTCCCTGAAAAAAATTAAGTCTTGCTAGGTGGGGAGACAGATGTGTAAACACATAATTAGATCCACAAGTTGATTAATAGGAACCCACAAAAAATAAAATGCTTTCTCAAAGGGTTCTCTGCCTGGGAGACTCCCTTGTAGGAGAGAGGTTGTTTGAACAAAATCTCAATATTAGGGGTGACAGAGGAAGGGTTTTCCTGATGGAAGGAATGGTGTATACAAAAGTGGGAGGGCAAAGAGGCAGGAGAAAGCTTTAGGCTGCTACAAAGATAAGAATATTTGAATTCTAAGGAGTCAGTACCTGAGAAGAGGCTGAGGGTGTCAGAAAAGATTTGTAAAAAGGAATAGCCTGAATGCTTCTATCTTTGTTTAAAGTTACAAAAGGAAGCAAGGGAAAGAATTCACATTCCTAACAGTTGAAGGTTAATGATAAAGGCATCAAATTGTAATTAGGTGCTTATTTTCTTTATTATCTTGTTCTAATTGCATATTCTATACACGAAAATTAGTAGCCTCGGCTTATGTTTATGCGTAGGTATTTGAATAAAGAGTTCTATTTGTCTTCAAATGGATTATTAATACTTAAGTGGGAAAAGCCTGTCAAATTGTTTCTTTCTTTCTCTTGGAAGGTGAACCGCTTACCCACACCCACAGTGAAGTTGGCCACTTGAACCACGAGACCACACATGAAGCACCACAGTCTTCTCCCCAGCAGCATATAAAAAACATAAACAGCCCACCAAGCCCCAGCCTAACATATCCAACGCAACGACCTGATGGCAAATGCTATTTTAACCTTTTAAAATCAACTTCCAAAGGGGCACCTGGGTGGCTCAGTCGGTTAAGCATCCAACTTCGGCTCAGGTCATGATCTCACGGTTTGTGAGTTTGAGTCCCATGTCGGGCTCTGCATTGACAGCAGAGAGCCTGGAGCCTGCTTCGGATTCTGTGTGTGTGTGTCTCTCTCTGTCCCTCCCCTGCTCGTTCGCTCTCTCCCTCTATCTCAAAATTAAACATTAAAAATTTTTTTAAAAATAAAATAAACTTAAAAAGAGAAACAAAATCTGTGAAGAAACGTCTTCTGCAACAGCAAAACTCAAATGACCATGATGATATATGGAAAGAATTTTAACACCCAGACTGGAAAGGGTTGAATGCATGTAGATCACTTCAGTGTGGAGACTTACATACGTCTGGCTCATCTCAGGTCCTGGAGAACACCAGCCCAGGGATGCTGTGAAATACAGAACTATCCTCCACTCCAAAGCCTTTGTTTGGGTCAGAATCTTCCCACTTTCCATCTCCTTTGCCTCCTACTCATATTCTGCTTCTCCACACTGGGAGGAATGAAAAGACGCACATACAGAAGCAGAAGCTCACATACTGTCAAAGGCTGCTCACGAGCCAGTCCTGTGCTAAGAGCATTATTCCTGGTCCCTGTACATGAAGTTTCACTTCTTTTTTTTTTTTTTTTTAAACATTTATTTATTTTTGAGAGATGGAGACAGAGCATGAGCAGGAGAGGGACTGAGAGAGAGGAAGACACAGAATCCAGAGCAGGCTCCAGGCTCTGAGCTGTCAGCACAGAGACCCATGTGGGGCTTGAACCCACGAACTGTGAAATCATGACCTGAGCCCCAGTAGGACGCTTAACCGACTGACTCACCCAGGCACCCCAAAGTTTTACTTCTTGAAAGCAGTTAGCCACCCACGACATGTCTTTGTCATTGGGTACTCATACCAAGCAACTTCTCATTCATCCTTCAGCAGGCCAACAAGATAGGCACAACTATTATGAACACAAATATACAGATAGGGAAAATGAGGCTGAGCTAGACTAAGGAGCTTGTGTGGGATCAGACACATCAAAGTGCAGATCCTGGACTGACGCCCGAGTGCCTCTTGAAGCCCTCTCGAATTCTCAACCACATCACTGTCCTGCTCATTACCCAGAAAGCCCAGGCTTCATGTTGACACAAGTGGGGGAGAGGGGCAATAGGGAGAGGAAGAAACCCCAGTGAGACTAAGAGGCAGAGAGGTAAGAGGCAGCCAGACACTGCAGGCTGCAGGGTGACTGTAGGGGGAACTAGGAAACTAAATGACACTCCTTGCCTGATTTCAACTGGGCACCATCATTCATGCCTATCTCCAAACTTTCAGGACTAGAGAAGCTGGGATTTCTTTGTCTGCTGTGGTTAAAAATTGGCATTGCTTCTCCATTGCTGCCCCTTCCTGTCTGAACAGAGTCTTTTCTTCAACTGATGTCATCATTCCACAAATATTTATTGAGGCCCTACTATGTGCTGAAGTCTCTTCTAGGCGCTAACAATACAACATTGATTTAAAAAAAAAATTTGCTGTGATGTATCTTACTTTCCATGGTGTTAGATAGATCACATGCAAGCAAACAAGAAAATTAATATCTCATCCTCTCAACTGCTCCTGAGTCACGGTCACTACCTAAAACTGTCATGAATTATTGGAAGCTCTGATCAAGGCTCAAGGCTTGAGCTTTAAAAAGGAAATATGCTTTTTAAAAAAGATCTAGAATCAGGAATGCCAGGGTGGCTTAGTTGGTTGAACCTCTGACTCTTGATTTCAGCTCAGGTCATGATCCCAGGGTCATGGGATCAAGCCCTGCATCGGGCTCTGTGCTGACAACACAGAACTTGCTTGGGATTTTCTGTCTCCCTCTCTCTCTGTCCCTTCCCCACTTGCACTATCTCTCTCTCTGTCTCTCAAAATAAATAAATAAACATGTTTTTAAAAAAGATCCAGTCAAATTATAAAATCTGTGCTCAGGAATCTTTGTCGACGATCCCATAACAGGGCTATGATGTTAGAGTCACCTTTAACCATTACATGGATCTATTCGTTTTTAAAAGATGACGGAAGAGCCACTTCTCATGAATTACTAAACCCAGCTCTTCCCATTTACGCACACAGACTCAGACAGTCATCATCTTTCATAGAGTCAAACAGATTACGAAAGCATCATCTGTTTTTGCTTTTCCTTTCAGATCAGTTAGCTTATTGATCTCAAATGGAAGACAATTGATCTATACTTTTTCCCATCATTAGAGCATTTAAATATGCCAGTCTTCTAACAGTTGAGAGGTACTGAACATGCATAACTCAACTTCTAAAAAATTCTTTTCATAGTGAAGCGACAGCCATCCCAGCCCTAAAATGGATGATGTCAGTATTTCAGTAAGTGATATATGACCAACTCTGAGAAAAATTTGATAATTAGAGTGCAGATGTGGAACAAGTTTGTATAAATCGTTTCTCACAAAACAGAATAGAAAAGTCTGTTTATCGTGAGGTAGACAGGATTTATATTCTTTTCTATGTGATAGTCATAAAAAGAATGCTTTTCTAAATGTATAGACAAAGGAGTCTGATGATCTTCTATACAACTATATCTATTGTCAGTAAAGATGAAAGAAAATTAGAATTTACTTAAAAACCAGATTTGCTAAATTTCAGAGCCCACGTAAGTATAAGGTTAAGAAACCTTTTCTTGGTCACTCTCTCTCACCCTCCCCCACCTCACTCTCACTTAAAGGTAAATTTTAATGGAAAATTGCAACTAAGAAAAGATGCCACAAATTCATTTTTCTTACACAGCAAGATGGACGTTTCAAAAAATAAGAGCATATTTTTTGAATGAACAAGGACCTACTCAAGAAGCTGGACTTATATAATGAAAGAGCAAATTCAATGAAATAAGGTTATTAACTTATTAATACTTTAGTAAAAGATTAAAGAGTTGCTTTTGAAATTTTACAAATCAATTACTTGCAGTTAAATTTTAAACCAGTCTTATAGTCAAAATCAAACTTTTTTTTTTATACACTGAGATCAAAATCCAACTGTTCATGTTTAGAACCAATTAAGTTCCATTTTGAAGGCTCAAGAGATATTCTTGCTTTTTTAAATTTAAAGGTGTTTCATTAAATGATACTTTAGGCAGCTTTTCCTATTTTCAATAAGTTACATTTGCTAAAAGCCATTATGAGAACACATTTGTGATAAGAAGACATGTATCTCAATTGAAGGCTCATTTTACTGAACAGATCAGAGAAAAGTCACAACATCTACCCCATAGTTGTATGCTTTTGTTTCTATAAATGTAAATGTCTTTGAAGTAAGTTCTTGAGGGATTTTAGTTAGATGATGACACAATTATTTCTAACCAAATAGACTGAAAAATCTGCAACAACCCTAACTCATAGGCTTTGTGTTTGGGGATCAAAATAAAGTCTAATTTCACTCCATTAAATATTCAAGTACAGTTAGCCAACTTTTTAAACAATAGTTAAAAATGTATTGAACTTCTTTTCTCTGTCAGGTACAATGGTGCACACCTTGCACTTCCTCGCTTAATCTTCACATTTTTATCATCATTTTTCAGCTGAAATACCCTGGGGGGGGGCGGGGGTAGCAAATCACCCCAAGGTCATCCAGCAAGTAAAGGGCAGCACCCAGGTACAAGCAAAGTCACTCTGATTCCACAGACTGCACCGTTGACTATTGACCTATATTCTCCTGTGAGCAAATGGAACTCGCTAATTGTCTTTATTATTGCCTCTTTGTCAAAATAGACCAAATACGAACCTTCTGTTTATCAAAAAACTCACTCCAGACATTCTTATAATTTAGGAAGGAGAGTTAAAATTTATGACGGCCCCCACCAAAGCAATTGACAAAAATGTGAACCGAGGCTGAAATATAGAATTTGCATCTTAAAAGATCATTAAAAAAAAAAAAAAAAAGATGAAGAAGAAGAAGAAGAAGAACAAAGGCTATTAATTTTAAAAGTGGGGGTAATTTTTTAAACACCACCATGATAGCACTTAATTTCTCTTGTTCCTAGCTTTGGGCTAACACAACATACTGTGGTGATATTTGGGGTTTGTGCTTCAGAAATTTCCATGGACACATTAGCTTAGATGGTTTCATTACCCACCCTCATTATTAAGTAGCATTCAATTACTGAGTGTTGTAATGCCAGAGAGAATAAAAGAGAGACAAAATCTCGGTAAGATCTAAGGGTGAAATGGCATTTTTATATTGCTATAAAGATTACTTAACTCTAGTGCGATACTAATGATCATTTCTGTGACTAAAAACATCCCCTTATGATTAATTATGTAAACTCTCATCATTTCAAGCCTAATAAAGACTTTAAAAACATTTTTCATGCATCTTGTATTCCTAGCATATTTTTTTCCATTTACCCACATAAGAATCAACCCTAAGAATTAAAGTAACTATTTTCCATTACATTAAAAGGGGGTATCATGTGGCAGTTCTAGGGTATGTTTATATATATAGATATAAGCACACACACACATACACACACACACACACACAATTCATGTAAATATATGTGGGAGTGTTTAATATAACTTAATCCATATGGGGAGAGAAAAAGGTTGTATTTTTTAAAAATAAATGTTGACTTATATTCATGTTTCTGTAAAAGGCATAATTTCTCATACTGGAAGGAATCTCTCAGTAATCAAATACTTCTAAATCGGATATATTTGAAAACTAGATTATACAATAAAACTCACCTTTGAAAGTTAATCACTGCTTCGTATCATCAATAAAATTGGGGGGAAGGAGTCTATTGTTCAAAAAGAAGGGATTGTCTATGATAGAATATAAGGCAGCTGTTAAATGTGAGATTATACATAAATGCCTAGGAATATATGGAAAGATACAATAGCATTCTGTGAAAATAAAAGTCATAAAGCAGTGTGTACAAAATGACTCCTATTTTTATAAAAAATTTACATATGTACATACTCATAGACCTTTGATTGAAGGGTACACACAAAGCAGGCATTTAACAGTTTATGTCTATGTAGGAGGAATACAGATAGTTTTAAAAAAATTGTTTTGAACCTATCTGCATTTACTAGAATTCTTCTCTTTAGTGAACATGGTTTACTTTTGTTTAAGAGAAAGAAATATAAGGACAAACATGCAAGCAAACGGAAGTATCCTCCCTTGATGAAATGACCACTCTGAATCTGAAATCTGAGACATTGTTTGGCCAACACTTCATCCTCACAAAATTTGGCTCAGGGTTCTACCCAAATGACAAAGCCCCTGCTTCAGCCACAACCAGGCCCGCCAGCCTATTTCTCTGGCCGGACAGGCAGAGTGGAGACAGACCACTGACAGTGAGCCTCTGAGCGTTTGCCTCCTTGGCAGCTCTGGGAGTAGGAGCTGTGACAGGGGCAGGTGAAGGTGGTAAGAAGTGAAGTCCCTACCATTCTTTATTATGCAGCTTTGAAGAAGCTGGAGAGCAGAAGGTAAAGTGGGAGAGCAGAGACAGCCCCTGCCCTCGACTTCACGCGGGTTCAGATGTGCCACCAGTTTGAACGTGGGGTCCTCGAGATTGCTGTGCGGGCCTTCAGCCTGGGTCACCACAGGCATTTCCTCCAGCATGATGCTCACAGTTTACAATTTTCTTTTCTCTCTCTTCCCTGCTTGCCCTCCAACTGGACCCATCTGAAAATACAAGAGCCTCTATCTACGTGGAACAGGAATTTAGTTTTCCGAAATATAGTTCTGGGCACCTTCTGAACAGAGACTGGCAAAAATCCCAAACTGCATGCTTTATTATGTGGGCTTTATTTGTGTTTCTTATGAAATGAGCTGAGACACTCAAACTCATTTCAGATAGCAGCCAAAGCTAAATGGCCACATTGTCCCCAGATAGAAGGTCAATACGTCACAGGCAAGACTGTCCAGCTACTGAGTTTTCTTGAAAACTTAAACATGAGGACAGGCTACTTTACTCACCGTTCTCCGCAAGCTGAGGATTTTTATTCCTGAATGGCATGACTGCCTAGACAAATAGAAGAGAAAGCAAAGGCTTTTACTTAGTATGTCTAGATTCTTCTATGAGGTCAACATGGGATTAAATATAAAAATCACTTTGGAATTTCATTGTGAAAAAAGAAAGACAAAAAGCATTAGCTTTCTTTCACTGCTACAGTTTTTACATATAAAGAGATCGAAACTGCTTACTCTATGGAAATCAAACAGTTGGGTTCACTTGTTGGCTGCTGTAGAGCAATTTCTAGTGAGGATTTCCTCTTTTAATCAGTTATAAAGTATAATGACAGTCTCCACAACCAGCCACACCCTGTGGGGGCAATGGGAATAAACACTGGTAGCTTCTGCCAGAAATAACCACCAGATTAATAGCACACAGCCTGCCTGTCGGGGGCTCTTCACCTCCCTGGGACCCCAGATGAGAAATTAATTAAGCTAATATATTTAAAACTAAATCCATTTTACTCCAAATTACCATCCCCAAAAAGTTCAGCCAAAAAAAATGTGAAATGCCAAAATTGTAAACTTGTATTATGTGTATTCAGACCCTGGGTAAAACAGATTCAAAGAAAGAAAACCTGAGATAAAGAAAACCAGCAAGCGATGATTGACTCAAGATCCCCATCTAGTGACGCTATGCTGAATAGCAGGTTGTTTGTTTGCATTTCTGGTTGGTCTAATGAATTAGGCATTTACGTGTTTCATTGTTCAGAAGTGAGATGTTTCCTCTTATTATGTCTTTTTAAAGAGTATCCTTGGGAACAATTTAGCCCCTTTTCACAATTATGGTGGTTCACTTCTGAGATTGTTCATCTGTTTTCCAGAGTCTGGTCTCTCTAGATTCACCATTGATTCTCTAACTCTTGTGGTACCTGATCAAAGAGGTACTTGACACAAGTTTAAAGGCATCTGAGTAAAACTGCATAGTACATGTTGCATGTAAAAGTACATATGGTAGTCAGACAACATATACCTTATGTCAGGATGTCTATGTGGCCCCTTGTCTATAGTGGTTAAGAGAAGCATAGACCGAATTAAAATAAGTAGTTTCAATGACATGAACCAAAGAAATTCTCCCACATCAGATCCAAAATGTACATACTGCATGAATCCATTATATGAAGTTTAAGAACAGACAAAAACAATCAGTGGTGATAGAAGTCAAAATAGCTGACCTTTGGACGGATTGGGGGTTAGAAGAGGTAACTGGCTTAAACACGGTGCCAGAATGTCTATACCTTCATCTGGATGGTGCTTACATAGGTGTGTGCATATGTAAAATACCCAACTATACATTTATGATCAATGTAATTTAATTCATTTTATACATTTACTATACTCACAATATATCACAGAAATATTTTTATTTATTTATTTATTTTTTTCCAACGTTTTTTTTAATTTTATTTTTGGGACAGAGAGAGACAGAGCATGAACGGGGGAGGGGCAGAGAGAGAGGGAGACACAGAATCGGAAACAGGCTCCAGGCTCTGAGCTATCAGCCCAGAGCCCGACGCGGGGCTCGAACCCACGGACCGCGAGATCGTGACCTGGCTGAAGTCGGACGCTTAACCGACTGCGCCACCCAGGCGCCTCGAAATATTTTTTTTTTAAATGAGGCTCCATACTGTTATTTTATCCTAATCCTGAGAGATAACACAAACAGGATAGCATAATACATCTGAAGTCTAATCAGAGCCAAGACTCACACAGACTTCTTATG
Source organism: Herpailurus yagouaroundi (assembly GCF_014898765.1). Taxonomy (NCBI): domain Eukaryota; kingdom Metazoa; phylum Chordata; class Mammalia; order Carnivora; family Felidae; genus Herpailurus; species Herpailurus yagouaroundi. The sequence goes on along the minus strand of NW_024412417.1, from coordinate 15,790,376 downwards.
GATACTCAGGAACTTAGGTAAGACGCCCACTATCTACCAAACCCAAATATCATTAAGGGTTTGGGATCATGTCATTTCCATAATGCGACTGAAAATTTTAGGACAACCTCTTAGCCCAGATTTTAAGCAAACAAAGAGAATCATATCCATCATTGTTTTCAAAGGCGCAGGGCCCATTTGCTGTGAGGAACTATGAGAACGACTTATGATAGTCACCGCCTAGGACAAAGGGTAGAAATAAGGCAAGGTGGGCACATTTGCCACGTGGCCACCACAAACACATCCTGCCTGTGTCTCTTAGAATGTGTGCTCTTAGAACTTGTAAGACATGGCATGTTAGGGCTGGTAGGAAACTTCGAACGTCCCAGCTCATGTCCATGTTCTCCAGGAAGTTCCAGACGGGGTTGTACACAGTCAGAGTCACATGAATAGTGAGTGACAGAGCTACACCTCCACCCAGTCTTTCTGACTTCTCATCTTTCTCATTCCTAGGGTCCCCAAATCTCCCTAAAGCATGGTAAGGGGAGCACAGTCCAAGGCCTCCAAAAATCTTTACAGCTGCTTTCAGAAATTACTATTTCTGCAAAAAATCCTCATTTTTCTTCCAAACTATTATCTTCTTGCCTTCCTTCATTCCTTCCTCCTTTGATTCTTCCTTCCTTTCTTTATTTCCTCTCAGATTTTCACCTTTCTTTTTTCCTCTCTTTCTCCATGGTATACTTACTTACAACTGGAGTTTTCGTTTCAGTTGGCTTATCAACAGTTAGGGAGCAGTTTGAAATTCAGACCATAGGTTCCCAGATTTTACATCTGAATTACGCTCAAGGGTGATGCTGCCCCTGCTGTCTCTCCCTGACCCAGGAAGGACAGGTTTGTGCCACAAGCAGAGCCAGACAGACATTCAACATTTCATAGGATCAGTTTCCCCAGGCAGTGCGAAAGCAGCTTCAGCATTGACTATCAGGAAGGAGGAAAGACAAAGATCCCGAGATGGAGCGGTTGTTGGTGCTTTATCTTATAAAGCTCTACAATTCTGATCCTAATGAGGTGCTTAGCATTGACCCTACTCCCAGTTTTCAAGCCCCATTTGAAAATGCCTTCTAAATCCAAGACGTCTTTTCCTTCCACAACATGTCTACACCCCAAACCATCGACAAAAGGTCATTTGTAGTCTCATGCGTTCTCAGAAGTCTCTAAGAGTAATGACCCATCAGAACAAAAAAAAATGTTATAATGGTTGGTGCCAAACAATTTTGGAGCAAGTTGAATTTACAAAGCTGCTGGAAAAACAGCATATGACAGATTCACCACCGACAGTATCTTTAATGCAAAGACGTTACTGAACTCCTCCATTGGGCAGAACTTGGATTTTAACTGCCCTGGGAGTTCAGAGAAGAGAGAAAATACAGTGGGGGGAGGGAAAAGCTGAGCAGGGCAAGGAGGGAAGGACCTTGGAGGTCACCTGGTCCAACACCCAGAGCACTTAAATAAATATAAATATGTAATAATTCACGCTTATTCTAAAAAAGTTTGACAGGTAATTCATTTAAGTGAAAAAGGAGAACATAAAATCACTGTAATCATTTTATTGTCACTCCTGCCCTAAAACGCCTATCTTTAATAGTTTGGTGTAGCCAATGAGATACCACCTTACACCAGTCAGAATGGTTAGCAACTAAAGGCAACAACAGAGGTTGGCGAGGATGCAGAGAAAGAGGATCTCTTTTGCATTGCTGGTGGAAATGCAAACTGGTGCAGTCATTCTGGAAAACAGTATAGAGGCTCGTCAAAAAGTTAAAAATAGAACTACCCTATGACCCAGCAATTGTACTACTAGGTATTTATCCAAGGGATACAGGTGTGCTGTTTCAAAGAGGGACATGCACCCCAATGTTCACAGCAGCACTATTGACAACAGCCAAAGTATGGAAAGAGCCCAAATGTCCACTGACAGAAGAATGGATAAAGAAGATGTGGTATATGTATATAATGGAGTATTACTCAACAAACAAAAAGAATGAAATCTTGACATTTGCAACTACGTGGATGGAACTGGAGGGTATTATGCTAAGTGAAATTAGTCAGTCAGAGAAAGACAAATATAGGACTTCACTCATGTGAGGAATTTAAGATACAAAACATAAACATAAGGGAAAGGAAGCAAAAATAATATAAAAACAGGGAGATGGGACAAAACATTAACAGACTCTTAAATACAGGGAACAAACAGGGTTGCTGGAGGGGTTGTGCAGTGGGGGCTAAATGGGTAATGGGCATTAAGGAGGACACTTGCTGGGATGAGCACTGGGTGTTACACACAGGGGATGAATCACTGGAATCTACTCCTGAAATCATTATTGCACTATATGTTAACTAACTTGGATGTAAATTTAAAAAGAAAAAAAAGAGACCTCCAGACTTCTGTCTGCCTACGCATATGCATATTTTTTAATTTTATTGATACTAGTATATATTCCAAGTATACAACATGATGATTTGATATACAGATACATTATAGAATGATTACTGAGACCAAGATAAGGAACACATCCAACACCTCACATGGTTCCTGTGTGGTGAGAACCCGTAAGATCTGTTTTCAACAACCTTCAAGTGTGCAATATTGTTATTAATTTCAGCCATGCCATACATTGGATCCTCAGCTTCTTAGCTCTATGCATATTTTTAATTCATTCATACCTAATATGCTGACTCTAAGTTGGTTTTATTACTTAGCAATATATCTTAAACACCATACTATGCTAATAAATATAAAGCTGCATAGTCATTGCGATGTCCATATCATATCTCCGTATTTGTTTGCATATAGATTGTGGATTGGTACATGTATGCTCTGTAATTTATTTGCTTTACTCTTTATTAATGTGTGTGTGTGGTTTCTAATGTTTCACTGCTATAAACAAACCTGGGATTAGCCTCCTCGTACATAAATGTTTTTGTATCTGTCTGATCCCTCCCTTTGGATAAATTCCTAGAACTGCTGACTCAAAGGGAAAACAGACCATTGACATTTGGATCCATGGTACCAAAGTGCCGTCCTGAAGAAACTGGACAATTTATATTCCTACCAGCTTTCTTCACCAGCACTGGGTATTATCATTTCTTTTCTTATCTTTGCCAATCCGGTCGCCCTAAAACAGTAACTGTTGTTTTAATTTGTGTGTAATTCCTTGGGAATATTTTTCATTTGTAGGCACTTTTGCCAACTGTTCTACCTGCTTCTGACTAGTAAACTGATCTGTATTCATTTTCCCCATGACTTTCTCCCCTCATGCTGGATGAAATGTCTCTGGGGAAATTTCTATTTGATTACAAAGCTAGTGAAGTTGTCTCCAAAGTACCCCCTACTGGTTCTGCTACCCACAACAATGCCAGAAATAACTGTTTGTGTCCTTCCTGCAAATGAAGTCACCTCAAGCTTTGCCAGACTGAGGAACAGAAGGTTTCCCACATCAGAGAAGTGATTCTTGAAGGGTTGTGAAAGAGGAGTGGCCCATCATGGGGCTGGAGTGGCCATCCTTCCACTGCCCCCACTTGTTTCAATGATCACTGAATATTACTTCACAAACTGATGATTTGTTTAAACTGAACTAGATTTTGGCTTTGAGCACGCTTTACAAGGCAGAAACTTAACCTGCCCCTACCTCACTGGGTCTAAATTGAGTTGGGTGAGGAGGGTTGTCTGCAGTATTCAGGGCTGGGGGCAGGAGTGCCTCAGGCCTCAGCCTCTGACACCTACATGTCACCTGTGTAGATGCCCTCCTCTCCATCAGTTATCAGTCCACATAGCACAAAGCTGCCTCCTCCATGCTCCTGGCTGCAAGGATCCTTGAATCTGATGGCCTCTGGTGTCCTGTCTGAGCTACTCTGTTAGGAATACCTACTTACCCAACACTCCAGGCTGCACTCTTGGGGACCCTGCCTCGGGTCCTCTCAGCACAGGACATCATTATACTACCCCATGTCAAGTGGAGGCACAAGAAAGTCTTGTCTGAGGGCACAGGCCATCTCTACTCTCACATTCCTCCAAACAGATAGGAATTTCATGAACACACCTCACCCCCCAGGACGCAGCTTCTTAAAGGCCAGTTTCTGTGGGACCCGCCTACATAGAACCTCTATCCCTCTGATTTGCTGCTGCTCTCTTCCGGGCCCAGCCCTGGGAACATGTATGTATTTTCAGTTTTGCAACCTACGTATCATGCAGTTGTCTAAATATCTTCTTGCCTCCCAGGGCTAAGCTTCCCAAATAAATCCCAAGCATTGACTTCTGCCACCTGATCCAGGGATGAAAATTGCAGATCTAACTGCCAAAAGTGGGAGCAAGGGTCGGAAGGGATAACAAGAGATGGGGAAGGAAGCACTTGTTGTCTCACTAGTAAGAAGAGGTCAACCCATATACGAGAAACAGCACAGGCAAGACGTGGGAATGGGCTGGAGTCTGGGGTCTGGCCTTGATAGAACAGAGGTCTCCACTGTGGTCCTGCAGAATAAAAGTTTGGACAGGTAAGGTGGGGAGAGAACTCGTAGAACACTGGTAAGCAAGCAAGGTGATATTAGCTCAGGGCGACTCACTGACATAAAAGTTCCATTTAACCTGATCACTATTTAAAGGAAACTAGAACATGGTGCTGATGGGCAAAATTCAGGCTTCAAAATTACATAGTCCTATGCTTGAAGGCGGATTCTGCTGCTTATTGTCTGTGATGTTAGATGTCGGCCCAATGGGAAGAATAACAGCTCTTTCATAAATTAGTACTTAACTGCATATGTGAGAACATGTGTAAAGCAGCTAGACTTAAGAGATGCTCCATTCCTCCCTTACTTCCCTTCTCCTTTTCTTATTTTTAGCCTCAACCCTCAGACTAATTCATAACATGCCCTACCCCTACCCAAATTAATCTACTATTAATATTCCATGGGTTACTAGAAATGCATTCATGAATATGTATGAATTGATGCATAAATTTGTATGCTAGTGAATCACTTGTGCTTTGTATCTTCTTCAAGGAACTCTATGCGTTTTAGTATTCAGTAAGATCTATACAAAATATCAATGAAAACACTTTATAAACTGGAAGTAATGTCCAGGTTGGCATTACAAAGTTTCCACAGTATCGTCTATTCTAGGAACAGCTCAAGCCTCCTCACCTCACAGCACTTTCTCCCTCCTTCCAACCCACCACCCAGAAAGCAACACAAGGAGGATCACAGCCAAGGAGGCCATTGGTCAGCAGTGTTGGGGAACAGGGCTTTAGTCAAGTCAAGCAAAGAGGCCAAAGCCCTGGCTATCATGTGAAAAGGTTTTTCTGGGTTGGCTATTTGGAAAATGTCTTTTCCATGGACCCAGTGAGTATCAAAGACTTGAAGAAGCTTCTCTCTGTAGAGATACCCCAACAATGGGAAGACCAAAAGGTGAGGTGATCAACTCTGCTCCAGAGCAAAAGTGCTAACACAGACACTCATATGGTTTACTTTCCCTTCAGGTTCTCTCGTCACCATGAGAGGGATAAGACAAGTTAGGGTGTGGATCCAGGGATAGGAGTTCTGTTTCCAGTCCAATCCACTTAAGCCTGATTAGGCAACTAGTAACAATAACAACAGCAGCAGCAGATTACAAAGTTAGGGAATTATGGATCATGGTTCCAACCAAGGCAGTCTGACCTCTGGTAGCTCCACGGAGCCCGGCCCAGCTCACAGAGCCAGGGACCCAGCATCAAAGGCCTCTGTGCATCCTTGCCTTAAAGCCCCCACAAGAATGTGTAGGTGTGGTAAGAACTGTCTGAGGACTCAGAACACTTGAGCCCAGCCATCTCTTATCCTCCACACCTGAACACGTGACCACTAAACATCACCCCTCCCGCTATTCTGTGGCTTGGCTCGGAGCACAGTGCTACGTTAGAGCAGATTTTGAGAGTCTCTCCTAAGAAAAGAATGTTAGGACTCTCCTTTCACTTCCCTGTCTCCTGAGGAATGCAAATATCCTGATGCGTCTTCACTATAGAAGACACAAGATGGAGGGTTTTCTTGCAAGAGTATTTGTTAGGGCCATGTGGTTTCCCAAAAGGGTTGATGCTCAGCATAGAACATCTCTCAGTCTATGAAAAAAAATGAGTATTTGTGTTATCTCTCTCTATGAACTCTGATCTTTCATGAGGAACTTCAAGAAAAAATTCTTGGCACCTCCCCGTATATAGAAGAAAACAAGCAAGAGAGACCTAATTTATCCCCACTCTACCCTTCCAGGAGTCTCTGGAGTTGGCCATATTTTAAGACAGACTCAACCCATTCCTTCTTTACTTCTCTCTACTCTTTCATCCACAATGACAGCTCAGGCTCAGGCCTCTCAAATTTATAGTATGGAAAACTGTCAGCAGCAGTCAACGCTACAGACTTTCTCATTCTGGTCCGGCAGAAGGGAGGCAGTGTCTCTTCTCAATCATCAAACAAAGACCCTTCTCTGAAATCTGACTGGACCATTGTAGATATTATAATTACTTCTGAACCAGAGGAATATTATATACTGATTGACTTAGGCCTGGGTTAATGCCCATCCTTGAACTAAAAATTCTATCAAGGAGGTGGAATTTTTTGAAAGACAGGCCAATTAAGGCCCATTCCTGAAGACCGGAGTAGGAACAGCTGGGACTGTTCGACCAACTATACATGGTTGTGATGGTGGGGAATGTTTATACCCCAATAAATCTAAGTGTAGTTAGGAGGGGAAAGAGAAGGTGTCAGTACTGGATGGGAGATGAATGAATGCCCACTAAAGTACATAAAGACCTAAAAAAAAATATACCAAAGTTTAGCAGTAGTTATCTCAATGGTAGGATTAAAAATAACTGTTTGATCCTTATATAAAAATGTAATTCGTATGTCATTGGTGAAAAAAAACAGGTTGCTTTTTAAAAAATTTGAATGCAAAGTATTTGTCAAGAGCAAGCCAAATGAACAAATACCCAAAAGAGGAAAATCCTCTAAAGTGCCATACTATGGAGGGACAGCAGTATCACATTCAAATATAGACAGAACATATTTCTTACAGTTTTGCCAATTGGCCAGTTGGAGTGAAGGCATGCTAACCAAGAGGTATGGAAGAAATAGTTTAAGGACCCACAAAAACCAAAGCATCACATAAGGTGAGATTTTTACAGAGTATCGAACTGCAGCCCAACAGCTTGGTAAGACAGTTATCAGTCCAAAACGAGGATGAAATGTAATAAGTTAGCCAACATTTATTAAAATTTACTACATACCAGTGTTTGTATGCCTGATTGTATTTAATAGCCACAAAACAAAAACAAAAACAAAAAACAGTGCTTGGGGGTAATGTTATTATTCCCATTGGATGAAGTGTTGCTGATGTCATGCAGGCATTCCCTAGGCATTCATCATTATCATCCATACCAAAAAGCATCCATACCTCCTGCAAGCACCTGGTCTTTTGCCCCAGGAGAAGACTGCAGGTGTGTGGGACAGGACAGAACTACTATGGAGTTAACAACCTAGGACTAATTGTAAATAATACAGAACAGGGCTTGATAAATAAATACTTATTTTGTACTGAATACTTGATAAATAAGTGCTTGATAAATAAATGGCTTCCTTGCCCTCAGATGGGTTAACTCTGAGGCATGTTCTCCATATCCCAGGGTCAGAGGATCCCAGTAGGATCCAGTCGCAATTGCCCACAATGGTGACCTGCTCGTGGACACACCTATATTGGCTTCTTTTTCCTCCTTGTCTCACTTCCCCACTACCTTTGCTTCCTAGAATCCCAAATACTTCCTAGAATCCCAAATGCTTCCTAGAATCCCAAATATTTACACTCACAGTTTTGTCTCAGGGTCTGCTTCTGAGAGAATTTACTCAAGACACCCATTTATTTATTTTTTAAATATACAATTTATTGTTAAATTGGTTTCCATACAACACCCAGTGCTCGTCCTAGCAGGTGCCCTCCTCAATGCCCATCACCCACTTTCCCCTCTCCCCAAACCCCCATCAACCCTCAGTTTGTTCTCAGTATTTAAGAGTCTTTTATGGTTTGCCTCCTTCCCTCTCTGTAACTTCCCCCCCCTTCCCCTCCTCTCTGGTCTTCTGGTAAGTTTCTCAGGATCCACGTATGAGTGAAAACATATGGTATCTGTCTTTCTCTGCCTGACTTATTTCACTTAGCATAACACTCTCCAGTTCCATCCACGTTGCTACAAATGGCCAGATTTCATTCTTTCTCATTGCCAAGTAGTATCCCATTGTATGTATAAACCACATTTTCTTTATCCATTCATCAGTTGATGGACATTTAGGCTCTTTCCATAATTTGGCTATTGTTGAAAGTGCTGCTATAAACATTGGGGTACAAGTGCCCCTATGCATCAGCACTCCTGTATCCCTGGGGTAAATTCCTAGCAATGCTATTGCTGGATCATAGGGTAGATGTATTTTTAATTTTTTGAGGAACCTCCACACTGTTTTCCAGAGCGGCTGCACCAGTTTGCCTTCCCACCAAAAGTGCAAGAAGGTTCCCATTTCTCCACATCCTCTCCAGCATCTATAGTCTCCTGATTTGTTCACTTTAGCCACTCTGACCGGCGCGAGGTGGTATCTCATTGTGGTTTTGATTTGTATTTCCCTGATGAGGAGCGATGTTGAGCATCTTTTCATGTGCCTGTTGGCCATCTGGATGTCTTCTTTAGAAAAGTTCAAGACACCCATTGAAAAGATAAAACAACTGGGGGTGCCTCGGTGGCTCAGTCGGTTAAGTCCCAACTCTTGATTTCAGTAATTATAATATCTACAATGGTCCAGTCAGATTTAAGGAAAGGGTCTTTGTTTGTTTATTTGAATGTGTATTAAAGGTAATATAATATGTCATCAAATTTGAGACATTTTTGATTGTAATATACACCAATACTTTATGTACTCCTAAGAAAAAAAGAAAATAGCTATGACCCAATGTTTTCCTGTTACATATGTATTTTATTCTTACTGATAGAACTCTTTTAAGCTGCTTTGGACATAGTATTTTAAAATAAACTACACTTGGGCATACATAAAAACGACCATATAACCAAATTTAATTGGCTAAAATATATCTTCTATTTCTCTACAATCAAGTACCCAATTCTTCCAACTCACTTTTAAACTTGAGGTCAACAATGGCCACGATTTGCCACATGATATCATCATCTATGGCATGGATAGCATTGATGAATTGCATTTTTTCAAACATGTTCCCTCAGGGCTTTCAGGATTTCCACCCATGCTGCTGACATCCATTCTTGAAGTTTTTATCTGGTGCCTTCTTCCTCTTCTCACCAGAAGGTGTCAGGCAATGACAACTAGGAACCAGGCCAGGCCTGCCGGCTGCCTGGTCAACAGAAAGTGCAAGGACGGTCATTAGCATCCATTGTAGGACACATCATGACTCCAGGTATGTTAACAACGTGAAAAGAAATGTGTATCCTACATCAAATGAAGAAACGTATGCAAATAGCACATCAAATCTCGGACACATAGATATTATTACTTAAGATGAGACCAGAATGGTATGTAAATTTTTCAATTATGAGTCAATTTAAGGGAAAATTTTTAATTAAAATTTGTACAGGCAATACAATGATACGGCAAAAACTGTGAAGGCAGTCAATACCTGAACTTTGAGAAAGCCAGCATTATATCATGCCTAAAGGGGGTACGCACACCAACAAACAGCAGTTTCTAAACCAGCAGTGAGGTAACCTGTCCACCGTTCTTGCACACTCATGATACCACCGGCTAGGCCTCATTCCAAAGGCTCTCAACAATTCCACCTACAGCATGAAAGACAGCCCTCAACTCCTATTTGAAAACGGATTAAAATTCAGGGATAGCGGAGAAGAACACACCCAAAGAACAGAATCAGTACAATTTAATCGACCACATCAGGTTACAGTTCAGATTGGGATTAATGTTTGGGAAAAAGGAACAATTGCTAGCAGCATTTATTTAAAGTCAAGTCGACACTTCTCTTTAGTTGGGCATCTTTTATGTCATTGCAGGCTCTTTTATTGGTGGTAAGATTAAATTTCACCACTGAAACAGAATTGTACACCACGCTTGCCAGTAAAATATAGAGCCTCAGTATTTCCACATGACAGATGTTTCCATGGCAGAGGGGCTTACTTGGGCTAATAAATAGTTACGCTCATTATCCTTAATAATCAAACTCAAACAGAACCCCAATTAAGGGATTTTCTCATGGTTGTCCCTTCAAGACATTAACTGAAGTTCAGAAACTATAACAGACATATGTTCAAGTGGAAATCTGAACAGAGCAACCACTAAAATGCACGATTGTCTAAATAAATCTACCGCGATGCTTGAAGGAGGTAAGGGTCTGTGAAAGCAAATGATCCCATGTGTGAATGTTCCATCTGCCAGATCTGTTAAGGTCTACTACCTAGAGCTGATGAAACTAAAAGAAACAAAAACGATCGGGTGGCGTGCCTTCTTCATATTTTAGGTAGGTCAAATGTTGCAAAGTTCTCAAGGCTCATGGGTAACATAGAAACTTTACATTTCTTCTCAGCTGAAAGCATTCTGGTTGGTTTTTAAAGATTCTTTTTTCCCAGATTCTCCAACTGATGGTATGAAGCATAACAAGGCCTCTTTGATCGTAGGATTTAGGAGTAAGTTTCTCAATATCTCTCCTTACCCAGAAAGTGAAAAAGCTGAAAGTGGGGCATTTTCCCTGTTGGAGACAGTGCTCAGTTTTCCTCCTCCCTGGCCCTTTGCGGTGCTCACCTTTTCTCCTTCCCTGCACACCAGCATCTTATATTCAGACATTTGGGTGGTTAACCAAATAAAATGACAATACAGAGAACTATCGGAAGCATACTCTCCAATTTATTCAGATAAATTCCAGCCCTGTTTACAAACTATCACAATGTTAGAGCCTCACTGAAAAAGGGAAGCCACAAGGCAAAGAGCAGTACCACCTCTAACGGACAGAGGGCACCTGCTCCCTGGAATGTGGTAGCCAGGCTGCTCTTTGGCTATCCAGCATCTGCCTCCCCTCCTTTGGGTACCAAGCCCCAGGTTTCCCTCTGTAGATTCACCATAACAGAGTCCCCTCCATCCGTACAATTCCAGAATCACCGAACCTTCATCTTCTCTTTACTGAGAACTATTCCCAGGCCTCTTTAACCAGGCCAATGTCCCCATCCTCTGGCTAACAGTTCTCAACTCCCCTTTTCAGGAGAAGTAGCCTGCCAAAACAGGAGCCACCTAGACAAAAGTTTTGGACCTTACCTCCCACCCCACCTCCGGAGGCAGCCCACAGCCAATGACTAATTCATTTCCAGGGGGATACAAAAGGTCATCCCCCTTGCCTTAAGGTAGAAGGAACTTTGTGGTACTATTCATGCCCCAGGCTCCCATGAGATTAGGCTATAGCTGATCTCCGGCTGAGACCACATCTTGGCCAAGGTTTTCTTGCTTTCGTCAGCCCAGTTCTGAAAGTGTTCCTTCAATCAGTCACTTGCACAAGATTTCTGGTCTTGGTTTCTGCTTCTTGGGAACCCTGCCTCAGTTTACTTCTTCACCCCAGCCATCTCCCCCTTGCCCGTCCTCAAAAAGAGCCATATCCCAAGGACAAAGTTTCAATCCTTATTAAAATAGTCCTGCCCCTGGATTTCTCAGTTAAGTTACTAAATTATCTTTTTTGCTTAAGCCCCTTTGGTTGGGTTTTGAGTTGCTTATACTAAAAAGACTAATATATTAGAAGATAGGACTATATCCTGGTTCATTTGTTCCTCATTCTGTGAATATTTATTGAGCACCTGCTGTGTTCCTGCTACTTTACTACACTCTGTAGATATAATGGAAGAAAAGACACAGCCCCTGCCCTCAAGTAACTCCCAGTTTTCAGAGACCATAATGGCAATGCAGAATGATAAGTGCAATAAAAAACAATGTATTATAGGGGCACACAAGAGGAGTAAGTAACTCCTTCTTATGAGCACATTGTAGGGAGTGGGGATGCTAGTCAGGGAAGATTTCCTGAAGGAGGTAATATCTAATCTAAAAACATACAGGAAAACAGAAATCATCAAGGAGAAAAGCATTCTAGGCAGAGGGATCAGGTGTACAATGAACAAAAGCAAGAGAAAATGGGGTACATCCAGAGGAGTCCAGGAAAATCAGTATGGCTGGAGTGTGGGTTGTTCACCATGCCTGAGTACGTATTCTGTTTCCAGGCTTTCTCTGAGCTCAGGAGCAGCTGGAAGTCTGGGGGGGGGGACCAGGCAGCCCATCTCCAGATACAGCTGTCCAACCAATGGAAATGGAGTCAGTAGATATGTGTTAAATTCCATCCATGTGAGATAATTCTGAGGATACTACATGGATCTTCAGATGTCCCCCAGGAGACTGAGCCCCAGTTGCCCACCACAGGAAGCAGCTAAATACAAACTGTGTATTGACTTTTCTTTTTTCTCAATCTCACCCTTCTGGTGGCCTCCTTCCATGCCCTGGAATCATCTCTCAAATAAACTCACCCATCCAAATCAATGGCTCAGGCTCTGCTCTCTGTAGAACTCAAACTAAGGCAGCCACATTGAGCAATTTGGACTTTCTCCCCAGGGCAGTGGGAGCCAATAAAGGATTTTAAGTAATAGAGTGACATAATCATCATTGTATAGTAGAAAGATCCATCTTTCTGCCCTATGGAATATGAATCTGAGCAAGAAATGAGGACGGCCTGGACTAATGGAAATATAGATTCAAGCCTGAAAAGGAAAGTGGAACTGAAAATGTAATGATTGACTGGATATGAGGACTGAAGGAGAAAAAATAAAAAAAACAGTACATGGAAAGGAACAAATAGTTATAAAGAGGTCCTCAGAGGCAGCTTTGGACTCTAAAGAATAATCAACAGATGACTAATCTCCATGATATCCTCTATTCATTTATTCATTCATTTGAAATTATTTCTTTCATATGCCAAGTTGTAATGAATATTCATTTAATTCTATAGTATCCACAGCACTGTAATAGGTGCCATAAAGAACACACATGTGTGTGTGCACACATGCACACATACACATACTGTTCTTGATCTGCAGAAGTTTACAATCTCCTTGAGGACAGAAGGTATAGCTATAGTAAACAGACAAGCAAACCTAAGAAATGTGACAATTACAAGGTAATATTATATAAGTATTAATGTAAGTTCTAAGGAGGTTGCCAAACCAAAAGATTGGTCAATGAGGACTGAGTTTTGGGGTATGGGTGAGTATGAAAAATTAATGGTTTATTTCCCTATTAAAGTGTATTCTATGCCAGACAAAGCCCTTTATGTGTTAAATTATTTAATCATTATAACAGTCCTTTGCAAGTAGTATTATTAATGCCATTTTTCATTTTTTTAAACATTTATTTATTTTAAGAGAGAGAGAGAGAGAGACAAAGCATGAGCAAGGGAGGGACAGAGAGAGGAGACACAGAATCTGAAGCAGGCTCCAGGCTCTAAGCTGTCAGCACAGACCTCAACTTGGGACTGGAGCCCACGAACCATGAGATCATGACTTGAACCAGTCATATACTTAACTGACTGACCCACCCAGACACCCCACCATTTTTTTCATTTTTTAGGAAGAGTTTCAAGATAGAGGAATAGTGGGGTGTGTGTGTGTGTGTGTGTGTGTGTGTGTGTGTGTGTGTATGCGTGCCCGCATGCCTATGGTGAATGGTAGAGTCTAGTCTAGAGGAAGTAGAGAAATTATGCTAAGGTATGGCCTTAGAAGGAAGGAGATATAGAGTCCATCAGGCTTGGCTAGAGTTTGAATACAATGTTGTGATGGTTTAGTTTATGTGTCAACTTAACTGGGCTAAGAAATGTCAAGAGAGCTAGTAAAATGTCATTTCTGGATATGTCGGAGCATGTTTCTAGAAGACATTAGCATTACTCAGTAAACCAAGGAAAGAAGATCCACCCTAACCCATGTGGGTGGGCATCATCCAATCCATTGAGGGCCCAAATACAACAGAAAGGCAGAAGAAGGGTGAATTCCTTCTCCCTTTTCTTGAGCTGGGATGTCCACCCTCTCCTGCCCTTAGACATCAAGGCTCCTGTTTCTCAGGCCTCATGCTTAGACTGAATTATACAATTGGCTTCCCCCAGGGAAGCTTGCAGATGGCAGACTGTGGGACTTCTTGTCCCATCATATCTATGTGAGCATATTTCTATAATAAATCTCCTCTTATGTATATCTGTGTATGTCCTATTGGTTTTGCCTCTCTGGAGAACCCTGACTAATACAGATGGGATACAGAAAAAGAGGTATTATATATTCTTAGGACAATGGAAGATTATTAAATATGATCATAAAATATGCCTCCAGGAGCCTCATGAGAAATACACTGAATTAGGAGCAGTTACTCAGGAGAGAGACTTTCAAGAAATTAAAACATATACTCATGGGACGCCTGGGTGGCTCTGTTGATTAAGCATCCAACTCTTGATTTCAGCTCAGGTCATGATCTCAGGGTTCATGAGTTTGAGCCCCATGTTAGACTCTGTGCTGACAATGTGGAGCCTGCTTGGTTCTCTCTGCCCTTCTCTCTCTCTCTCTCTCTCTCTCTCTCTCTCTCTCTCAAAATAAATAAAAATAAACTTAAAAAAACATATACTCATGAAGACCTGCACTGTCAGCATTAGAAAATTGGAGAAATGTCTAGTGACCACTTTGGTGCAGGTGTAAAAGAAAAAAATAAGAAACTGTCTAGGTTTAGAAATGTCTAGTTTTGGGAAAGATGCTACACTTAATGGAATGAAGAAGAAAGAGGTAGTTTGGAATGACAATACAGAGGGCAAGAGGAAGGCCCTAGGAGAATGTTCCAGGGTTCTTTGGAACAGGAAAACTTTTATTCCCTTTTACCTCACCTCCATCCTCAGAGTGGGATGTCTGTGTGTTGTTCAGCCCTGCATGCGTTAGACACACAATATGTACGTGCTGGAAGAATGGATGAATGTGTGGGAAGTGGTAAACAAACAACAGTGAGCACTGTGTCTACCCCTTTTGCAATGTCTGATTACGCCCAACTTTGGGGTAGTTCCTTGGAGAATGTGGGAAAACATCAAATCTGGAACCAGAAGATTATATTTCCAAAGCTTGGCTTCTAAAATACCACTTTTAGTTTTTGGACAAGTCAAATGTTCTCTCTAAACTTCAGTTTCATCCTCCAGAAACGGATAACACCTGCCCCTTGCTTCAAAACACAGTTAAATCGCACGTATTAGTTGGGCATACGATACCAAGTACTTTAATCACTATGGGACTATGCATGGGACTAATTCTTCCCCATGGGGCACTGCCAGTTTTCTCTCAGAATCTCCCTCTCCTTTCCCTTCTTTCTGTCCCTCTCCCTCTCTTTCCACCCCTCAACCCAAATCCTTGGCGTGTTTTCAGTAGTTATGTGTTTATCTGGAACCACAGCCAGAATCCCCCCTTTAAGAAAGAGCAAAAGCCATTCCTCTCCTCCACCTTCATCCTTCAATAAACTGGTAGCTAATAAGAGCATAAGAACACTTAGCTAGTACATCTAAAAGAACACCATTAGGACTCATTTGTCCCCAACAATGAATTAACAAAATGACGAACGACAGGATGAACAATGAGGATTTGCTTTCCTTGATTCTCACTTCATTACACCAAACAAGCATATTCGACAGAGATCCATTCCATAATCACAGAATGTAGTCAGAGCTTATAAAGTTGCACTGGTTGCATTTTTACTTAACTCTTACACTCTTTTCTTTCTTTGCTTTTTTTTTTTTTAACAAGTAGGAAGAGAATGTGCCTTGTCTCTTCTAAGTTACCCCAACGGAACTAAACTCTTGGAAAAAAGAGATTCCACCTTGCTCACTTGTAGACATTTAATGGCTCCTACTCAGAATAAGAATAAGAATATGGAATTCCTTCTATATTTATAGAAGGAATGAGCAAAGAAAAGAATTAAAAATGGATTATTACTTCACCAATCTATAAAATAAATACTTTAAGAGCAGAGGGATGTCACTGACCCTTTTCCTTCCATTCTGGCAAAACTCCATGAGATTTACAAATCTGTGCATTGCGTTTTCAAACTATAAATCTCACGGCAGTCAACCACCTTGTGAAATACAGGAGAATGTCTGTAATGGATATTTCTACCTTCTTTTCGACATCAAACGTCAAGAGTAAGCAGGGTCCAGGAAAACTTAAACTCTCTGGTTCCTACAAGTGAATTTATCTACATTTACACATGTATGCAGCTTGTAAGCCTCAGAGGGTTTGGTTGCAAAATGAAGATTAAGTCCTCTAGATATAGTCGCAACTAGGAGAAAGATGTCTGTGGCTCAGAGGTAAGAGTACGTTAGACAAGTAGCCCAGTCCTAGTTAATGTTCCTTGTAGAGATAATGACAAGTGTTGTAGACCTTGTTGAAATGTTGGGCCGCTTTAGTATGTAGGTCTGTTCTACTAGGAATGTTTCCTAGTGATAGCATAGAAACTACTTAAAAGCTATGATGATTTTCCCCCTTGTTCTACCACTGTAGAACACAATTTGTGTGAGATTCTACATGGGTGATCCATTTCTTTGAGTCTCAAACTATATATATTCATCCATTTATTCAATGGGTATTTACTAAATATCTACTGTGCTCCAAGGATTGTGATACAAAGGCAAACAAGTTATGGTCTTTGTCCTCAAGAGGCTCAAAATTAGGGGCGCCTGGGTGGCTCAGTCAGTATAGCATCTGACTAGATTTCGGTTTGGGTTGTGATCTCACGGTTTGTGAGTTCAAGCCCAACATCAGGCTCTGTGCTGGTGGTGTGGAGCCTGCTTGGGATTTTCTCTCTTTCCCCTTCTCTCTGCCCTTCCCTTGTTTGCACGCTCTCTCTGTCTGAAAATAAATAAATTAACTTAAAAAAATAAAAAAATACAAAGTAAACAAAGTATGGCTGAACACATGTCCCTTAAGATATAAAATATAGGGGCGCCTGGGTGGCGCAGTCGGTTAAGCGTCCGACTTCAGTCAGGTCACGATCTCGCGGTCCGGGAGTTCGAGCCCCGCGTCGGGCTCTGGGCTGATGGCTCAGAGCCTGGAGCCTGTTTCCGATTCTGTGTCTCCCTCTCTCTCTGCCCCTCCCCCGTTCATGCTCTGTCTCTCTCTGTCCCAAAAATAAAATAAACGTTGAAAAAAAAATAAAAAAAAAGATATAAAATATAATTTATTAATATAAGTTGAATAAAGTGACAAAATAATCTTCATAAGAAATAATTAAATATAGCGATAACAGAACAAAAATGCAGCAACTTTAATGTCCTTTGGGTGGACTTTTAGTCTCCTGAGCATACTTATTCTTCAATTTTGTTCATTTGGAAACTTCTGGGTCTTTCCTAATCAGGTCCCAGTCTTTCCCTTACCCTCATTTTTGGATCATTACTACTTGGTACTAGTTATTCTGTGTTTTTCTGTTTACTTCCCTGGCCTATGATGCTGCTGCAGGTTGCTACTCTATTAACCTAATCCCCCCCCTTTTTTTTTTTTTTGAGAGAGAGAGAAATAGAGGGCACAAGTGAGCGAGGGGCAGGTGGGGAGA
This sequence comes from Herpailurus yagouaroundi, assembly GCF_014898765.1. NCBI lineage: Eukaryota > Metazoa > Chordata > Mammalia > Carnivora > Felidae > Herpailurus > Herpailurus yagouaroundi. The sequence goes on along the minus strand of NW_024412417.1, from coordinate 15,772,721 downwards.
GAGAGAGAGAAGAGAATTGGGGCTCACCCGAAATGGGGCTAGTGTTCACCCAAAGCAGCTTGAGCTCACCTGATGCGAGACTCGAACTCACAAACCATGAGATCATGACCTGAGCCTAAGTCAGACGCTTCACTGACTGAGCCACCCAGGCGCCTAACCTAATGCTTCTATTAAGCTCTGTCTCAAGTAAGGCTTATGGTCTCCATTCTCATTCAAATCCTGACATTTTTGGAATCTAAAATATAAACACTTAAATCAATAATTCTCAACTGGGGACAATTTTGCCCACTCCCCTCCCCCAGAGGACATCTGGCAATGTCTACAGATATTTCTGATTGTCACAGCTGCAGAAGGGAAAGAGATGCCACTAGCAAAAAGAGGGCAGAAGTAAGGATGTTGCTGAACACACTGCAGGGCACAGGACAGCCCCACAGCCTCCAGTATCTATAGGTAAAGAGACTCCCACTGGGGCGAAGCGGGAGCCACAGTTACAGGAGTGCTATCAGAGCAGATCTGGGTGCGTGGAGCAAACACAAGTTTCTTCCCTTTGTGGCGGAGATTGCCATGTAATAGTCCTGGTGAACTGTCATCTGTCAGAAGCTTAGCTTTTAAAGACTAAACGTCACAACATAGTCCAAACATAACCTCACAAATACCATTTTTATGCAGATTGGAACCTTAGGTTTTTCTGACAATGTTAAGAATTAGTTGACAACTAGCCAGGAACAAGATACAATGCCAGCCATGTGAAAAGAAGCCTTTAACTGTAGAGGTTGGAAATAGCAGCACACACATATTAGCTTTACACTTTTCCTTTGACAATGTTGAACTTCATCTGAGCCCTGTGCTCCCAAAAAGGAGCTACACTTAAGAATCCCTCTCCAACCCTACTGTATCTCAAGAAAGGGCAACACATAAAGGCTCATCCTGCCCTCACATATATTCCTCATGACTCACATAAGGTCTGAGCAAGGTTCACTTGATGTCCACCTTCCCTCAGCACCTTCCTTCTTGCTCTTGCCTCTCCACAACTCCAGGTTTTCTCTTGTTCCTTTGGGACGGTCCTCCCTAATGATGGTTTCCTATTGTGATGACCTAAGTGGTCATCCTTGGTGGTCTATCTCACCCTCCTATCTGTCCCCTGTTTTTTCACCGCATTTTAGGCAGCCAGATCTCAGGGCTAGTCAAAGGAAGACTCATATCTCCAAATCTCCTCCAGGTTAAGCAATCCACGCAAGAACAAAGAAAGGAGTTGGATTTCATATTCCCATCAGCCTTCCAAGATGATATCGTGAAATGTTGCTCTGGCAAACATCAGTTGCTGAGTTGTTTGCAATGAGCATCCTGCCCAAGTCTGGATGTTGGGGCTCTCTCTTCCACACACCACTGCCTTGCTAGGTTACGAGTTTTCCATACTTAAGGGGGGGGGGGTTAATGTGCAAGTCCTATGGGATAATCCATAGATGAGGCAAAGTGCCTAGATGGACCACCCTCTCCCAAGAGCTGTGAGGAGTGCAGTTGGCTGAGTGTGTGGCAGGTGAGAGTTCAGCTCCCAGGGGCCCCTTGGCACCTGCCATCTTCCAAGCTTTTCACACACCTCCCTAAAACAGTCTCCCACATCACTTTCCACCTAGTCCTGTGGTCTTGACCCTTTAACTCTCTCCTTCAATTCTCTTTCTTATCTTTATTACTTAATCCTATCTGCCTTGTCTTTTGATTCTCAAGGACCTAGTTTGGAAGTCAAAATAACTGAAAGCTACCTCTTATCTTACATTCCTTTACTGGAATTCCAGTTTTCCCCCTGAAATCCCAATTCTTCCTAGTCTACCTTAGACTAGGGAAGGGGTCAGAAAGTGTGGGCAGGAAATAAGAAAAGCACCAAGATTAATACTAAGTGAAAACCTTGATACTAATTCTTTTGGAGTTCAAAGATCAGGAATCATTCACCCAATGAGCATTGACAACTGGGTAGATATAAGGTACTAATAAAAAGAAGGAAAGATGATTCTAAAGCTCTGAACCAGGGTAACTGTGAGGAAGGTGGTGACGTTGGCAGAAATGGGCAAGTTGGGAGGTGAGGTGGGTCTCAGGAAGATGAAGAGCATGATTTGTGCCCAGGATGTGTTAGGTTGAAGTGATGGGAAGACAGCCAAGTGGACCGTCTACACTGATGGGCTGTGGAATTAGAGATCAGGAAGCACTGGGGCTGAGGCATTATCTGTGAAGGCTTGTGTCTAGTATCATACATTAGTAGTAGTTGCCCAGAGATAAATAGTAAGAGGGAGTCACAACTGTTAAAAACAAAAATCCACCCACATATAGGAGGCAAGAGTAAGATGAGAATCCAGCAATGGCAACAGCATTAACTAGAAGGAAAATTAAAGAAGTGCATTTTCATAAAAGCCCAAGATTTTCTGTCAAGTTGGAGAAAGGAGTCCCTCATGTCCACATGCTGCAGAGAGGTCAAGGTGAATGAACTTGAGAAAAACAAACAAACAAAAAAACACTTGCATTTGGTTATCAGAACATTACCAGAGACCTCAGAGAATGGTTGGAGTTGGGGAGGTAGAGTGCCGACCAAAGAGCTGGCCCTGCTTACTCTTACAAGCCCTGGGATATTATCCGAGAACTTTGGGAAGCTCCTGAGAGATCACTGTTTACAAGAATCACCATTAAACAGCTTTTCTTTTTGCATAGGAACAAATTTTTAAAGAAGGGTTTAGGGGCGCCTGGGTGGCGCAGTCGGTTAAGCGTCCGACTTCAGCCAGGTCACGATCTCGCGGTCCGTGAGTTCGAGCCCCGCGTCGGGCTCTGGGCTGATGGCTCAGAGCCTGGAACCTGTTTCCGATTCTGTGTCTCTCTCTCTCTCTGCCCCTGCCCCGTTCATGCTCTGTCTCTCTCTGTCCCAAAAATAAATAAACATTGAAAAAAAAATTAAAAAAAAAAAAAGAAGGGTTTATATTTGCAATTTGGGTTTGAAGAGAAGCACTGGATTTGAATTCCGAATCCTTGGATCAATTGATGTTCTGGTTCTGCCACCTACCAGCTTGGAGAACTTGGCCCCGGTGGTCACTTTTGTCCTTCATTACTTCACCCATGATGGCAAGTGGAGTTATTAAAGAATTAACACCCACAAAGGTTTTTGCTTTGTTTTTTACTCAAGTACAACATACATGGGTAGGGTATTTAATATGTAATTGCCATAGAATATTGAGTCAATGCAGTCTGGAAACATAAAAACTGAGAATTTTATCTCCAAATTCCATAGGGAATGACAGAATCCCAAGTCTCCAAGGCTTAAAATAAATGAAATAAAATGAAGAAGCTGTGCTACCCTTCACACACAGAATGTGCAGACTCATGAGGGAAATCAATCCTTTGGAGCAAAAATCTACTTCTGACTGAATGATTTACTCCATGCTTTTCCCACTGGGGCCCCTGGCTTCTCAACTGGGGTACGCCCTTCTATAGTTCAAGGAAGCATGCCTGAAGATACCTAAATAAACCCAGCAGGGCTCTCTGGAAAGTCAGTTATGTTCAGGTTTTGAGTGGGAAGGCAGGATATTTTTATATCATAATACAAGGTAATTATGGTACAGAATTCAAAGCATACATGATGTTTGGGATAAAGCCCAGGACTTCAAAGTAATTTCAAACTCATGGCAGGCCATTTGGGGCCATGTAGGCCCAGATCAATAGAAATTTTTTAAAAACTCTTATTTGCTGTTCTAGGTGGGCAAGTTTTTATAGCGCTATTTGTTTTTTATTCTCTTCTTCACTGGTGAAGATATAATTGTAAAGTCCATTTTACCTCCACTTAGGATCAATATTCAGCTTTCCCATCCGACTTCTGCGTCATTGTTCATTGCCCATGTCACACTGATGTTAGTGGTTTAATCAGCTCACCTGATATGCTTATTTTTGTATCCGTCTTATTCTCTTCTCCTTTTGTCAAATCTTGTAAGTCTCTTTTAGAACAAGGGCTGTGCCTAAATTTTCTGGAATTTCCAGGCAATGTCCACACCTCTGCCTTGCATGCAACAGGCAATCAGTTATGTTGAACCGAATCAAAAACTACAGAAGGCTGTTACCATTATTACTCTTACTATTTTCAAAATAATACTATACTATTACTTTTTAAAGTGCTCTTTCAAAGCACACTATCTCAGGCACCTGGGTGGCTCAGTCCGTTAAACATCTGACTTCGGCTCAGGTCGTGATCTCACTGTCTGTGAGATTGAGCCTCACGTTGGGCTCTGTGCTGACAGTTTAGATTTTGTGTCTCCCTCTCTCTCTGCCCCTGCCCTGCTCACACTGTCTCTCTCTCTCAAAAATAAACATTTAAAAATTTTTTTTTAATTTAAAGTACACTATCTCATTTGATTCTCACAAAAATTTAGTGAGATAAGTCAAAACCTAAAGCCACAGAGTTGGAACTAGAAATCATACCTTCAGAACACTTTCCATGTGGACAATTAATCCAAAAATATTTCCTGAACACTTATGTACTAGACCTTCTTCTAGGCTTTGAGAAACACTATAGATACACACACATGCACACACATGGTCTATGCAAGCCATGGAAGTAAATACCAGGAGGATCTTTTTTTAAAAAATGTTTGTTTATTTTTGAGAGGGAGAGAGAGAGACAGAGAGCCAGAGAGAGAGGGAGACGCAGAATCCAAGGCAGTGTCCAGGCTCTGATCTGTCAGCACAGAGCCCAGTGAGGGTCTGGAACTCATGGACCACGAGAGCATGACCTGAGCCAAGGTAGGATATTTAACCGACTGAGCCAGTCAGGTGCCCCGCAAGGAGGATCTTATTTGGATTAGTGCATATTAGCTTTCCACTTGCTCTCAAAAAAAAAAAAAAAAAATCTCTTTTTAGATGCCTCTCTTCTATTGTCCTGGGTCCACTATGTGAGAAGAAAATGTGCCTAGGAGAGAACTAGGGCCGAAATAATGAAAGAGCCAAATAACGGAAAAAAATACTTGGCCAAATATCTATTTAAAAATCTCAGCCTGTCTCACAGGGGAAAACAAGTTCCAAAAGAGCCTTATTCGCCTAAGAGTACGTTTTTTTCTTTACTATCTTCTTTGCCACAGGCTTGAATTTTTATGGGGCAGTTTTCAGGGCTTAAACACTTGATTGTTACTTATAACCAAAGTAATAGCACAACTGTGTTTAGGGTTAATTTATGGATGTTTCACATAACTGTGTTTAGGGTTAATTTATGGGTGTCTAATATAACTTTCAAATGCACTTGCTGTTTCATTGAAGTTAGCCTAAAGAACATCAAATCCTGCTGGGGTAATCATAAGCAACGCAAATGGCCCCATAGACTTATCTCAACCCTACAGATCCCTTGTAATACAGGGCATGATGACCAACAATTGCTAATGACAGTTTGACAGGTATTTTCTCCTTACAGGCTTATTTTAGTAAAGCTCAGTAGTAGGGAGATGCTAAATTTTATTTTTTTTAAATTCCCTCTGCTTTTTAAAGGACCCTTTAATCTTTATTTCCTCACTTTAGCAGAGGGTGACTGCCAAATATGCTTGTGGGCACAGTCGGGCCAGAGAACATCCCCTAGAGTCCACCAGGGGCCGCTGTTCTGCAAGCAGTGACAACTTCAGGGGCGGACTTGCCTTCCATCTCCAAACAGGATGAAATTGCTGGTGGATGCAACAAAAATACTCCTTTCAAAATATATTTTCCAACCTTGAAAGCACTATACAAAGTAAAAGAAGACAGACACAAGGCCACGTATTGTGTGATTCCATTTATATGAAAGATTCAGAGTAGGCAAATCCATAGGGAGAAAAAACAAATTCTGGGTGGCAGGGACTGGGGAAGTGGGGGTGGGCAAGTGACTAATTAATAGGATCAGGGTTTCCTTTTGAGGCGATAATAAAGTTCTGGAACTAGATAGTGGTGATGGTTGCACAACATTGTGACTATTTAACACCACTAAACTGCACATTTTAAAATGAAGATGGTAGGGGCACCTGGGTTGCTCAGTTGGTTAAGCATCTGACTCTTGATTTCAGCTCAGGTCAAGATCCTAGGGTTGTGGGATGGAGCCCAGCTTTGGGCTCTGTGCTGAGCATGAAACCTGCTTAAGATTCTCTCCCTCTCTCTCACCCCCTGCCCCTCTCCCTGGCTCACTCACTTGCTCTCTTTCTCTAAAATTTAAAAAAAAAAAAAGTTTTTTTAATAAAAAAATAAAATAAAATTAAGATGGTAAATTTTGTGTTATGTACATTTCACTATAATAAATTTTTTTTCCCAGTATTCTTTGCTCTCTGCCATTTACACCCATCCTGCTTCATATAAGTCTTCTATTTAGAGATCATAAATTGACCTGATAAGAAACAACATAAATTCTGCGTTTGTTGAAGCTTTCTTCCATTCTGGAGCAAGCTCCTGACCTGAGTCCCATGTTCGGATACTCCTTGTCCCTACCTCACCCCCTCTCTGCCTATCTTTTACCCCAGCCCCGCTTTGGTGATCAGCACTTTGCTTCAGCTGCACAGTGAGTTTCTCCGCCACCATGGGACCCTGAAAGATCCTATTCAGCACATGCTCGACCTGGAAGTGCAGGAAGTTAATACTCAGGGGTTAGGCCCTGGTGGGCAATGCACCTTCCTCTGTCCATCGCCAGACAATCCCGAGGCATATTCTGCATGGGTTCCCCCAAAGGCTGCAGTGCAATCAAGCAGAGCTCCAGTTTCTCACAGCCCCGACCAACTCAAGAGCACACCCTTAGACGGTATACCCTCCTTCCTCATTCACTCTCCCTGGTCCCCACTCCAGTTCCCTGGAATCCATTTCCAGAACAAATAACAGATCACAAGCTATTGCCTCAGGATCTGATTCGCAGAAGGAAGACCATGCCCTCAGAGAGCCCACTCTTGACAGAAAACAGCAGATGGGAGAATGGGGTCACTGAAGTTTTCAGCTTCTGATACAGCTCCTCACCTTGACTGTCAAGCTAGAGTCCCCTCCCTTCCGCCATTCCCCATCACATAATCCACAATTCTACACACACATGCGCACCCGCACAGGTTCCCTATGATCTGATTCATGGGAGGAGGCGTGGGAATGAAAAGAAGATGTGTTGCCTTGAAATCAGTGATACTGAGATGGAAACTAAGGCTTCACTCTTCCCACCACCCATGTAACTTGACATGGGACTCTCTGTAAGGAAAGGATGGTAGCACTGACTTTCTGGGGTTGCCAAGAGGGTTAGATGATTACGTCTTCCAACCATATTATAGACTCAATAGTTCTGTTGTCTTATAGCAGAGAGTTTCCCTCTCCTCTGCCTAAAATGTTTTCAGGATGAACCTAGAAAGACCACAGGCTTTGACAGCAAATGGATCTGATTTTGAACGCTTTATCCTCTAGTTATTAGCTGTAAGGCCTTGGGCAAATTCTTCAACCTCTTTCTATCAGTATTCTTATCTCTAAGATGAGATAATAAACTTGCTTGCATGAGGTTTAAATTAAATAGGAGCTATGCGCTTACCTATCATGTATACTCAGCAAAGATTTACTTCAGTTTTGCCAGTCTAAACTAATCCACAAATGGCTAATTTTCTTTCAAAGTCCATATTGAATACTACTTCCTGCCCCAAGTCCTTCCTCACCTTCACCTCTTTTTACACCTTGTTTTCTTTAATTTTCACAATATTTTTTGTATTGATACTTGATACATCTTATGTTTATCCCACTCTGTCTTACACACTAAACACACCGTGTCTCTGATACCTTTCCTAGTCTTTCTTTCTACACAATTGTTAGTACCTTGGGTAAGAACACTGTCTCACTCAACATCTTTGTGGCACCGATAGTTAGAGCTGCCTCACTGCACATCCCCAGGGTGGCATTTGCATTGTAGTGTATGGGGCTGCATCCTCGAGACTTGTGCAGTGTGCAGACCTGCCTGCAGTAATGTTCTGTATTTCTTGGACTCTCAACAAGTATGTGTCAGATTAACCTCTATGGTCCTCATATTACTGATCTATAAAGCAGGGTTTTCTAGCTACAGAAACCTTTTCCTAAAGTACATTATACAATACAGCTCGAAACGGAGAAATCTTAGTGGAAAGGAGACTGGGGACAGGATGTATCCTGACCATCCCAGCACCCTACAAACCCACCCTCCCAATTGTCTTTGACGTACCTCCAAGGAACCCTCTGACTGGATAGTCTCCACACTTCTCTTCAGAACTGGCTTTGCCCGCCTACTTCCTTAGTGTCTAGAGGACAGTTCCAGCTGTGAGTTCATGTGGCCCCTGGGACATTGACGAGCATCTGAACTGAGTGGGGCCTGAAGACTTGCGTGTGGGCATTGCCCCCCTCTTCCCCAGCCCCACAGGGATGAAAGGCCCTGGGGAATAAGGTGAGGGGCAAAAGGAAGCTCAGGAAATGACGATCCCATGTGTGATGTCAATAAAAATATAACCCGAAACTGGCCAGAAATGAAATTGAGACAAGTATAAAGGAGACATTGAGGAACATCTGTGCCCTTCCACTTCAAGTAGGTGTGTGCATGTGCCAGCTGAGTCTAACGTGGGCTGTATCGTTAGGAGCAGGTCTGACTGCACATGAGGACAAATCCCACATCTAGTGACTTATCTAGATACAGGTTTTGTTTTTTCTCACATAACCACAAGTCAGAAGGTAAACAGTGCAGGCTTCAGTGGGCCACCAGGATCATGTGCTTTCTACTCAGCCACCCTTGATATATGCCTTCTGTCCTTTTCCTGTCACTTCATATGACAATTTTGGCATCGTGTCTGTGTTCAGTGTGAGAACAAGGAGAACAGAGGCAGTTCCATCCACGGCCATCCCTTTTGCCAGGAGGGGAAAGGCATCCCTTTACAGAAGCCCCTTGAACACTTCTCTCTAGTGTCTTCTTCAGAATCCACAGCACATTTCTGTTAATATTCTCCCAGCACCTCACTGTGCAGGTAGCACAAATCCAGGCAGCTGTCTTTACTGAGCAACTACCATGAGCCAGGCACTCCAATAACTACTTCACATTCATTAACTCACAGCTTCGTCTTGTATTTCTTCAGCCATTATTTCTCGAATGCCTTCAATGGAAAAATAGTAAAACTTGGTCTAACGGTTAGCACAGTCAATCAGGACCCAGAAGATTTACATTTCTAAAGACTTTCACTCTGAGAAATAAACTGTGAATGAATTACAGGGCCTTCCCCAAAGTTTTTTATTAGGAGATAAACCACAGAAAACAAACACACAAACAAGCAAAAGCCAGGGACATTCTGTTGGGGAGGAGGAATTGTTTTTCAGATTTTATTTTATTTTTTTTTTAATTTTTTTTTCAACCTTTATTTATTTTTGGGACAGAGAGAGACAGAGCATGAACGGGGGAGGGGCAGAGAGAGAGGGAGACACAGAATCGGAAACAGGCTCCAGGCTCCGAGCCATCAGCCCAGAGCCTGACGCGGGGCTCGAACTCACGGACCGCGAGATCGTGACCTGGCTGAAGTCGGACGCTTAACCGACTGCACCACCCAGGCGCCCCTCAGATTTTATTTTAATCAAAGACAGAACTTTCAGTTTATTAAAATGTATCTAATCAGAACCGCCAACTATCATAACAATATCAACTCTACATATCACTCTCTCTCTTTATTCTAAGAGCCAGTAAATCTGAAGGCTGGGTTCCTTTGCATATGTTATACATTTGCAAAGAAAAAAGAAAAAGAATAGAAATCTTCATTCAGAACTCCAACGTTGTCTGTGTAGGTTTTCTTTGATAGATATGCCAGGAAATGAACAAAACATCCAAGGACTCTGTCCTGAAAAACTTATATCCACTTGGGTACTAAATTCTGGCCACGGTTATATATGCTTTTCATATAGGAAACATAATCATATTATTTTATATTCACACCTTGTATATGTTGCTATCTATTAAAATATCCTAGGTAATAACATTAGCTGGATGAACTTACACATTCCCAAAGAATTTTTCTTTTTTTAAAATTTTTAATGTTTATTTATTTTTGAAGGAGAGAGAGACAGAGTGTGAGAAGGGGAGGGGCAGAGAGAAAGGGAGACACAGAATCTGAAGCGGGATCCAGGCTCTGAGCTGTCAGCATAGTGCCTGATGAGGGGCTCGAACTCATGAGCTGTGAGATCATGACCTGAGCTGAAGTCAGACATCCAACCTACTGAGCCATCCAAGCACCCCTGCCAAAGCATTTTCCAATGCACCATGGATTTAATCTGCACATCAATCACTGAGCTCAGTATCATTAAGCTATTTACAAATGAAGAAACTGAGGTTCAGAGAGGCTTAGGGATGTCCTAGGATCAGGCAGCCAGTAATCAGGGAAGCTGAGATTTGTACCTGGCTCTTGATTCCATGTCCAGAGCTCTCTCTGTCTTCTCTTTTCCAATGACATAACCTAGAAGCTCCAGGCTGCCTCAATTTCAAAAGCCCTGTCCCGTTGTCGACATAAATACACTCATACTTGACTCACCAGGTAACCCCATTTTTAGCTCAGAAAAGTGGTTGCAGTCTTGATTGCACACCGTGCAATGTTGACCACAGAGAGTCCTCAGGCAATGTTTCTTTACAACGAGGATAAGTGGAAGCAAGCTTTCAGACACAGATGTGGAAGAGAAAAAAGAAGGAAGCAGCAATATTCCAGAGGCCATTTGCTCTAATGGTTGACCTGGTCTGTTTGTATTCCACTGCCAGAGCCTTTCAAAAGCTCTACTTGATGAACCTGGGTCACACATCCAAAGGGGAAAAATATCCCCTTCTTCTTCTCATGCCTCATCATTTCTTTTACTAGCTTCATTTTGGCAGTGTTTTCTTCTCTAGCAGGGTTTCTTGACATCAGTACTATGGCCAAGTTATTCTTCGTTGTTGGTGGCTGTCCTGTGCACCGTAGGATGTCTACTAGCATCCCTGACCCTGCTCACTCGATTCCAGTAGCACCCTTCCAGCCAAGACTACCAAAAGTTCTTCAGACATAACCAAATGACTCCTAAGGGGGAAAAACTGCCCCCACTTGAGAATACTGGTCTATGTATGACTACAAAGGAAGGTACGAACAGACTGACTTATCCTAGTAGAAGCAAATGGCAGAGTGGCCTTCCTCCATCCACATAGGGCCAAACCCACTGCAAAATGAGACCCATCTCTGTAACCCTATTAAAGTGAGACTTAGAAGAGGATGATTAAAGACCTCCTAATTCAGAGGTCTTATGGCCTATTTTATAACCATTTTTTCACCTTGATCTCACCATAGAATTGACACTGTGCACCAACAAGTTTCTTCTAACCTGCCTTTCCAACATGCCACTGTCTCCTAGATCCTGTCCCTTGCTGACCATTGCATTTCAAGCTTCAGAGGAAGTTCTTTTCTGCCAACTTTTTAAGTCTGGTGGATCCCATAGTCCACCACTAGTTCTCCCCTCACTTGACAGGCTTTCCCTGGAACATCTTATCTGTGCTTCACCTCCTGTGTCCACAACTTCTATTTATAACTTCAGGTGTGTCCTTTCTTCTAAGCACCAGATTTGCATCGTGAACATTTCTACTTGGATGCTCCAAAGACATCTAAAAACAACCTCATCGTGACAATATTCATGGCATTGCCATTCACCTTATTCACTTAGTAAATATTTATTGGCCATCTACTATGTGCTGGGCTTTATTCTTGGTACTGAGGATATAACCATGAACAAAGTCCTTACTCTAGTGAAACCTATATTTTAGCTGAAAACTTCACTTCTTTCTTCTTCTCCTTGCAGGCCAATTGGTCTCTAATTCTGTACATTTTTTTGGAGAGAGAGCCCTTGAGCAGGGGAGACGGACAAAGGGAAAGAGAGAGAATCTGAAGCAGGCTCCATGCTTGGAGACTGCTCTGGGCTTGATCCCACGACCTTAGGATCATGACCTGAGCCAAATCAAGAGTTGGAAGCTCAACTGACTGAGCCACCCCTGTGCCCCTAATTCTGTACATTTTTATTTCAGAAATATATCCCGAATTCTGGCCCTCCTTTCCGTCATTAATGCTACCCTCATTCTCTCACTTTTTAAAACAGCCTCCTATACGTCTTTCAGGACCCTTCATCCTCCAATTCATTCTCCACATTAAAGCCAGCTTTCCTCATCAACAGAAAAATTGTTTATTTTTCCTTCTTTGCTTCAAAATCCCTGCTGGATCACTATCACTGGATGATAAAATTTAAATTCCCTAACATTCAGCTCTACACAATCTGGTCAGAACTTAACTCTTCAAATTCCTAATGCTCCCATCCTACACCTACCATACTCCATCCTGGCCATGCTCAAGACCCGCCAAGCCCTTCGTGCTTCTCTGACACAGAGACACTTTCACTTCTCTGCCCCTTTGCAAATGCTGGGCTCTCCTCCCATTCCACTCCTGTCTTTCCACCGACCTACTGATGTCCTTACTCATTCTTTTCAATTCTATAAAATGTCATTTTCTGATCCAGCTCATCAAGCCTCTGCCATTTACTCTATCCTTTGATTCTCAAAGCACTTTGGTGATAACCTTTGGTGCTTAGCTCATTTTAAAGTATAGCCACTTATAAGTGTGTCTCTTCCACAAAATAATAAGGTCCTTAGGGACTATGCCCCATTCCTTGTTGCATTTCCCACAGTCTGTGTAAAATCTACATATACATTAGCATCCAGGTCGTCATAATGAAGAGAAGGACTAGCTACCACTTACTCAGTTTTGTTTCGTTACAGTCTTAGATGGCAGAGATCACTATTACTAGTTTAAGCATAAAGAGAATTATACCAGGCACCAGGGTGCTTACACAATTGTGGGAAGGGCTGGAGGAGCAAGCTCTAGACTAAGCTTCTAAGAACAACTCCCAGCCCTCAGAATCACACGTAATAAGGAAAATGAACACTGCTGCTGTAGGAAGCCACTCCCTCTGGAAGCTGCCAACAGCCATCACCTTGTCTCTGTCACAGTCTACGTCAGCAAAATGGGCACTTTGCACCCTGCCAATATCTCTCTCTCCTTAACTCATCCCACAATTGAGTCTTAGTTTAGGTGCGTGTCCTTGATGGAACTCTAATCACATCCAGAACATTAGCTGCAAGACAGTCTAGGAAACATCTTTTCTAACTTTCCAGCCTCTGCAAGGAGGGGTGACCCCACAGGGCGTTTCAGATGGACGTTGAAGAGCCAGTCCACATCATCCACAATTATCTCCTATGTGGCAGGCATTTGACAATGGAGTACCCCCACATTACCGATGATGAGACAGAACTCAGAGAGACTAAACCTTGTCCTAGGTGACATAGCTGGTAGGGGTGGTCTCTGATTCAAAATCAAATCACAATTCCAAGATTGTGTTCTTTTGGAGTTCCAGTGGTGCAATCAGTTAGCGTGTGGTACTTATATGAGAAAACTGTGTTCTTTCTACCACACTAGCTATTTACAAGTGCTTTAGTTAAATATATTTCACACAGGTCTAAAGGAAGCGAAACAATGAAATAACAGTAAGTTAACACATCCTATCCCTTGTTGTTATTATCTTGTTACCATCACTCTAGATTTCAAAGGAATGTGTGTTTTTGATAGAAATCTTTGTCTTTTTACTAAGGCTAGTGATAGGCATGGGTAAATGTAAAGTCTCATGAAACCTGATAAGAAATACCATTTTTCACTGAGAGTCCACGAATTCCAAATGTAAACCAAGTGACAGTGATGCTTAAAAGCAGTTATTTATATTTCCCAGCACCCCATTAATGTTACACAGTACAGTACACCCTCATTCTGACTCAAGTCAATGCAAAATTACTCAAATCAGCATCAATATGAGACTAAGACTGCATCTCCCATTTCTACACTGAATGTCCTGTCTGTGGCTTCCTCAATCACTTACTGATCACTCTTAGGGTTAGGATATTCAGTTGATTCCAAACAGCATAGGCAAGAGAAAATTCTCAGAAATATCAAGGACTGAGCTTAAATCAGGCTATCTAGCTAGAGAAGTGCTGAGACAGAACAGCAACGGGTCACCCCAAAAGTGCTATCACCTCCATTCTCAGGGCAGCTGTCTGACTGGAGGTCTGGGAGAGTCCATGAAACCCAATTATAGAGCTCCAAAGAGTGCATGACCAGAGCGTGAAACAGGGACCTTGGTCACAGACAGGCTCCCATGCATGTAGGGGAACGTGGAAGTGTGTGTTAGGAAAACACTGGACTGGAGACAAGAAACCTGGTATCCAATTCCTCTCTGCAGAGGCCAAGGTAAACCCACGAAGGGTTCTGTCTAAGAGAATCAGTGTTGACATGTGGTATAAGGGCCAGAGATTCCTTTGGGTGGTTTTCTGGAGCAGTCAGCAGTAAGAAATGCCCATAGAAGGATAGAAATTTTCTATCACCAAGGTTCTAAGCCAGAGATGCCAACTTCAACAGTCTAAGGGGCATGTGAAAAGCTACAGACTGGTGATGAAAATAAGGGAATCAGAGATTAAGTGGAGACCATAATACAACCTGGAGGAAAAGTAAGGACTGGATTAAAGCCTGGGGTGAGTGACAGATCATTTGATTTTCAGATTATCTGACGTTCATTTATGGTGATTATTGCATACCTGAGTTATTGTCCTCTCTTTGCAGATTAGCCTCCAAATCCTGATTCAGAAAGTCATTACACTCTGGTCACACCCTCCTTTCCTTCCAGTTTACCTGCACAACCAGCATGACTACACCTGTCCTGAGACCTCACTGGGACCTTCACCAACACCACTATCTCCATTGCCCCCCCCTTTTTACTTGTATTTCATGCTATATCTTCAATCACCTCCCCATCTACACACTCAGCATTGTTGCTTATTTGCCCTTTCTTCATCTACTCTCCTGTCAAACTCCCATCTATGGCCTCACTGCCTTCTTCATACCTTACTGAGGATCCAGAGGGGAAAACTACACAAGTGGAAAGACTAGTATCAATAAAAATTCATAGTCAACAAACTTAAATGGGAACCCAGAAAAAAAAAATCTGACAAAGGCAATATGACATGGGGCTAGACATGTATGTTTAAAAGCTCTAAAGGTTTAATGCTCTAAAGGTTTAAAAGCTCTACTGTCGGGGTGCCTGGGTGGCGCAGTCGGTTAAGCGTCCGACTTCAGCCAGGTCACGATCTCGCAGTCCGTGAGTTCGAGCCCCGCGTCGGGCTCTGGGCTGATGGCTCAGAGCCTGGAGCCTGTTTCCGATTCTGTGTCTCCCTCTCTCTCTGCCCCTCCCCCATTCATGCTCTGTCTCTCTCTGTCCCAAAAATAAATAAACGTTGAAAAAAAAATTTTTTTTAAATAAAAAAAATAAAAAAAAAAAGCTCTACTGTCTGATGTGACAGTAAAGTCTCTGTTATCCTCTCTCTCTTACCTCCTCTTTCTCTCTCTCTCCTTTACTCTCCCTTTCTTTCTCCCATCTCCTCCCCTCTCTCAAATAATCATAATAATCTGTGCCCTAAGTGACTTGGTGTTTGGGAGAAGCCAAGATGGCGGAACAGCATGGAAGTTTTTTTTGCATCTTGTGTCCATGAAATGCATCCAGACAAACACTAAACCATCCTGCACACCTAGAAAACTTATTTGAGTATTAACACAACAATCTGCACAATCTGAACCACAGAACTCAGCAGGTACAAGGCACGGAGTAAGGGAACTTGGGGAGCAAGAAGCTGCGAAGGGCAGGGAACTGTTTTTGCTTGCAGAGAGAGGACAGAGATGGGGGGAGAGTACAGGAAAAGCACACCACCCCCAAAAGCAGCTGGAGAGAAAGTGGAAAAGTGGAAACAGCCACAGGGGCTGAACTAAAAAGGGAGAAAGGAGGAAGGAGAGGGTTTAAATGCCATTAAGACTCTATAAGCAGGGGGAGTGCAGAGTGTGAAACTTCATAGCTCGATACCTGGCAGTGCTCTGGTGGGAAGGGCAAATCCCCAGGAACAGAGTGAAGTCTGAGGGTCCTCGGGCCACATGGGGAGAGGTGGTTCCTCTGCTGGACATCTGGTTGAGGCTGTGTGACCCCCCCCCCCCACCATAGGCAAAGGTGCCAGCAGACCCTGGAGAACAACCACATTTGCTGGTGCTGGATGTTAAGGGTGAAGCCTGGTGCCAGATGTGCATTGTGATTTTCCATAATCTCTGAAACGCTGCTACACAATTGTGTGAACTTTTTCTGGGGTGGGCTGGCACCCAGCCACAGTCTCTGGACATCGGCAGCAGCACGGTTCCTCGAACATTGCTGGGTGTGGCCAGCACCCAGCCATTGCTGGGTGAGACCCTCCTGCAGAGGGGCAGAACAGGTCAAAAAGCCACAGACCCTCAGAAATAAGGGGTTGGGAAAAACAGCCGCATCTGAGATAAAACTCAGGAGGGAAGTGCTGCCTGTGGCTTGGTCACAGACAGTGTAGAAGCGGGGAGTGGACAGACGCCAGAGAGAAAGGACGGATGCGCAATTTCTCATCGGAGAGAACAGAGTTCCGATACTAGAGACTAGGTAGCTGGGTGACGCCATTTTCACCACTCCCGCACATGTGCATACACGTCTACAAGCGCCACAACATTCCAGTGCAGTAAACTAAGCAGCGCCATCTAGTGGAGAACAGAACCATTACACTAAGCCCCCCTCAGCCAACCTTGCTCTTCAGGAACACAAGTGTCTCCACCCGCTTAGTTTACGAACTATAAAGTACTTCATAGTTTGACTTCTAGGGAAAAGATGTAATTTCAATCATATTTCAGTCTGTGTGCTGGTCAATCTATTCAATTTTCTTTTTTTTTTTCTTTTTTTCTCTTTTTGGTTTCTTTTCTTTTTCTTGAAAACAGAAAGAGAAAAAAATTATTTTTACTTTCAATTTTTATTAAAAATATTTTTCTTTCATTTTTTTCTAACATATTTTTTACTTTCTGTAAAATTTTAAAAATCTATTTTACTTCCATCACTTTATTTTTTCTATTTCATTGTATTCATTTTTCAAATTTTCAAACATTTTCCTTTTTTTCTTTTTCTTCTTTTTCTTTTTCTTTTCTTTTCTCCACCCCCTTTTCTTCTGTAATCTATCAAGCTCCTTTCAACAACCAGACCAAAACACACCTTGGATCTAGCATCATTTATTTGATTTTGTGTGTGTGTGTTGTTTTTAATTTCTTAATTTTTTTTTACCTTATTAATTCCTTTTCTGCCTTCAAAATGATGAAACAAAGGAATTCACTCCAAAAGAAAGAACAGGAAGAAACAACAGCTAGGGACTTAATCAACACAGATACAAGCAAGATGTTTGAACCAGAATTTAGAATCACGATAATAGGAATACTGGCTGGCATCAAAAATTGATTAGAATCCCTCTCTGCAGAGATAAAAGAAGTAAAAACTAGTCAGGATGAAGTAAAAAAAATGCTATAACTGAGCTGCAATCTCAAATGGATGCCATGGTGGCAAAGACAGATAAGGCAGAGCAGCAAATCAGTGATATAGAGGACAAACTTATGGAGAATAATGAAGCAGAAAAAAAGAGAAAGACTAAGGCAAAAGAGCACAATTTAAGAATTAGAGAAATCAGTGACTCATTAAAAAGGAACAACATCAGAATCATAGGGGTCCCAGAAGATGAAGAGAGACTTGGTGTTTTAATAATCTCTATATAGAGATAAACACATGAGGAAGACAACTTTATGAAAGAAGAAGAGATAGTCACCCAAGTAGCAGTGGCACTGAAAAGCACTGGGGGGGTCCCAGAGAGCCAGTGCCCTGGTGACTGCGGGCGGGAACACTAGCAAGAGGTAATGCCAGTTCAAAGTGTGCCACTGATTGGAACATCTCCAGGAACCCAAGCGACAGAGCCACATGATTGTTATGTCTCTGCATAAACCACTCGACTAGGACCAGCCCAGGGTAAAAACTACAAGTGAAGATTCAAGCAAATACTGGTTAAAAGTGGTTGAAATTAGGGGAAGCTGGGTGGCTCAGCCCATTAAGCATCTGACCGGCTCAGGTCATGGTCTCATGGTTCCTCACTTCGAACCCCACTTCGGGTGAATTTGAGACCCTCTTTGGGTGAGCTTGAGCCCCTCTTCAGGATTTTCTGTCTCTCTCCCTTTTTCTCTGCCCCTCATTCACTCACACATACACACACATACTCTGTCATAAATAAATAAATAAATAAATAAATAAATAAATAAATAGTGGTTACAACTATTGAATGTTGGGAATTAACAAGCATTGGTGACACTCAGCTTAGATTGCACCATTTGGGGAAAGCAGCCTGTGTGGAGCCTCCCCAGAACAGAGTGGAGGCACACTCCCAATGCTCTCATGTCCCTGTGGAGCAATGCGAGTCAGAGCCTGGCTCATTACATCTTATCAGGTGTCTCCAAAGCAGTTCCATGATGTTCTGAAGAGTAAGATGTGGTAAAAAGAACTGAGCACAACTAAGAATACATACAAAATGCATATCCTAATCTGAACTGGACTAAGCCATTGATCAGATATATTCCAAGGATTGGGAATGGAGAAAGGGAAGCCTAGGATAACTTTAAGACTGAGAGGATCATACTGTAAAAAAATGGTGAGAAAAATATTTGGCAAACGCTAAGAGGAGAGCAGAGAGCTCTCATGCCCCCAGTGAGGATTCTTAAACTCCTGTGGCCCCTTACTGTTTCTAACACTAGTCCCAGAATTAGGTGAAACCTGAGCCTTTTTCAGTCTATTAACCAGACCTCTACCCCTACCACCACCACCAATGATGATATCTGCTTTTTAGATTTTAGATTATGTGCTCATGTTCAGTGTATTCAAAATCTTCTGAAGCAATATCCAACATACTTTCAGGAAAGAGGTTCAACTCTCTGGGTCCATTAACAACAGAAGCGAAAAAAGACTTTGCTTCTAACCCCTGGTCAATAACCAAGCCTTACCAAGCCTTAGCATCATATACCATATTGTTGCTACCATTTTTTGAACCTATGTTTGCACCAGGGTCTTTACCTACATTTTCTTCTTTAATCCTTACAACAACTTGATAAGGGAGGTACTATTATTGTCTTTGTTCTATAGATGAGGAAATGAAAACACAGAAAAAGTAAGTAATTTCCAGTACGTCACAGTAGTATTAAGTGTCAGAGTGGAGATTAAGACCCAAGTCTAACTGACCCAGTGTCCAACTTTTTTCTTTAAGTTTTATTTAGTTTGAGAGAAAGAGTGTGTGTGCAAGTGGGGGAGGGGCAGAGAGAGAGGGACAGAGAGAATCCCAAGCAGGCTCTGTGCTGTTGGTGCAGTGCCCAACTTGGGGCTCCATCTCAGGAACTGGTGAGATCAAGACCTGAACTGAAATCAAGAGTCAGGCAGTTAACCGACTGAGCCACCCAGGCACGCCCACCCCCCCTCCCACCCCCCCAGTGTCTGCCTTCTTAACTACAATGCCACATTGCCTCTAATCAGCCTAAACAGTGTAAAAACCACATTGGAAGGGATACAGCAGCCCACACTAGGCAGCACCCCTTCTTGGAAAGTAACAGATCAGGGTAGCCCTAAAGCAGAGTTAAGTTGTAGTTCTATAAGGAGTCACATATGTTTGGCTTCTCTTATGCCTGCCTCTTGAGTTTGAGCTTTATAAAAGCCTGTGCTCTAAACTCAGAAGCAGTCAGAAGTGCTGATCTTTGATTTGTCTCAAAAGTTGGTGTACAGGAGAAAGTGGTGAGAATAACAACAGCTCATAGTTTGGAGACATTAACCACGTTACAGATGTTCTGCCACAGTTTACACATACTGCCTCATTTATTCTTCCAGCACCCCTGTGAAATTGGTACTTTACAAGCCCTGTTTACAGATATGCAGAGAAAACGGATATACAGCAAGGTTAATAACTTGCCTTAAGTCACGTAGCTAGTAAGTAAAACAAACAAGCAAACAAACAAACAAACAAACAAAAACAATTGATTCCAGGGCCTGTGATCTTGTTCTTCCTTAGAAGTTTCTGGGGCCAATGCAAACTGGATGTTAAATGACACTTTTTCTGTTTTCAGCAAAGTTTCAAAATAGTCTCACATGCTCTGCAGGATCCCCTGAAACACTGCATTCTGTCACTTTAGCCCACCCTCCAGCTCCAGGCTGTGTAAAAGACACTCGGAAATTCTCTCAGGTTCGCACAGGCAGGCAATGAAGAACGCTTTGGATTGGGTCATTTCCCTTCCCTTTGAGTCACCCATCTATGGTAGAGGGCAAGGAGGTGATCCTGCCCTTTGCCATGTTAACCCAAGTGAGGGACCTTCAAAAGAATAATTTAGGAAGCAAAACAGTTACTCTTCAGGATTTGAAAGCTGCGAGGACCAGTCCCTCACTTGTAACTGAAAAGTCTACATGGGGAGAGTCTGGGGCTAGCCAGAGGGCCTCAGAAGCCATGTCCAGTGAGAGGGGGCCCCAAAGAACCTCTATAGGGACTCTTGGGAGCAATAGTTAACATGGGATATTCACCACTCACAAAAGACCCCAAACCCTAAGACTTTCCCTGTCCCTTGTGTGTCCTCCTTGACCCTGATTACCAAACCTGGAGAAGCCCAAACAGTAGGTGCTGATAACCAGGGGGAGGAAAGTTGGAACAAGAAAGAGAAGCCGGCTATCCTCACCTGGCCCAACCCAGACTTCCCAGCCTGAGGCAGGACCAAGCAGGAAGAAAGGAGGACTTTTAACTTACTTTTCCAAAGACAAGACCCCAAGACAATTAGGATGAGGTACGGTGTTCTTCAGCCCCAGACTGGAATAAGGTAATTTAGAATGAAATTCTGCTCACTCACTTGCTAGCCTGATGATTTGGCCAAGGAATGTAACCCTTAGTTTTCAGTGTCCTCGAACCAAGAAAAATGAGAAAATGGGTTAAATGGGATAGCGTGAGGGTTAAATGACATACTGCATGCCTTATCTCTGTTACATCTCCTGACGCATGGCAAGCAGTCAGTGAGTGATAGCTTCCGTCCGTCAGAAGTTTGAGCTGTGTTTTGCAGAACAGCCTGCATTGCAACACCAGTGTCACATGACACAATGATGTGGACTGTAGAGAAAATCAGGCCTGGGCTCGATCCTAGCTTTTCTGCTTATGAAGTATGTGATCTCAAGCATGTTATTTACTTTCAGAGACTTCGTGTTTTCATCTGGATTTTTGTCTCTTATTCACTGTTGGTTTTTTGTTTGTTTGTTTGTTTGTTTTTCCTTCAGAGCCTAGAACACTAGGCAGAAAGAAGACTCTCAATAAATATTTATTGAATGAATCAATCCTTCTGTAAAATGCCAATAACAATACCTATCTCGCACTGTGATTTGGAGGACTAGAGGACATAATGCGTTATTATACAACGGCATGTTAATTTTTGTCTTATTCTTGCTTCTCTTTTCCTTCCCTCTTTTCCCCTCTACCTTCTCCCATGTCCCAGCGCCATAACCCTCTGCCTTGGGCTTCCTGGCTGTAGAGGGACAGGACTTCTTGGGTTGCATGAGCTGTCCTGAAGACAACATACACAAAGGCCGGTCTAGGAGAACCAGGTCCTTGGAGAGGAGCCACAGAAAAGAGATGGAGAGGAAGTAGATGCTCTGAGAGTGCCCCAACCCGAGGTACTGTGTAGACTGGAGCCTGGGGGAGAGCCAGAAATCTCCTTCCAAAGATGACAGAAGCCCTAATGGAGGTGCCTAATGGATGGGTGGGGATTTAACACCAAGGCTGGAGGTCTGGCAATGGCCCAGGGACTAAGCTGACAAAGAGAGATGACACACAAAATAAACAACTTTATAAAAATGGACCAAAGACCAGAAGTCCTTTCCTGGATAGTACAAATCCTCAGGTTACGGTACTCCCCCAAGGGATAGGAAGAAGCCTGTTCCTCCCCAGCAAGAGGTGAAATTGAATTTCTCACCAACCCTTGATTGTCTGGGCCAACCCAAACACAATCTTATTTAATTAAAAAGTATATAATGTTAGTTGCACATGAGTGTTGTAGAGCTAGTTCAACGGGTCCTATATATATATGCACAGTTCCTGATCTAAGGTCTGGCACTTAGTAGAAACTTAACAGATACTAGTTTTCTCTTTTTACCGACCAGAAAATTCTGTAATGGTCAAATCTGTCAATCTTGGAAATGATGGAAGAAGTCTCCTGCTTAAACTAGGAGCCTCGTGTTTCAAAATAAAGAATGCCTACTAGCTTTACTCCTTTACAAAAACTTCCCAGTGTCTATAAAATACAGTGTTTGCACTTAATAAAGGCTCCATTCAAACATGCTGCTTGCCCAAATATTCATTCATTCATTTAACAAGTAATCTTTCAAGTGCCTGCTATATAGTCCAAGCACCAAGAAAGCCAAAATTTTTTGCCTAATTTGCGCACTGCTGTGTTTAGTTACTTGTATTTAGTGGATATCAATAAATATTTGTTAAATCAATACTGAATAAGTGAGTGAATAAATGAATGCTGATGGTGAACAAAAGAAATAACATTCTTGTCTTTAATTATGGTTGTCTTCTTAGTAACAATAATAGCACATTTTTCTTCTCCATAACTCATAGATGATAATATCCTCCAAGATTCTATTCTAGATGCTATTCTAGGTTCTATTCTTCTCCTTCTACCCCCACTCCTGCCATCTACTCCTGCAACTTTAGCCATCATCTCTATGCAAGAAAATTTGTCTGATTAAGGGTTGATTTTTCTTTTTTCAAGGGAAAAGATAAATAACTTCTTTTCCATTATGTGAGTGAACCTAAACCACAGACACATCCTCAGGCTAAGGGTACAATTCAACCTCTACGTCACCAACTAATCTCTCAAGACACAGAGGACAAGATAGAAGATTCACAGACAGACAAGTTAGGATGGCACTTTCCCACCATTTCAAGTGAATTCAACTCATGCTGGTGGAGGAAAAAGGAGTTTCATGTGAGATCTTAGATGAGCAGGAAAGGAAGATGTCTTGGATTTGGCCAGAGAAGGAGAGGCACTTCTGTTAACAGTTCCAGGAGTATAACAAAAGCAGCCCAGCCAGGTTACCTATGTGCATTAACGTAGTTAATATGACCATCCTGATATTATTATTTACAACTTATAGAAAACGAAAGCCAAGGCATAGAGAAGCAGAATATCCCAGACGTTAATGGAGTCTGTAAATAGCTGGGTTGGACCTAGCTGAAGCCAAAGCGAAAGCTTTTGGCCACTACATTATATTGTCCTTGTAAATAGGAAGCAATATTTACAAGGCAAAGCCTCCAGACACAGGATTATCCCAGACATGCCTTGCCAAGACAGCCATTAGAAACAAATACACGTCTCTAACCCTGACCTCCTTCCTAAGTTCCAGACCATGTTTTTAACTGGTTTCTGAAGAATTTCACCAGATTGTCTCACCAGAATGCTCACCTCAAAGTGTCTGAAGATGAAATTATCATCTTGTCTTCCATACCCGTTTCTCTCCTGTTAATATTATCCCTGCTTTTTCATTCATACTGCCTGCAAATAGTACTGTATGCTTTTATTCTTGTTCACTCTATCCCAAATTAATTATCATGTCCTATAGCTTTGACTGCTGTAATATCTTGAAAACAGGATCCCTTAATTCAATCACTGCAGCCTCAACCCTGGTTTCCACCCCTCACTGCATAGATGTTAGTCTTCCAACTGTTTATCCCACGTCATTCTCTCTCAGATCTATCCAGAAAACCTTTATTACAGTAGTTTCCCTGGAGCACAGTGCTAATCACATTGCTACCCTATTCAAAAATCAAACCTTCCATGATAGCCCTCCCCCTGCAATTGCATACCAAATGACAAAGTCCCTACCTGCCATTTATCTCCTAGACAGCTCTCAAGCCCTTTCTCCTATGTCACCACAAACCATATGCTATCGCCAAGTGGCTTTCTTTGTATGTATATTTTATCTTCCTTCTTTTGTTCAAATGTTCTCATGTGCTCTCCTACCTACTGAATCCCCTTATCCTTCAAGATGCACACCAAAGGCAGCTTCCATGAATACTTTGAGCTGCTCTCTCCCATAACGCTGAAATCCCATAACATTTCTTCTCTTCTGAGCTGCGTTCCCTGTCGTCATTCCTGCTCTCTTCCCCCACTGTCGGTGCTGATCCTGATGCGGGGCTCCATCTCACGAACTGACCTGAGATGGAGGTCATGTGAGATCATGACCTGAGCCAAAATTAAGAGGCAGATGTTTAACCGACTGAGCCACCCAGGTGCCCCTGAAACATCAACTTTTACCTAAATTTCCAGTCTTCCTGCCTGTCCTGCAGATTTTCGAATTGCCAAACCTCCATAATCATGTAAACTAATTCCTTAAAATAAACTTCTTTCTCTCTCTCTCCCCCTCCCTCTCCTTCTCTTCCTATTGGCATAACTTATTAAGCATATCTATATTTGTTTCTCTGAAGAGCCCTGACTGAGACTTCCAACTCAGAGCATGTGATTAGGACACATTTCATTCTGTTTTAAATCCAACCACTTCTGATCCCTATTTCCATTTATCTCGATAATGTGTGTCCTTCCTCAGTACAAAGTGCCACTGCCACCCCAGCTACAAGATAAGTTGAGAACTCCAATGGGCTCAAAAACTGTGCCTATCTTTTGAAGAACCCCCTTCTCTGCATCACGGGGTCTCTGCCAAAGACAAAAAAGAAGAAAGAAAGAAAGAAAGAAAGAAAGAAAGAAAGAAAGAAGAAAGAAAGAAAAGAAAAGAAGAAGAAGGAAAGAAAGAAAGAAAGAAAGAAAGAAGAAAGAAAGAAAAGAAAAGAAGGAAAGAAAGAAAGAAAGAAAGAAGGAAAGAAAGAAAGAAAGAAGGAAAGAAAGAAAGAAGAAAGAAAAGAAAAGAAGAAGGAAAGAAAGAAAGAAGGAAAGAAAGAAAGAAAGAAAGAGAGAAGGAAAGAAAGAAAGAAAGAAAGAAGGAAAGAAAGAAAGAAAGAAGGAAGAAAGAAAGAAAGAAAGAAAGAAAAGAAAAGAAGAAAGAAAGAAAGAAGGAAAGAAAGAAAGAAAGAGAGAAGGAAAGAAAGAAAGAAAGAAAGAAAGAAAGAAAGAAGGAAAGAAAGAAAGAAAGAAAGAGAGAAGGAAAGAAAGAAAGAAAGAAAGAAAGAAGGAAAGAAAGAAGGAAAGAAAGAAAGAAGGAAAGAAAGAAAGAGAGAAAGAAAGAAAGAAAGAAGGAAAGAAAGAAGGAAAGAAAGAAGGAAAGAAAGAAAGAAAGAAAGAAAGAAAGAA
>NW_024412417.1:15719752-15747041 GCF_014898765.1 Herpailurus yagouaroundi | reverse complement strand
CACACACACACACACACACACACACACACACACACACACACACACACTCCTCCTTGGCCAGGAGCTGTTCTAGCATCAGCCATACCCTGATGCTCTGTGTCCATTTCTGGTGATGATGTTGGCCTTGGCCACCACTCTGGACTTCCCTCCTCCTTAAAACGAGTTTCCTTGAGGACTTCAATTATAAACAGCTGCCCTCAATCATGGTCACTTGGATCCATCTGACATGTTATGGAGGATCAAACCTCAAATGAAAGGTATTATCTATTCCCTTCTTCCAAGAGCCCTCCTTGGTTCCTACCCAAATTTGCCTTACATCTGCATAACTAAAAGCCACCACAAAGTTGGCCCTTTTCAAATCAGAGAGGGTATACACCAAAGTAAACTAGTGTTTTCACCTCTAGCTACCAATAACTCATTCATGGCATTTGTTTTTGTTTTAAAAATCATTTGAGTACACTCACCCTGCACCTCTATCAGTTACTTCTTGGGAAACATATCTCAAATGGATCAGTGAATTGAAGAATCAGTTCTCCGGTGGTCCATGCATTCTGTCTTTTCCTCTCAATCAGACCTCAGGAATTTCTCCTACTGTATTTTATGGTATTGATATTTAATAAAAACACATTGCAATCTCACACTTGGCATGTAGATGTTGTGTGTGTGTGTGGTTCAAGGCCCTTTGAAACCCAGGCAAGGGGCTCTATACTTAATCTGTTAAGCAACGGGTAGCCATTGGACTTGAGCACTTAATTTCAAAGGAATAAAAGACTAACTCTTCACTTTATCAAGGCTACAAATTTGGCATCCTATATACTGGGAACTTTTAGGGCAAGGGATAGCTGTGTGAACTTTTTTTTTCCTTTACGAGACGATACTGGTAAGTATTTCACACCTCCAAGGTAGGATCAGAGTTTCTATAAACTGCCGTAACAAACAATTGCAGACTGGAGAATTTTCAGATACCCCTTACTTTTGCAAATCACATTTTAAAAGAACATTTGCACAGTCAAGGTGCAATCCCATGGAAATATTCCTCATGCTCAGTTTTTCAGAACAATTGTTTCTCCGTTGTTGAACTGGCACCATCTGCAAAATATGTCATCTCAAACTGCACAAT
Organism: Herpailurus yagouaroundi; assembly: GCF_014898765.1. Taxonomy (NCBI): domain Eukaryota; kingdom Metazoa; phylum Chordata; class Mammalia; order Carnivora; family Felidae; genus Herpailurus; species Herpailurus yagouaroundi. The sequence goes on along the minus strand of NW_024412417.1, from coordinate 15,745,921 downwards.
AGATGCAGGTATTAATTAGCCAGGCTACTCATCCCGACTTGTTTAGACGAATCTAGCAATGGAGCAGCTTCCGTCTGTTGGGTTTTTCTTAAACAACTAACAGTGAAACAAGAACTTGTTGTGACTAGTAAATCCCCAAACACAATTTGCGCCTAAGAACGAGATTCTGCCTTCCCTGAATGCAGGCCCCTGCTCACAAAGCTCAGCCCACAGCCAGCTCTGCCTCCAAAGGTACTTTGAAGAAAGGTCTTTCTGTCTCCTCGCAGCAGAAAATCAATACTGCACGCTGGAGGGGAAGATGGAGAGTTAAAACGTCCTCTTCACGCGGGTGAGTAAACACCACCCCCGTGCTAGGGATGGTGCAGCACAGAACTGCAGGCTGCAGGACAGACTGCAGATAAAAACCCTTCTCCGGACAAAGTGGCAAGGGGGATGCTCAGCCCAAAGCTGGCACGGCACAGCCCTTTGCCTCGTATCATTTCTGTGCAACTGCAAATCAGTGTGCGCCTGCAAAATTGCATAATGTGCCATTTACCCAGCTGTTATTCCAGCAAATCTATTCTTTGCACACCGATTTGCCCGCCTGCCTAATAAATCCACAGGAAGGGGAGGGAGGGAGAAGCAAAGTTTGCACCCTGACAGTGTGTTCTGGGCCTCTCCTTCATCTCAAACTACCTGCCCCTCCCATGCTTAGAGAAAATCATAGGCCTCAAAGCTCCAATGAATAGGAGATTTGCGTGGGTCTTTCTATACACGGCTCTCACCACTTTCTGGGAGAGATACATGGTTTTCACGCCCTTTGTGATGTAACCTGGTTATGTCTCCTCCCGAGGTCTAAAACAAAGGTTCCTTTCCTCTGGGCTTATCCCTTGCCGCTCTCCTGTTTTTCCTGAATTGCTCTGGTATTTCTGGCTTCTCCCCACATTGAGTCAGACCCGAGTATGGGTTGCAGAAAGCTTCTAACATCGTCACTAAATACTAAAGGTAGGCAGGCTCCGGCAGCTTTTAGCAGCCCACATCCTCAGGCTAGTATTTTTCCGCTACAATGATGATAAAAAGGTAAGTATGTTCCTTTGCTGGGAACCGTCTAAAAGCAGAGCTTTGAAAACACAAAACATTGCTAGCTCCCAGGGATGAAATTCACATTTTTCTTTGTGGCACCACAAAGCTCTTCAAGAGCCAGGTAGAAGGGAGCCCTAATTACTCATGGCACTCCAGATGAGCTGTGAGAAGCACAAAAGGGAGCTGGGGCATAAAGATGAGGGACGCGAACGGAGTCCAGGGTGAATCAAGTCAGAATCAGCTGTTACTGCCTTTTCCACCAGAACTCCATGAGCCCTGCTCAAGGGAACCACTGGCTTGTTTTTGTTTATCTTTCTCACGATTAATTAAACCAGAATGCAAAAGAATTTCTAAACTATTCATCTCTCCTAATATTTAACTATGCATGTATATGTACTGTTTAGGTTATAGTATGTAAATTAAGGGAGATGCACACGTGTACTTGATTTACACAATAGACATGTTTTTGGAAAAGTGGACGCATAATATTCCTATAAATCAAAGCCCTTGGAGGATCCATTTTTAAAAAACTGATTGTATATCTATTTATAAAACACAGAACATTTCTGATAATGTGCTTTTTTTTTCATGCATCCCACCCAAGATTCTCTCATTTTAAAATGAGCATAGTAGTGTATTTCCTCAAATAGAAAATTCTGAAAAATTTTCTAGATTCCCTGCCCTCTATTGCAGTGCTCAATAAGGCTAGATTTTGAATAATTTATTATTCAAAATTCTAGAATAATCCCAGCCATAACTCCTGCATTCCACACAAGCCCTTTAGTCTCACATGCTCAGGAAAATGCAGTGACCCCACTTTAGAGTGGAGCATATCTTTATATAGCCGTCCTTGCAAGACCCTTGACTAGAATTGCCCTCTCTCTTAAGGCACAAATACAAATGTGGGGAATATCTGAGATACCAGATACCCTCTCATCCTGATCACTCAGCAAGCCTCCCTTTCTCTCTCTCTCTCTCTCTCTCTTTCTCTCCAGAATATAGATTTTAATCCACTTTCACAGTGAGTTTTGTAACAATTAGAGCTTCCTAAAAATGAAACACTTACTTTTGAGCAACTTTCTTCTCAGTGAGGATATTCTGGTACAATCTGCATGACCACTCATCAGGTACGTTGCCAAAGGACCTTAGAGGTTGCAGTTGCTATTAACAAACCAGAAAGATTACTTTTTTAAGTGTGTGTGTGCATGTGTGCATATATATATTTTTTTTTACTGTGGTAAAATACACCTAACATAAAAATTAGCATTGGCGACATTTAGTACATTCACAATGCTATGTGATACCACCACTGCCTAGTTCCAGAACATTTTCATTACCCTAAAAGGCAATCTGTACCCATTAAGCAGTCACTCTCTATCCTCCCTCCCTGCCTTCCCAGCCCCTGGCAACCAGTAATCTGTTTTGTATCTATCTCTAGGGATTTGTCTGTTCTGGATATTTCATATAAATGGAATCATACATTATGTGGCCTTTAGAGTCTGGCTTCATTCTCTCTGCATCGGCAACCCTTCTGGGTACAAATCGTCTCTAGTTAATTGCTTTGAGATCCATCTTTCATTTCCATCCTCTCTGTTTCCTTCCCCCCGCGCTGGTCTGTGCCGTTTGCATCTTATACGGTGTGAAATCACTGTCCAGGGATTGCCACCCCTTGGAGTGCCCCCGCGCCCCCCTGGGGGGGGGGGGGGCACCCACCCCCCCCCTCTGGGGGGGGGCTTGTCTGTGAAGAGGGAAGAGGAGCAAATCACCCTCAAACTTTTCCAAAGGTTTTCATATTTTAAAATAAAATGTGAGAGGTGCTTTTTGCCTTCTTGACAAATTTAAGTGATAATTAGCTGGCAGCAGAGAATCTCCCCTGACGTGTCACAGTGTGCTTGTACTTAACAGAGCCACCCTCAGATCTGCACCCCAGATTAGCTCCAAGTAGAACACTTGCTTATGGCCAAAGAGCCATCACTGCTCACCTCAGTGCTGACATTCATCATTAGGCACAGTACGCACATCATACCTGCACTTGCTTCGGATTGACAGAAGCAACACCAGAAAAAGCAGACTGTGGTGTGCTGGGGGGTGAGCTGGACTCCAGGAGAGATCCACGTTTGGATAGTACGGCTGCCATTTATGAGCAACATAACCAGGGCCAGTCATGGAACAGCCTGAGCCTCCAGTTTAAAGGGAAGGTTGTTTGAAACAGTGACTAATCTTATCAGGTTGTTGCCAAGATCAGAGCCAAGAAGGACAATCACATATCTGTTCCCCAAAAGTCCGCTAGCATGTAAGCATCATGAAAGTCAGAACTTTGCCCTGTCTTCTGCTTCCATGCCACTGCATCACTCACGACATGGTAAACACTTGGTAAGATTTTAATGAATTAGTGAAAGAAAAAATACTGTTATCATCAGTAACCAAGGCCACACAATTAGCCTCTAATGAGCATCATTTACAGGCAACGATCCAGATCATTGGCATGCATCGTAGCCAAGTTGTCACAAGGTAGGTTTTACCCCATTGTATTTCTTGGAAATGATACTAGACTTGGAGATGAAATGAGAAACATTGTTCTGCTAATGTAGAGAATAGGAAAGAAATCATGACTTTAGTTGGAGATGGGCTCTTGTCAGGAGCCTAAGAAACCTCACTCAAAATTTACTCCTCCCGGTTCCTTCTTCCTGGTTTCTACTCAAACTATGATTATGCTTTTATTTCATGCTCAGCACAAAGCACATTTACTCCTGTGTGTGTAACCTTGGGAATGTTGTGTTTTCTAATCTGGAAGTTTTTCCCGACTGAAACTAGCTAACTTCCTCCTCTGCCCCTTTCCTTCCTTCCTTTCCTTCCTTTTATTCCCTTCTTTCTTCTTTCTTCATTGTTTTGATAGTATTTTTTTTGTTTTTAAACAAACTTTTTATGGCACAGAGATAATATTTTAATGTAAATGCCTAGATATTATTTCAACCACAACTACTTCCAATTTTAACATCACATTAAGAATTTTTTTTTTAATGTTTACGTATTTTTGAGAGAGAGAGAAAGAGAGACAAGAGCACATGTGGGGAAGGGGCAGAGAGAGAGAGAGGGAGACAGAATCTGAAGCAGACTCCAGGCTCTGAGCTGTCAGCCCTCAGGACCCCCGCCGCAAGATCTTGACCTGAGCTGAAGTCAGATGCTCAACGGACTGAGCCACCCAGGTGCCCCAATGTTACATGTTTTAAATAGATATTTTGTCACACAACCACAACACTGTTACTATACCTAACTAAATAATAATCTCTCTTTTCATCTGATGCTCACTCCATATTCTAATTTCTCTAAATGAATCCAAATGTCCTTTACAGTTTGTTTAATTCAAGGTCCACTTGCGACCTTCAATGTATTGGGGATTGGAATTCTGTGTTTCTTGGCTTTAGTGCAGCTAGCACCCACTGCTTGGTGGGCACTCAGTGAAGTGGTTGTTTGTTTGTTTATTTGTTTGTTTTCTGTGGGCCAGACATTTACTGAGCCAAACGTGCCAAACAATGCCTTAATTGCTGGTGACGCCATATTAAAACATAGTTTTTATCCTCAAAACTTCAAAATTTAGCTGAAACAAAATGAATGTTGAAGTAAATGAATGAAGACAGGCAAGGTAAATTTATCAGGCCAGTTAGTGTCTGCTGTTTTTCCTTCAGAGAAGGGCTTTGGGGTGGAGTTTCATACATTTCCCTAACAGCAGCATCATTTCATTATTTCATACAGTGAAAAACACTAAAGATCTAAAGTTCCATTATATATGAACACTTCAGGAAGTTTGCTAAACGCAAGTTATTTTTTGTTGGTGGTCCAGAGCTACTCTTTATGTTCTATTTTCAGAAACTGGATATTTAAATAGTCGGTCGCCCTGCTCAATGGCAAAACAACCCATTATTCAGTGGCTTTCTGTCCTCTATAAGATAAAAAGGCCCCTCCTTAAGCACTCCACCAGACCCCATCTAATGCAGCCTTGCCTCCTTCTCCAGGGTCATCTCTTGCCTCACATCTTAGGCTCCACCAAAACCAAACAGCTAATGTCACCCTGCGGAAGTCCCCCCATATTCACCCCATAGCTCATGTCTTTGCCCTCCTCCAGGCCTCTGCTCATGCCATTCCTCTGCAAAGAATGTTCTACCTGCCCTTTTTCCTTTCCTTTCTCCCCTTTGCTCGGCCCCTACACATCATTTAAAATTCACTTCAGCTGTGCCTTCCTCCAGAAAGTCTTCCAGACTCCCTCTAGACTTGGTTGGATACCCCTCTTTGGGCTTCTTGGACACCACATATAAATCTCATTTAGCACATAGCACTCTGTGCTGAAACAATCTGCTCTCTGGCCTCTCTCTCCTTCCCTCCCCCTAAACCAGACATGACCCCATCCAGGGCCAGAACTATGTGCCATGCATCTCAGTTTCCCCAGGCAGAGCTGAGGCAATAGGAAGTCCTTAAGAATTCCTTAGACGGAGGAGTGCCTGGGTGGGTCAGTCAGTTAAGCATCCAACTTAGGCTCAGGTCATGATCTCACGACTGATGAGTTCAAGCCCTGCGTCAGGCTCTGTGCTGACAACTCAGAGCCTAGAGCCTGCTTCAGATTCTGTTTCTGTCTCTCCTTATCACTCCCTGACTCATGCTCGCTCTCTCGCTCTCTCTCTCTAATACCAATAAACATTAAAAAAATTTTTTTAAAGAATTATTTACCTAGAATTACTGGAAGATGACAACAGGAATAAAAGAGACAGTTACACAATTTTAAGAGATAAAAATCATGATGTTCTTTTCAATCTCTTTGTGATGTTGGAGCTGGAAAGGTGTAGGGGAATGTTCTAGTGTCACTCTCTCATTTGGCAGTTGAGGAAACCACGGCTGTGAGAGAACATGGTCACGAGTGTTCATGGACAACCAGTGTGCCACTCCAGGACCCAACAGGAAAGAGACAACATGCTTGAACGAGATAATTCCAGGATGGTGTGTTTGTTTTACAAAAGGGTTACTTACAAAGGTAAGGATGGGTGGGATGGGAACCACAGAGATAGCTCAGTAACCTCAATCTAGAACCAGCAAAGGAGCTGTTAACCATTCCTAGGGCTGGAATGACCAACTCATCCCCATTTGCCCAGGATTGTGTTGGTTTGAGAACTCAAAACCCCATGTCCTGGGAATACCCTCAGTTTCTACAAACCAGGAAGATTGATCACCTTACCCAGTGCTCAGGTAGGAAGGAAGTGACAGGTTATTAAAACCTGAAAAGAAAGACAGTCCCCTTAAGAGAAACCAGTGATCTTCAGACAAGGCCACATTTAACCCAAAGTAACCTCACAGGGAGGAAGGCAGGGAACAGGAACCCTGCCTTCATTCTCCTCCCTGTTTCTAACCTCCTACAGAGGCTCTGCATGGGGCTTCCCATGAGCCAGAATCAACCAGAAGCCAAGTCCACACTGCCAGCCTCCCAGGACAGAGAGCAGAACGGGGAAAAGTGGAGGGTGCCCCTGGAGCAGGAAAGGATCCCAGCTCAGCCCTCAGGCACACAAAACAGCCTGAGGGAGATGCCCAACCCTCCCCCACCAGGAGAGACTCACAAGTCCTGATGCAGGTAACAAGATGGTATTACACAAATCTGTAAACCCTTTCTAGGATTTCCAAACATTTCCAACAAAATGGAGGTGGAGAGAAAGTGTGCCTTTAAATTCTTCCACCCCCTTCTGGCTCCCATCTCTTCTTCAGTCTGCTGCCTCCTTACCAATCCACAGATGTCATCTCTAGCCCACAACTGCACAGACCCAAACCCAAAATGCAGCTCCTCCCTCAAATTCCACGAAAAGCATCCACTCACAGTGGGTGGATTTTGTGTTTATTAGATTGCATTGGAGACTTAGAGGTAGTCCAAAGAAGAGTTTACATCACAAAGAACGTCAAGTTCAACAAGACCTCCGTGTACTTGGAAGCCCTTCCAGCCCCTCCAGCCATGTGGGATGCTTCAAGGGCTACCTAATGCTCTGTATTTCTTCTACCTCACACCGAGTCCCCCTGCCTCTCCCTCATCTTCCCCCTTCCTCTCATACCCTTATACCACAGCACAAAAATGCCTCACTGGAACAGTTTTCCATTTCCTTCTGGGCCTTTGTAGAACCAGTCAACACCCAAGCCCTCTAGCTCCCTCACCTTCTTCCCCAGGACACATTCTGGCTGCTAGAGCCAACTCCCTTCCAATGATAAATTCTGCTGTCAGCTGTCCGCTGAGAAGTTTTCAACCTCCTGTTGTACATTATTCTAGAGAAAGCAGTTGATGTTAGTATAATCCATTGAGAAGTTTATTAATCAACTTGCATAAAAAGGCCTGCATCAATGGCTTTCTTGTCTCGTGGAATTCAATTCTTCCTCTGAACATGTCACAGTGCATTACCCCGCTCAGAGTTAGCATATTTAAGCATCTTGTGGTTGCTGGAGTAGCACAGCCATGGCATACTGAGCTCATCTTTTTCTTTCAGAGGCTGATTCAGTCAGCTTAGGATCTCAGCTCTTTAAAATTACATCGGGATGAATCTTGCTGCATACAAGCTGCTAGCCCAACATAATTTTGATTCCCAGATCCTACAAGGTTCTGTATGTTAAAGAGTTATATTCAACATGCTATTGCATGCCTAGACCTTTTACCAACTCTACGTTTGCCCTTAATGTAGGAGCAGTTGTGAACAAAAGGCCAAGTCCTTTCAAGAGTGCTCAGAATGTTAGAGAGAGAGAAGCTTTCTTTTCAGTACTTGCTAGACTTGACACAGAGAGCCAAGGGAAGTGGATGAATCTGGCTCAGAGCACTGGGGAGCTGCTTCCAGTTTATGCTGGTTTGTTTTGTTTTGTTTTTTGTAGATAATAAGAGAATGCACCACTCACAGCTTGACTTCAAGGTGGCGAAGAATCCAAAGGACTCTGAAAGGTATGGGGACAAATTAAATTGTTAATAAGTCACTTAAGTCACAGAGTATGAGATTTACAAGCCTCTGCATATAATCCAGACTTAAATGTTATATAGATATTTTCATCTTAAAACTTACACTCAGCCTTAGTTCTGCTATCTTATTTGCTGGATTTGGTCCATTTTCAAGGTTCTTACCAATTAAACATAATTTGAAATTATGTCTCATCCTATATGATTATCCACACATATTATTGTGCAGTTGCAAAAGTATTTTGTGTTTCTTTAACTTTAAAAACTATATATACAGAGTTAGTGAGGCATAAAGGAACAGAGTTCTGCTAGACAGCGTCCCCAGGCTCTAGCATTAGCTCTGTTAATGAGTGTGTGAACTTTGGTGACTGAATTTTAGTTTCTGTTGAATTGCTATTAGCTGTAAGATTATCAAAACACCACCAGAAATACCCACCACCAAGGAAACAATAAGTATCCTTATGGTTTAAGCCCCTTTCAGCTGAGTTTTCTATTAGGTCAAAGTGCTAGATCTGGGGTCTCTGCAATTCTCTTGAGGAGAGAGCTTTCCCTCATGGTCACAAGATGGCTGCCACAGCTGCACTCATCCCACATAGCTATAGTTAAAGGCAGGAAGCAGGTAGGTCGTCAGGGCTGTTAGAAAGCACTGTCCTCGTACACCACCCTCTTATTCTCAGTGTGGAAAAATTTCCTCCCAGAAACCCTGCCACCCCAGTACATTCCTTTTACCATTTCATTGGCCTAAACAAGGTCTAATTTCAAGGAAGGCTGGGAAAGTGGCTAGTTTTATCAGGCTTTATAATGGCAGACAGACACGAGACAAGGTATGTAGACATAGCTGGGACAGTGACTGTTCCTGAAAAACTCCTATTACCAAAAGACCCCTTTTGAGAAAATTAAATATAGAGCTGCTATATTTAAACCTCTATCAGAGCCTCATGACTCTGTAATAATATGGAAGTATATAATAAATCAAGCAGTATCCTGCATAATTCAAATGGTGACTATAAGGAAAGCCTTCTATAGGGAAATAATTTAGAAAGAGAGTCAGAAAATGGAATACGGGAGAAGATTCAGAAGTGCTTCAAGTTGCCAACCAAATGATACCCTGGGCCTCTCACCCTCCAGGAGCTCACTTACTAATAAATCACAAGTGGAAGACGGAGCAGCCATCTCTCACAGAATCATAACATGCCCTGAATTAGGATTAGCTTGTCCTGGTGAATCTAAATTGGACCACAAACTGGTAAAAGTCTTTGTGTCTTTCTTTTCAGACATCTCCCTGCCCTCCCAGCAGCCACTCCTGAGTCCACTTTCTGAACACAACCCCAGGGGGATTTGGTGTTTAAAGCTGAATTAGTCAACACAGAAATTTAGCTCCAGCTTAACTGAAAGCATTTGGTAACTTGTAGAGACACGCATCATGAGAGAAATGTCACCAACTTGGCAGACATAAATGTCTGAAAGAAAACATTCCAATAGAATGTACTGAAACACACAAAATCCAAGCGACATGCCAGGCTTTCCGAAGCAATCCAAGCACATCAAGGGGGTGGGAAGATCAGAGAGATAAAAAAGATTCAGATACCTAAAATTAAGTTCCAAATTAGTGCTTCTACATTGGTGCATGCCTCATCTAGGGTTATGGGAAATGTGACATCTGTGCTAAGCGAATTTAGGTTAGGTATTCGTTAAATGCTGATCGACTGGTGATAGAATGTTTTTCTACCAAGAAATATACGTTAGCTTCTTGACTTGCTCATCGTGATCAGAGATCAAGCCAATCTAATCCAGGTATATAACATTTTCCCCTGAGGTTTAACAGCTGCATACACCTGCTGTTCATTGAGCTAATGGACATGAAATCAGAGAACCACCAGAGGCCTGTCCTTTGCTTTCTTTCCTGGAAACTGGTTGGAACATAGAAAATTCAAGCCAAAAGGTGAGCATATACAAGACTGTAAGGCACCCACCTTAGAGGCAGGGATGAGCCAAGGAGACAGTCTTGTGGAAGAAGTGCAGTGATCCCACGAGGCAGGAGTGCCATGGCCAGCGCCCCACCCCCACCCCCCGGGATCCTGGGACTTTCCAAGAAGGGTGCATGCAACACAGAACCTCTGGCTACCCCAGGGCTCAGCCCCACTGGGAAACTGCTGAGAGAGGAGCTGCTCCCAGCCCAGTCCAAACAGAGTGCCGACCCTCCACCAGTGGTTCTCAACTAGGGACATCTGGCTCCTCAAAGGGACTATCTGGCAGTGCCTAAAGATGTTTTTTGGCTTCCACAACTGGGGTGGGGGACACTGCTGGCACCTCGTGGGTAGAAGCTAGGGATACACTCGTAGAATGTCACTTAAAATATCTAGTTGGTATCTCAAACTTAGCATGTTTAAAACTGAACTCCTGATTGCCCCAACAGTTAACTCCATCCTCTTAATTGTTCAGAACAAAAATGTAGGTGTCCTCCCTGACTTCCCCTTTCTCACATTCCACAGTCAACAGATCAGTAAAAATATCCAGAGTCGGACCATTTCTTGCCTCCTCCTCCATGCTAATCCGAACCAAGCTACCATCAGTTTTTTCCTAGATTATTGCAGTAGTTTCCAAATGGCCTCCCCACAGCTGATTTTCAGCAGATCGGCCAGAGTGGTCCCTTAACAAAATAAGTCACGTCTTATCCATTCTTTGTTGGAGTCCCTGCAATGCTTCCATCCCGCTCAGATAAAACTACAGTCTTTCTAGCACCCTCTGAGGCACAACCTGTCCTGTCCTTCCCTCATCTCTTGGGCCTTCTCTCTCACTTTCCTCCTGACTCCACCCTTCTCCAGCCTCTCCAGCCACTCTACCATTCCCAGCAGCCTTTGCATCCGCTGCTCCCCTACTGGAACACTCCACTCACATCAGCCTCAAACATCACCTCCTCTCTATTCTATTTAAAATCACCTCCTCCCCTACCCCACCTTCACTTTTGCCCTTCTCTGCTTTGTTTCTCTCCACAGTAATCCTTTGTAATCTGACACACCACTTGTGTTACTTAACTACCGTTTTGATTCTCTTCCTGACTAAAATGAAAAACAAAACAAAACAAAACAAAACAAACCCAACTTTATGAAGGTAAGACTTTTGGTCTTTTTTGTTCATGACTTTATTCCCAGCAACTACAACAGTGTTTGAGGCATAGCAGGTACTCAAGAAATACCTGTTAAGTAAATGAATGAACGAATGAACCAGTGAATGGACTGTCAGAACACACACAGGTCTTCCAATGATAAATAATAATTCTTGGAGGGATGATCCATTTAATAAAAGAGAGGGACAACTCCTCACTCATGTAATCTAATGGGTACAGTCTTCCCACCTGAGCGTGGATACACTCGTTCACACTCGTTTGCACAGCTGCCTTCCTTCCCCTGTCCTGGTTCTATGTCCCGGAGCCTGAAGATACATAGACAACCAGTCCTGTTAGAATACCTGTCCAACAGAAACTTTATCCTCTACCACCTTCATCTGCAGAAAGAACTGGTGCAAATTCTTCAGTAGAGTGCTCTCTCTACCTGTCCCCAAAACCTTTGTGAGCAGAAGGGCTGTAAGGTACGAATTTATTTTTAGCTTGTCCAGAGAAAGCGTTCAAGGTGTCGGGAGGGAAGGAGGGCTCTTCTAGATGCATATCATTTGGCTACAGCTCTGTTTAGATCATGTATTTTAAATTTTGTTTATTTTACGTTTATTTATTTTTGAGAGGGAGGGGCAGAGAGAGAGGGAGAGAGAGAATCCCAAGTAGGCTCCACACTGTTAGCACAGACCCCAAGGCAAGGCTCAAAGTCACAAACCATGAGATCATGACCTGAGCCGAAATCAAGAGTCAGGTGCTTAACTGACTGAGCCAGCCAGGCACCCCTGGGTCATGTATTTTAAATACATGTCCCAAGAGTACACTTGGTTCAATCCAAACAGGTAGACTGTGTGTCCTGAGGTCTGTGTGGTTCTGTATAGTTCTTTAGATCTTGCATTGAAGTTCCTTAATCTCTCAGAGCCTCTGTTTGTTCATCTGCGATAATGAAATGGTAATATTATCTTAGTCCCTGCCTGGATTGGAGATGGTACTGTCCAGACTGAGCCTTACTTTATTTCTTTTAGTGCAGAGAGAAGGAAGCCATAGGACTCCAGGGGCCAGAAATCAGTCAAGAAAATTTTCTCTTTCTTTATTTCCTGTCCAAGAAAATGCTATAAAAATTCAGATGTTACCCTCCCTGTTCCTATCTCTCTGCCAAAGTTGGAATACTTTGCTGTCTAGCAGTCCCAAGCCTCTGAACTGGAACAGTTCGCTTGGTCAGAAAGAAGAACCCAGAGGAGTTTGCCTGCAACCCTCAGACACCGTAGACATGACCTGGCAACTGCTTTGAAGGCAGAGAATATTCTGCCTCTTGAATAGATCCCCGGGTGGAAATGGTGGACCAACAGAGACAGCCAGTCATACCTCTCTCTCTCATCATTTGGGATATATTTATATTTTGTTCTATTCCTTAATAGAGATGTGGAAAGCAAATTAGTGTTCTTATTTGTACACTATTCCCAGGGAATTTGCAAACATTACATATTCCTTTTTTTCTTTTTTACTATGCATGATCTATCTTCTGGGTAAGGGCGCACAGATCTTTATAGTATCTTCACTAAGAAAAGTAGCAATCATCACAGCCTGTTAACTCTGCTTTCTAGTGAAAAAAAAAAAGAAAAGAAAAGAAAAAGAAATTACATGGGGAGTATACGTGGTAGGAGTTGAAGCAGGGAGGTATTTAAAGTCCATGAAGAGGATTTCACCATGGGAGCTAAATAATAATTACATATTTCATCGGGTACCATGAGATTTTAGTGAAATCGATATATAAATGGATAGCACAGTGTCTAAGCACCCTGTGCATATAGATGCTAGTTCTCTTCTTTTCTTTTATATTCATATCAGAATGATGGCTAGTGAGCTTGAATACTTTAACAACTCCCTAACATCTCCTATGGCCCCTAAAAATGGGAGCAAATATGATAATGCCCTTTATTTACGCAGGGAGTGAGAGTGGGGTGAGTGGAGACTAGTGTTGATAATGTGCACATGATGTCATATGAACAACTTAGAGAAGTAACAGGTGAAAATCTATTAAGACATTCATTAGCCATAGAATTATTAAGTTACTCCTCATTAATAGAGAAACAATTAAATGAATTATGATATATCCTTACCATAGAACACCAAGCAGATGTCACCAAGAATGAGATAGATCTCAATGGAATAGGAGATCCTCAATAGGAAATTTGATCCTATTGTACCAATTTGCTTACACATGTAAACCTGTGTGCTTGTGCAATAAGTGTGTCTATCTGAAGAGGCACAATTCAAGTAGTTACACATGGAATGATGGATGGGAGGAGAAAAGTAGATTTTCACTTATGTTACACATGTGGGAAGTAATAATTCTCATTGACTATCCGTATGATCCTGTTTTCCTATGCAGTTGGGTGAAATTATGTGACTGGTTTCTGCCCTTGAAATATGAGCAGAAGTGACACACATCACTTTCTGTCTGGGATACTTAACGTTGTGAGTCCTCCATATAATCTCCCTACCACAAAATGGAAGGAGTCTGGATTACTAAGTTACCCAAGTAAGACAGTTTCCCAGGAGGTCCCCAATTTGAACTAAAAAGGTAGTATGAGTGTCCATGTGTGTGTTGTAGATGGGGATACTTATTGGGTAAAGCCACTGAGATTTGGGAGTCAATTAATGTAGTGTCTTAGTTATCTATTGGACATAACAATTTACCCCACAGGTTTAGCAACTAAAAGCAACCAACATTTATCAGCTCACTGGTCAGGATCTTGGGAGTGGTTCTGATTGAGGACACTTCATGGGGCTTTGATCAAAGTGTTGGCCAAGGCTGTGGACATCTCAAGGCTCTACCTGGATTGGAGAATCTGCTTCCATGCTCATTCATGTGGCTGTTGGCCAGAGACATCAGGGGACACTCCACAGGCTTGCTCAAGTAGGCAGTTTGCTTTCCCAGAGGGAAAGATTTAAGACAGAAAGGCACAGACAGAGACGCTAAGGTGGAAGGCACAGTCTTCCTGCAACCTAATCTCAGAAGTGACATCCCATCACTCTTTCTTACTCTGTTGTTAGAAGTGAGTCGCTAAATCTAGCCCACACTCAAAGGAATGAGAATTTCAAGATTGTTAATACGAGCAGGTGGATGACTGGAGCCATCTCTAAGACTGACTACCACGTGCAGCATAGCCTAGGCTACCCCGAACAATGCAATATCCTTTTCTACTGTTTGACATTTTTTACAGCAAGCATGAGTTACTCTCATAATTTAAAAACAAAGTTGGAACCTAATATACTATATATTTTTAAAAGTATCCAGCTAGAACCTTAGTTCTTCCCCTCCCCGCCCCCCAAGAAAGCCAAATGGCAAAATTATCTATTTTCCACTGCTCAAAACAGCCCATTGCTCTCCCGTTCTTAAATGCACATCTTGGAAGTGACTCATTTTATCCCTTATCCATTTGGGCTTTTTCATTTTCTTTTTCACACTGAAGACATTTTGTGTGTTGCAATCTAAACTACTGGGAGGTCCCCTGAGCATTTTCTCCAGAAAAACACTTTCTTCTCCATTGCCTAAGTGTTAATTGTATAGAGCAGCAGGCTCTAAAGTGAAAATACAAGGTGAACCAGATAGTAGTTCCCTCCTAAAGTCGGGCCCCCGTAGTTGACCTCAAGCCTTGGAGATGCTGTCTTTCAGCAATTAGCCACAGATCTGCTCACGGCTGCTACTGTACAGAACCTCGCTGTTTATTTTCATCTGTGCCATCACACTTCTGATTCTAAGGTAATAAAGCAAGCAGGAAACTGGCCTAAACTGGAACGTGTGAGCTCTCCAAGCCAGCAGGGTTTGGGTCAGTCTTACAGGATTATCACGTGTCTTAGTGACCTTTCTTGATGAAGCCAAAAAGGAAGAAAGGAAGAAAGTGAATATAATTACATACTGAATATTTTTAAATAAAGGGGAAGGACAACATCTTCAAGGGATTTCCTCTGTATTTGGAAAGAGAGGACTAAGCAGGCCAAAAGCCAAAGATGCTATAGTGAAAGAAAGTTCCAAGGTACAAATAAGCTGACATAGGAGACAGGATCTAAAAGATGGGAAACAAGATCAAATAGAATAGACAATATTGGGGAGATGAGATTGACTTTGATAGTGTAGTAGATTTCAAGTTTCCAAATAGGAGTCATCAAATCCACACTGTTTTGAGAGTGAGCATACTTTCACCGTCTGTACTCTTTTTAAGAGCTAGGTAGGATTCAAGTGAATCTAACAGCATGGTAAAGTTAGCAAGTGACTGTAAATCATTTTAAATAGTTGCAGTTTGTAAAATAATGGGTCCTGTGGGAAGAGAGTGAGGAGTTTTCACCACAGCTGGGTAGTCCCTATAATTTCCTTCAATTTTCCTCTAAAAATCCCACATCAGCAATGTAATTGTCTGCCTCACTGTCTCCCTTCCACCCCAGATGGAAGAGAGAAAGCACTGAAGAGAATAATAATGTGACACTCAATAAAGTGTTCTCAGCAAAGCCCTGGACTAGGTGGGGAGAGGGGGTGAAATCCAGAAAAGGGATGCAGTACCACTTCTGGGCATAGTGCTGTGCTTTATCAGGCCAGAGCGATTCAGCAGAGCACTCCCCAACCTGTCCCAACCTCAGGGCTAGGAGAGGAAAGATTTACAATGCCAGACTTTGTCACCAGCCTTCTTTCAGAGCATTTTGGCCCATGTTTATTTCACTTATTGGCTTTCAGTCAAGTTTCATCTGAAAGAGCTTGGAGGCAAAAAAAAAAAAAGAAAAGAAAAAAAAGGAAAAACATTTTTAAAAACGAAATTGTCTGGTGGAATATTCCAAAGGTCAATCTTTGCCCATTTGTTCTTCTTTCTGAGTTGAGTTCTTTTAGGCATCGGATGAGGGTAAATACCCAAACTGGTAGCAGACATGTATTCTGAGGATAGACCAGAACATAACAGGAGACGGTAAAAGAAGTTCACCTGAGCTCTTTGCATTTGCCTGGTGTCCCTCGTGTCTTCCAGCCTTAGAGTCTAAGATGGATAAGGGTTTGCTTATTGTATTAATTAGGATTAAATGTAGCTGTGCGTGACAGATAATCTAACCTATCCGTGCTCTGAACAACTTAGAAATATGTCAGCTCCCCCAAGTCATGAGGGATACATGTACCTTCCAGCTCATTGCTGTACCATCCTGAGGGTAGATGGCCTGCACCCTGACACCCTGCAGGAGTGGCTAGAGCTTTGGGATCAAATCTGGTTTTCCAGACAAGGCAGCCATGGAAGAGAGGACACGCACAAGCTGTTCTTTAGGGAGGTTTCCAGGGCTGCCTGTATCAGTTAACTACAGGTTAGCCTCAGATTGCAGGCCTGACCAGGCTTGGCAACGTGCTGCTCTTTGGACTCCAGTCGGCTTCGTGTGTGTTCATTCCATGGCCGAGGCTGATATAGACACCAGCTTTCTGAAACATGCTTTTCCCATAAAGGAGGTCAAATGCTCTCAAAGAGTCAAATAGAAACATGCAGTGCCTGCTAGGGTCTAAACTATGAACTGGCACAAAGTCACTTCTGCCCACATGTCATTGGCAAAAGCAAGTCATACCGCCAAGTTCAATACCAATCGGATAGGAAAATATACTCTTCCCATGAGAGTTGAGGGAGAGGAGTGGATATTTTCTTGTTAATGATATCATATATTACACTATCCATGCCAGGGGTCCCAAGACCACCCAAAGTTTTGGTGACTCACTAGAAGGACTCACAGGTCCTCATACAGTGGCAGCTTATTATGGTGAAGGGTATAGAGCAAATTCAACAAAGGGTGAAGTCCAGAGGAAAGCAAGTGCAAACTTCCAAGAGTCTCTCCCAGTGGAGTCACCCAGGACATGTGTAATTTCTCCAGCATCAAATTGTGACAACCCCTGCCAAGTGTTGTCAGTCAGGAAGACTGAGTCTAAGGGTCCAGTGTCAGTCACCCAAACCTATAGTGCCATTGCCCCTGTGACTAACTGAATCACTGGCGCTCCAGACCCCAAGAAAGACAATGTCTCTATGAAATATCTACTCAAACTGGTACAGTGTGATTCAAAGCCCTGAGTATGCGAAAGTCTCTGCTTATCAGTTAAAACATTCCAAGAGCTCAATTCCCAAGAACAGCAAAGGGCCAGTCATAGAACAGATCCTTCTTGGGAATGTGCAACGTTTGAGTGATCTGGGCCTGCCCAGTTAACACTTCCCTACACGTTATCCCATATACTTCCCCCTGCTAAAGACCAAAACATAATCACCTTGGTCCTACCTAGATGCAGGTGAGTCAAGGAAGGGTGGTTTTTACTCCACGGAATACACATCAAGCTAAGAAACAGGAGCGCTACTCTTAAAAAGTTGGGAAGAAGAAATTTGGAGTGTCTCACTGATCACTTGACGTGAGCTGGAAAAGTGAGAGCAAGAGACAGATCAGGGTCAGGGAAGTCTTATGACTTGACTAATTACAGTGATAAACTTAAAAAAAATTACAAAAAGTAACAGTAATACTACATTTTACCTCAACCCAGATGCCATCAGTTGTAAGATACATCATTATTTCATTACTGCTTGGAAAGAGAGATAAAATGCTGCCAATTAAAAACCATGACATTTTGTCTATTTTTGGATTTTATAAAGATGGAATTATACATTATGTGCTCTTTGGAGCAACTTGATATTGTCTTTTTATTTCAGCCATTCTGCTAGGCAGGTAGTGTTACTAATTGTGATTTTAATCTGCACTCTCCTGATGACTAATGAAGGTAAGCCCCTTTCATATGTTCATAGGCCGCCTGATATCCTCATTTGTGGGGTATATTCATGCTTTTGCCCATTTTTCTATTAGAATGTTTGTCTTATTGAGTTTTAGTTCTTTACTATATGGAGTAGAACCCTTTGTCATATATACATATTGTAAATATTTTCTCCCCCACCTTGTGACTTGTTTTGTCACTCTTTTAATGGTAAGTTTTGACGAAGAAAAGTTCTTAATTTTAATGTAGTCCAATGTATTTTTTTTTTTTTTGTAATTAGAACTTTTGAAGTTCTGCTTAATAAAATTTCTCCAGGGGCACCTGGGTGGCTCAGTTGGTTAAACATCTATCTCTTGATTGAGGCTCAGGTCACGATCTTGTGGTCTGTAGGGTTGAGCCTTGCATCAAGCTTTGTGCTGGCAGCATGGAGCCTGCTTGGGATTCTCTCTCTCCTCTCTCTCTCTGCCCCTACATTGCTTGCATGCTCTCTCTCTCTCAAAATAAATAAGTAAAGTTAAAAAAAAATTCTCCAACCCAAGCTCATGAAGATAGTTTCCTATGTTACCTTCCAGTAGTTTCATTGTGTTGTCTTTTACATGTATCAGGTGGATAGATCTACAACCCATCTGCAGTTGACTTGGGGTGCAGTGATAGGTAGGAGAATATGGACGTCCCAATGACCCAATGTGCACACCTAGTGGATTCAGAGCATTTCCCTTTCCCACTCCACAGAAGTGCCACTGTTATCATAATCATCATTTAGATTGTTTTATTTTTAAAAGAGCTCTTTCAGAATTACTTTGATAAAATTTATTATAATTGTTTTGCAATTCATAGATGCAAAAAAAAAAAACAAAAGCAAAATAAGCAGATGAAAATATTCTTAAAACTTTCACTCACTCAATCGGACTCTTCAACTTTTCAACTCAATCACTGATGACTGTTTTTCCACAAAATATGGTCCTCTGTGTTATCAAGAATGTTGGCAATGCAGCAAAAGAATGCTCCATTGTTATCTCAGGATTTTCTGCATATTTTGATTTCAGTGTGCAGAAAATGACAACTTTGGCCAAGCCAACAGTGATTTTTAAGATGTATCTTAATTTCAGAACTGTTAAAATATGAAAACATATGTGGCTTAAAATCAAAATGATTCTTATCCTAAGTCAGATTAATAGAAGGCTGAAACAGACCTTCAAGTGTATGTGGTATATTGAGGAAGTGCCTTTTAAGAAAAAAATATATCTTATTGGGGAGGCAGAGAAGTAACATAGGGAACTGGAAGAGCTGAGCAAGAATGTGACCTCAAGAGAAGTCAAGCTCTAGTCTCCAAGCTGGGGAGTGAGGGAAGATGGAGAGGGGAGGGTGTAGTATTTTGTAATCCACATCAGTCAGTCATTGGTGGCCAGCAGCAGAGGGCAGGGTGGGTAGCAATCTCTCCAGCAAGCTTTCCTCCCTTGATGAGACCAAGTCTTCAAGGAGGGGATTAGCTGTGATCTGTTAGCATCAGAACTCAAAACAGCTGGAGAAGGGATGCACCAGTAAAGGGAATGTGGGCTGGGTACCAATAGTGTTTCCTATAGTCATAAATACCGAAACTTTATTGAGTGCTTACTATGTGGCACCTTTTCATAAATGAGAAAATTGGAGTTTGGAGAAGCCATTTAGCTTCTCCAGGGTCACACAGCTGGTCAATGGCAGAGCTGAATGTAGGCAGTCTGACCAGGGCCCTTGCTCTTAATTTCTATACTGTATACTTCCAAATAAACTCAACAGGTAATCAAGTGCATTATTTACATGGTGAAAGGGGAAGCCTTTGGTGTATTTGAAATTGGCCAAATAACAATGAGAAAGAATGAAATATGGCCCTTTGTAGCAACGTGGATGGAACTGGAGAGTGTGATGCTAAGTGAAATAAGCCATACAGAGAAAGACAGATACCATATGTTTTCACTCTTATGTGGATCCTGAGAAACTTAACAGAAACCCATGGGGGAGGGGAAGGAAAGAAAAAAAAAAAAAAAGAGGTTAGAGTGGGAGAGAGCCAAAGCATAAGAGACTCTTAAAAACTGAGAACAAACTGAGGGCTGATGGGGGGTGGGAGGGAAGGGAGGGTAGGTGATGGGTATTGAAGAGGGCATCTTTTGGGATGAGCACTGGGTGTTGTATGGAAACCAATCTGACAATAAATTTCATATATTAAAAAAAAAAATGAAATTGGCCAAATAAGCAAGACAGGAAGATTATATTCATTTTTTTAATGTTGATTATTTTCCAAACTCACAATTTTGTTTTGCCTTCAGTCCTGTTTTCTTTAGATTTCTAGACAGATTCTCATCTCTCACCATACACCTTTAATTATGAGTATTCATCATCAGCTTTGGTTTAGCCCTCTTGGACAGTTATGAGTCACCCTCCAAAATCTACCATGTAGAAGTTGCACTTAAGTTTTTGTCTTGAGATCATGGTGGGTATTTATAATACACATGACCGATTTTTATTTTCTTTTTTTTTTTTTAATTTTATCCTTAAGTAATCTCTACATCAAAAGTGGGGGTCGAACTCACAACCCCAAGATCAAAAGTCACATGCTCTTGGGGCACCTGGGTGGTTCAGTCGGTTAAGCATCCAACTCTTAATCTCGGCCCAGGCTATAATCTCACAGTTCATGAGCTCAAGTCCTGTTTCAGGCTTTACACTGATAGTGCAGAGCCGGCTTCAAATTCTTTCTCCCTCTCCTTCTGCCCCTATCCCACTGGTGCTCTCTCTGTCTTTCTCAGAATAAATAAATAAACTCAAAATAATTTTAAGTCACATGTTCTACCACAAACTAAGCCAGCTAGGTGCCCCCCACATGGTTGATTTTCTTATAATGGCAATGATTACTTTAGTTCATCATAATTTTGGTTTTTGTTAATTCTCTTCTTTGACATCAAAACCATTTTCTCCCTACATATCTTCAATACCTTTAAATAGCATTTCATAAGCATCGACAGAAGAAGGTTGAGAATCACCTTTGTGTCTATTTGATTGACTTGCCCTCAAAAGAAGTACAAAAGTTGGGTCTTTGCAAAATTGCTCAGCCTCACATTAAAATTTTCATCTTGTTTTTTGGCCTCAACTATCACTGAATCATCTTTATTCTTTCTCATTCCTCCTTACTCTCCATAACCTCATCCCAAAAAAGATGCTACTAAAAAAGAAAGCAGCACCCTAGAGTGACAAGCCCCATATAAACCAAGCCAACATATAAATCTTTGGCCCAAAATACAAACCAGGGACCAAAGAGGCTTGCAATGGAATCCCCAAATCAATACCAAGATACCCCACGCTTCCCTTACAATAAGCAATGCAAGCTCAGATTATGAGGATTATCTAGGAATTATGCTGAATCCCAAAGTAGCTCTTCTGCTTGTTCTTGGTAGAGATCTAGGCCCTCAAAACTAACTTCATGCTTCATAACTGAACCAAATAATGGGCAATCCCAAACCTAAGATGGTTCCTATACGGTACGTATAAGAAAAATGACACTAAAATGTTGGCAGAAATGAGCATAGGCAGTTGGCTGGGGGCAGTTTCATAGAACCAAGACACTGAGGACAAAACTGATATCCATCTCAAAAATTGTGTTTAGCCTTCAGTTTGCAAGTAAGAGAGAGAAATATAAGAGCTCACATTTGTGCTTCAGGTCCTGCTGTTCAACATCTTTCACCACACTTAGAGTCAGGGTGGGGGCAGAAGGAATTGTTCTGCAGGCCAGTTCAAGGTAATAACCAGAGGGGATAAAGTTGCTCTCTGGGATCTTCTCACTTCCTTTTTAAGTGATTCTTTCCTTTATACAGCCAGTGCCTCTTGCTCTCCAGGGTCTCCCTGATACTCTGGACCTCATCTCCCCCTTTCTTCTGTGTGACAACTCAGAGAGTTGAGCAGAAATTAATGTCTCAGTGAAAATAAACAGAATCTCTAATGGTGGACTGTTGGCAACAAGGACAGAACTTCTAGAGAGCACAGGAGTCTTTAGGGCTCATGCTGATGATAAGACACAGGCAATACCTGTGACAAGAAAACCCCTGCTGATCCGGAAAATATTGGGAGATGAACATATTCAGAAGCTGAAATTCTCATTTTCTACTCATGCTTCTGTGTTTTTCCAGCTGCCACTGTTATGTTTCTTAATCTTGGTGGGAAGGAGGACAGCTGAGGGCTGGATTCCCCAGCTGATGAATGTGGACACATAAGCGTCAAAGGATTTGCTTCCCTGGTGTGAGGAAACAGAACAATGTTGAATTTTTTTTCATGGAGATTCAAATGACTCTTAGTGCCTTTGTTTTGTAAGCTAATAAACAAATCCCCTTAATCCTGGAATAAATGATTCCAATATTGATGGAGCACTTAGCAAAGTGCCTTCCCAAATTTTTTTTTCATTTATCTTCCCACAACTCTGTAAAATAGGTTGACGTGTCTATCATTAACCCCCCTTTTGAGATGAATTGATAGGCTAATCCCTACGCAAGTTAGTGGATATATCAGAATGTGGCCCAGTCTTCTGGCTCCCAGCCCTCTGGTTCTTCTACCATATCTCTGTGATCTGTGGAGTAGCCTCGGAACTTGATATTTGTACTTCTACCCATGATTCTGAGCTTTGAGCACATACTGAAATTGGTGACATCATTTGCCGCATCCTTCGTTTTTAAGAGCCTCGCATTAGAGATTGGCTTTGTTATATCTACTGAAGCCAATTTCACACGTTTCCCCTTTTCTCCTTCCTCGTTCTGTTGGGTTTTGACTAAGTTGGCTCACTTGATCCCTCTTCCTTCTGTTAAAACACACAGATAAATTGTCTGCTCCACCTGAGGAAGGAGTGAAGTGAAACACTGAAAAGACAAACAAGATAGAGCAAGAGGAAAGAAAACAGAACAGAAACTCTTTTGTTTTACCTCCATCTCAAAGGAGACTGCTTTTATGATAAAGCTACCCTGAATAGCTTCTTGAAAATTTTAGTAAACAATAGTGAAAGATTATTTTAATGAAAGGGCCGTTTTGAAGAATTCAAAAGACATGTGAGTAGGAGTAGAATCCAAGGAAAAATATGGTTGTTATGGAAAGTGAGTTTGATGAGCCATCCTTTCTTTTCTGGAAATCCTGACTTAGCTAATGACTAGTACAGAAAAACAAGTGTATTCTATGCCTCATCAATAGAATGGGTCCTTTGTGAACAGAAAAGATAAACATCCCCACCCTGAAAGACAGACAATAAACCAAAAAGTAATGAACAACTCAGTCTTACAGTGTCTTGCTGCTGTGGTTATATGGAAATGGCTGCTACGGAAAAAGAAAAAGCAGAGCAGGACAGAAGGAAACAGGAGAACCAGCGTTTATGGCTTCCAATTTCAAATAGGGTGATGGAGTAGGCCTCGGTAAGAAAGTGATGCATGGGGCACCTGGATGGCTCAGTAGGTTAAGGGTCTGACTCTTGATTTCGCTCAGGTCATGGTCTCACGGTTTGTGAGATGGAGCCTGCACTGACAGGGAGGGGCCTGCTTGGGATTCTCTCCCTCCCTCTTTCTCTGCCCCTCTTCTGAAAATAAATAAATAAACTTAAAAAAAAAAAAAAAGCGATGGTTAAGCAAAGTCTTGAAGGTGAGGTGGTTAGCCAAAACAAGGCACTGCAAAGGCCCTGAGGCAGGAGAGTTCTCGCATGTTTGAAAACTAGCAAAGAGGCCAGTTCAGCGAAGCGGAGAGCAAAGGAAGGCGTAGCAGGAGATGAGGTTCAAGAGGTAAATGAGAGCTGCTTTGGTCAGGCCCCAGAAACCACTGCAAGGAGTTGGGCTTTCGCTCTGAGAACCATGTGGTTTCTGAGAAGGTAAGAGGCACGATTCACCGGGGTCACTCTGGCGGCTGTGCTGAGAACACGAGGGACACAAGATGCAAAGGGGGAGACTAGCTGGAAGACCACTTCAGTTAGTGAATTCTTTTGAATATTCAGTAAGTAAATCTTTTCTTTTGTAGTCTGATAGATCTAGTTTTTCTTATCCCCTTTGCAAATTCTTCATGGATGGCCCAACATCTACTTTAGAATATGTAAATGCTTGGAATCCGTTGTTCTCAGCTTTGTGGCTTCAGACAATGCTTCTAGGCGGGAAGGGTCCCACTTCACGGTCTTTTACACTCACTCATGTTACTGGAATGGGTATCTTCTTGGGCCTGGCACCGCTATTATCTGGGCCAGCTGCAGGAGTAACTGGGTGACATTAGGGTCAGTAAGCATCACCCTCCACAGGCCCTAATCACCATGGTCCTAACTGTATCTCATTGGTTACCTTTTGGATATCAGGATCTGTGCAAAAAAGAAAAAAGAAAAGAAAAAAAGAAAAAATTTAAAACAAAGAGCCCAAATCTTGGAATTCTCACAGTCTGGTGGAAAACGCAGACTGTAAGTAATAACAACAATACCAGGAAACATGGCAGGTGTCTCAACAGGTGTGTGAACCAAGTGCTATGAGAACAGAGAACAGAGAGGGTGTGCTGCCTTGTAGCTGGACGACAGAACAGGACTCTGCAGTAAAGGCAGCTTTTGAACTTTGCCTTGGAAGTTCTGTCAGGTTCAGACAAGTAAAGACGAGAAAATATATTCCAAGAAAGAGAAGCAGTTTTACCTGAAGCGTAAAAGCTGGCAATTATATAGCATGTTCCAGAACTGGGCAGAGGGCTAGTGGGGCTGGCTTGGGGTCAGAACAAGGGCCGGCACGTGACAAGGGATGAGAGGACACGAGACTGAAAGATGTCCTGGGTCCAAGTCATTAGAGGTGCTGACATTGTGCCAAACATCAGGGAGCCAGCAACAATATGTAGGCCAGGGAGTGATAAAATGCATATTTCAGCCTTTAGGAAATGACCTAGAATGTGAGAGGTAAATAGGAAAGAAGAAAGACTCACAGAATGGCATCTCTCAAGAGATAACAGGAGTCTGAGCGGGGGACGAAGTCCAGGGACACTTTGCAAGTAGAACATAAAAAGGCTAATGTATGATTATCATGTAAATGATAGAAAAAAGAAGAAATTAAAAAAGGCAAAAGGAATTGCAGGACAGTGATGCCATTAACACGCTAACAAACACAGGAGGAGTATCAGACGAGGAGAGGGAGGTCAAGGTTGATGAGCATCATGGTTTTCTGCAAATTCAGATTATTTTCTTCATTTCACAAATGCTTATGACCACGTCACTGTTTGTCTACTGCAACCATATCTTGCTACCAGAGCTTGACCATAAGAAATCAGATGAGTAGGCAAGCAGAAAGGGTAGAATGAGAAAGGTACATACAGGTGGAAAGCCACACCCCCAAAAAGCCATTAAGATCTCAAGTGCCTTCAAGGCGCCTTGGGTGGCTCAGTCAGTTGAGCCTCTGACTCTTGGTTTAGGTTCAGGTCATGATCTCATGGTTTGTGAGTTCAAACCTCATATGGGGCTCTGTGCTGGCAGCACGGAGCCTGCTTGGGATCCTGTCTCTTCTCTTTCTCAGCCCCACTCAGGCTCTCTGTCTCTTTCAAATCAATAAATAAACTTAAAAAAAAAAATCTCAAGTGCCTTCAGAAATGTCCTTGGCAAGTGAAGCAGGAGGCTAGAGTCCACAAGGCCAGACCAAGCACGTACAATTGTTGCTCTGGGATCCCAGGACAATGGCCCTGTGTTCCGTGCCTTGTTCCATGCTGCCCACTGAGAATGGAAAGCCCTGCCGGTGGGTGTTTCTGGCAGCTGAGAGGAAGTTGAGAGCTTGGGGATGGCCCCTGCCTTTGCCTGCAGGCTGTCCCTCTTCCTGCTAAAGCCACCTTCTGCCAGACTTGCTTTTCCACACGTCATATTCTGTCATGCAGTGAAAATGTTATTTTTCTTTTTGGATATTTTTAAACATATCAACATATGGGGAAAATATAAAACTGGTTTTAATGTGTAGAACAACAACTTCCCCGAATAACAGGTAATAGAGAGTATGCAGAATGAGGTATCCAGGCTGTGGAATTCCCTTACTGCCCTTCTTTTCCCTCTGTTGTCTTTGGAGAGAGAAGTGGAGGAAGCAGAGGGAAGAAGAAGTACTTCAGGGAGAGAAAGATGTAGGTGGATGAAAGGGAGGTAGGAAGTAAATCAGAGAAGAATCAGGAAAGGGGAGGGCAGACAGGAGAGCAGTGCTGAGGCCATTTAAAACACCTAAGAGCAAATTCTGTATAATAAGGAAGGAAGGAAGGAAGGAAGGAAGGAAGGAAGGAAGG